>NC_081410.1:612291265-612660015 GCF_030272615.1 Cryptomeria japonica | reverse complement strand
TTAGTCATTTCATTTAAGATTTAATTGTCTAATTCTACTTTGTTTAAATCAACATTAAATTTTGTTTGTTTTCATATTATTGAATTAGTACAAGAACCTAACTACTTGTAAGGAAGTCAAACATATGCTCTTCTCTCCCATAGCAGGTCTTAATCAGTGATGATTTTGTACATCATCCAATTTTCAAATTCTAAGTATAAAATTAAGTAAATATCTTATACAAATATTGAAAATTTATTTTTGTCTAAAAAGAAATTGCATCGTTAAGATAAACCCACAACATATAGACATGATGTTGTCCCAAGTCTCACATTCTTAACTTACAATTATCTCAAGACAGTTACCACTATTTCGTCAACCTGTGGTATAGAAGATAAATATAAAGATGATGATGGGTGTGACCCTCCTATGAACACTTCAAACTTCATTGATGTATGGGGAAAGACAGATGATCAAGACCCTCCCCTCCCTACTTTGCTATTGTTTTACCCACCTAGTGACATTATTTTCGTTTCTATACTTAATGTTCTAAACTATAACACCATATAGACCATATAATGATGTGATTTTATATCCACCCAATTTCTTTTGAGTATAGGGAATGGACCCAATTGTTGTTCATGTTCCAATAGTCCTTCATTGATTTTGCTAATTAAAAGCCCACTAAAAAAATCAATTAGTGGAACAATAGCTGCCTAGTGGATTGGGGGAAAAGGCTAGTAATTAGAGGAATTGCGCAACTTTGTTGGTACCAATAACACATGATTACAGGGGCATTTATGCATAAGTATTACATTAGTTATGCAAAGTTTGTGCTGGTAAAAACGAATAATTAAGGGTTAATTGTTAACAGTTATCAAATGTCAACTCAAAATGACCAGTTTGTTACCCTTGCGCACATAATGAATCCCACTGCATTTGTCATAACTACGTAGAAGCAAAAACAATAGCTATAATCACTTGAATCACATACGAAAAAAATATAAAAAAAATCAACAAAATCCAAGGTATTGTTTAGGAGCTCAAGATACACAAAGTTAGCTATAACGACTTTTGGAAGTGACTATCCAACGCCTAGGATGCATCGATCATATAAGAATAACTTATACTTTGATACATCCTAGAAATCGGATAGTCATTTCCTACCCTTCATCTACACAACATTATTTTATAAAAATAGACCATTATTCACCCAAAAATAAATAATCTCTACTTATAAATTTCAAATCGAATCCTAACTTCTCCGTATTTCATTTTATATATTTTTAAACCAATAAATCCATCGCAAACATCTCCTTGTTATCTAACATCTCCTTGTGTAGATAACATTCTGATATGGATTGATGTAGCCTTTCTCTTTCAAGAGAGATTCTGGCCATGTGGGTTGCACATTTTGAACCAATCCCAGCCTGACTCTGAGCTATCAGGCATTTCAATGGACACAAAATCTTAGGTTTGAGAGGATGGATATACAACATCTCGCTTTTTAGGGTGCACTTTTCCTGATTCCAAAGGGGCGAGATATTAAAAGCAACAAAAAAAGTTGAAAGGAATCCAATGCAGGGTTTCTGCTGTCCTGTGGTGAGGGAGGAGTCAGGACTGTGGACTGAAGACTGAGGAGTGAAGGTAAAGATGGTAGCGAGGAGTCAGGGGCGGGTGAATCTTTTTTATTAATAGGTAGACACGTATCAAAAGGAGATATTCTGGACACCGCACGTACGTGGCAGTTTCCTCAATGAGCCTCGCTGTCCACAAAAGCTCATCACAACGTGTCAAACAAGTTCATTCCCTATTTTCACATTGACAGAGCATTTACATACACAAATACCTCCCAATTTACAACCCAACAACAGTAAACAGCTCATAAATCCGCTATTTACTCAATCCAATTAAGCCCACAAATCTGTTGGCCACCAAATCCAAACCCTCTTTCCACCCCTTGCTAAAATCTAACCATCTCAGAGTTTTGGTCTCTTTTGCGGTTCCTTTTTTTCTTTAAAGGAAGGAAAGAAGGAATTTGTGTGGCAAATGGCTCGTTCAACAGATCCTCTGGTAGTAGGGAGAGTCATAGGCGATGTTATAGACTTGTTTGTGCCCTCTGTAGATTTGGCTGTTTACTATGGAACAAAGCAGGTCACCAATGGCTGTGAGATCAAACCCTCTCTTACTGTTAACCGCCCAAATGTTCAAATTGCAGGAAGATACTATGATGATAGTCTCTACACTCTGGTACAGCATTATGTTGTTTCCTTTATGCTTTGGCTAAATTGGTGTGTGGGATTTGTGTTAAAGTGGTTTCCAAATCAAAATTCTTCATATTTTATTGATTCAATATTTTTCTGTGTTAACTGTTAAGCATCATTATGTTCAAGCAAAAAGTGTGAATAGGTTGCTTGCTTAATGGTTTGGTGTGGATGCATGCATTGATCAGGTGATGACCGACCCAGATGCTCCTAGCCCCAGTGAGCCCAATTTGCGAGAGTGGATCCACTGGTATACATCATCAACCCATTGTTCATCAGATAAAATGGCTTCTAGCATCAGTTGGGTCAATTTTTTTCCAGCAAATTGCTATGCGGGACCTAATTTTAAGTGCATATGCTTGCATTTAGGCCAAATTAGTCTTTTGGACCTGCTATGTGAATACCCTTTTAAGATCATTGTTTTAGCCTTAAAACAAATTTGTCAACCAGGCTAATTTTGAATACCAGTTTATACAATTTTTAAAGCATTCTCTCATCTTAAGATGATAGACACGTAGAAGTTTTTCTGAGCTAAAATAAAGTTTCCAAATTATCTTTGTTTCAGTGGAATTGTGTTTTGGAATTGAAAACAAAATTTTCACATCCCATCTTAAGGTTTTGTCTAGATGATTATTGGTTTCTGAATGTTCTAACTGCAAATATCTATTCGTTTCTGTCTAAAACACTAACATTTGACTACTTCAGTATGGCACAAGAATATATCTGAAAGTCTGACTGGAAGTTCTTTTGTTGGGCACCCTTCTGTTTGGGAGTCCTTTTAGGCTGGTACTGTCCATTGCAGAGTCTTTTAGGCTGGACTATCTATTTTCACTGTGTTTGTGGATGGCACTGGGTGTTTTCCTTTTCTGAGGATTTGGTTGTTCTGTCTAGAGACCCATTTTATGAGACTATGTACTACCTTTGCTTTTAGGGGAAGAACATATGCAGCCCAGCCAATTAGCTTGCAGCTTGCTTTTCCCAACAAAATTACCCATATGTTCTAGATCACTTTTGAATTTTTGATGTAGTATGTTCAAGGCGGTTCTTCAGATTTTTTGAGGTCACTCTACTTTTTGAGAATAAAATAAAGTTGCTATTGAAGAACATTTGTTTAGAGAACCAAAAAGTGCGTGAGTGTTGAGATAAAGCCATCTGTTCTTTGATGGAACAACGTGTCAAAAGTGTGCCATGCTTTGGAATCTGTGAGAACTGCTTCACAGTTTTTTAAGCTATCAATATAAACTGGTTTAAGCATTCTATTTAGGTTTGTGAAAAGTGATTCTTAATGTAGCAATTAGGCAACTGATCAAGTTAATCTGAATACTGTTGCAGGCTGGTGACTGATATCCCTGGAGGCACAGACCCAAGTCAAGGTCCCTGCAATTTCTTTTTTTTGACAGACCCAAATGGGGATTCTTGAATTAGAGTCATCTTCTGATTTACTCTTAGAACTATGAATGATATGTATGTGTAGCAAGAAAAGAGAAATGAGTTGAATATTTATGGTTGCAGGCAGAGAGGTGTTGGCCTACATGGGACCTAGGCCTCCAATAGGCATTCACAGGTATGTGTTCGCACTGTATAAGCAACAGGGTCCTATGGTGATGGTGATGCCTCCACAGCAGCGCAACAATTTCAGCACCAGGGCATATGCTGCACACTATGGCCTTGGCCTTCCTGTTGCTGCAGTTTATTTCAATGCCCAGAAAGAGCCTGGAACCAGAAAGCGTTAGCCTTGCCTTTCACATGCAAATCATGAAAACTATAGATCTGAGAGTGTTGATGTTGTTGATACATGTATTATGTACAGGGTGTGACTCAGGCTGACAGTTAATGCTTCTGGATTTTATCATGCTTTGGTGGATCAGCAGGGCTGTGAGCTTTTTTTTCTTAGCTTTTTTTGTAATGGATATTTCCCCTCTACGATTTTTCTGTCATGAGGAGAAGCATCATCATGAGGCCCTTAGCCATAGAATATATAGTACTGTGTGTGTTTATCTAGAGAAAATAAAGAAAGTTCTTGTAACTGGTGATCCCAGAGAAGGTAAAATATTGAAGAAGTTGGCTTTGAGTCAATTGTCTGCCATTAAATGCTTTGGGTGATTGGATTCACTTTTGGTGTCGTTGTTCATTTGTTTGTTTCCTCTCGTACCATTTTTTATTCTGTGTGGGTAAACTCTTCAAGATAAGGACTTTTGACAGGTAAAAGGATTAGAGCACTTCAATATTTTAAGTTCATGAGCATAATTTATTTATAATTAAGAATCTTCTCATTCAACGGTGGAAGGGCATAGTTTATAAAGAAGATTACAACTGCTTAATTAATTAAAATAAAATAAAGAGTAAAAAATAAAACAATGAAAATCGAGCACGTTGTTAAGCCGCTATATGGGGACCCTTTTTTAATTAATGATGTAACGTCTGTGTTTTTATTATAGAAACCACTGGATTAGATAGGTATTGTCTATTTCAATTTTTTTATATGGTAGGTTATGATATTGTGGAGTATACATTAAGAATAGACTTCTGTATATCTGGAAAATTTCAAGTATGATTGGAAAATATACCATTATTTTCACTAATTGAACTATTTAAATTATCTAATTACGTAGATGGTATAAGATGATATAATCAAAGAACGTATTGTTATGTTCACATATTGAAGTGCTAACTTTTTAGAATAGACAGCGATATTTCATCAAAACAAATCACTTATTATAAATTTTAAATTACGATATATTATCAATCTTTCTTCTTTCATCGAATTGATAGCTTGATCTAGATCATTAATGCAAATAAAACAAACGCCACTGTAACTTTACAGACATATATACCACCGTCACCTTAGGGTGAATGAAGAGAATGATCTAGACTGTCATACAAAAACTATTTGTTTGTTGTATAAGCATTAATTTGCTTGTATAAGCATTAATTAGAGCAAAAGTAATTTCTGGATTCAATTGTGCATAAGGTTTCGGATCATTTCGGATCATTCTGTGATAATGAGAGCCAAAGGAATCATCATGAAAGGAATCGCCTCATTATCATGATGATGATGGATGAATCACGGAATGTGATCCAACATGATGATGGATGAATCACGGAATGTGATCCAACATGATGATGGATGGATGAATCACGAAATGTGATCCAAAACATTGATGCAAAAATCTTATACACAATTGAATCCAATAGTAAAAATCTCTTAACATGAATCTAGAATCCAATAGTAAAAATCTTTTAACATGATGGAAATTTTTTTTTAACATGATGGATGGATGAATCACGGAATGATCCAAAACATTGATGCAAAAATCTTATACACAATTGAATCCAATAGTAAAAATCTCTTAACATGAATCCAGAATCCAATAGTAAAAATCTCTTAACATTAGACATTAAGTTGAAAGAGATGAAAGAGATGAGATTGATTGTGAAAATCTAAAGAATCCAATAGTAAAAATCTCTTAACATTAGACATTAAGTTGAAAGAGATGAAAGAGATGAGATTGATTGTGAAAATCTAAAGAGATTGATTGTGAAAATCTAATGAGTAAAAATCTCTTAACATTAGACATTAAGTTGAAAATCTCTTAACATGAATCCAGAATCCAATAGTAAAAATCTCTTAACATTAGACATTAAGTTGAAAGAGATTGAGATTGATTGTGAAAATCTAATGAGTAAAAATCTCTTAACATTAGACATTAAGTTGAAAGAGATTGATTGTGAAAATCTCTTAACATTAGGCATTAATTATTTAGTTGAAAGAGATATTTCAGCAGTCAATCCTGAAATGGAGCAAGTTATGTTTAAAATCTACAACAAAGTATGTCACCTAAGTTTGTGAATGACAATTTTATACTGCCTGCTCATGCTCCTCCAGCTTGGTTGACTGGTCGTAAGTGAGGCGCCGAATGCACCGGTCTCATAATGTATTTATAACTTTAGAATTAAAAATACACCTTCTTGAAGGTCGAAGGTCGAAGCTTGAATTGCTGGGATTTTACCATTAGTTCGAATCAGTTCTGATTGAACTTCTGGTAAAGTCCTGGTCGGCTCGAACCAGTCCGGTGAAGTTCCTGACTGAAGTTATGGTAAAGTTCCAAGACTTTTTATCACTGGACTTGAACCAGTCCTGGAACTCTACCACTGGCATAATCCGATTTTCAGACTTTACCATTGGTCCGAACCGGTCCCAGACTGAACTTCCAAGAAACTCTTGGGACTTTTATCACTGGACTCGAACCAGTTGTGGAACTTACCACCGGATCCGAACCAGTCCCAACCAGTCCAGACCGGTCTGGAGTTCCAGGAAAGAACCAGAACTTTACCACTGGACCCAGCCTACAAGCCCAATAACCTATTTTAAGTTTTTGAGTATTATTCTTATATATTGTATGAGTAGTCCAGGAATGCCATTTTGGGTTATCTTTTCATGGGCATCTTTATCACAGACCTGACCATAGTTTCTTCTGCCATGGGGCTGCTAGCTCTGTAAAATCATTTGTATAATATTCTGCTAGCAGCAGTCACAGGGACGGGGATTACAATCATACAGCAAATGATCAATATTATAACGACCGTCTGCAGTGACAATCATGACTCGTATTCCTTTGTGCATGTTGGTAGTAATCGATATAGTCGCTAAAAGTATACGGTATGAGGAAATTGTATTATTATTACAAACTTTGAATTTTATTGTAATATATTACTTGCAAGTATGGGGATGGCCAACATTTGGCCTACACCAATTTTCCTACCAAGGATGGCCAAAATTTTGCCTAAATCAATTCAAACCATTAAAATTGGGGAATGGCTATCCAGCTCCTAAAATGCACCAAACATCTATTATACTGTATTTATAATGTATAATAATGTATAAGGATAATGATGTCTTGGTGCTTTCTAGGGCTCGATATCTATTTCCCTAAAATCAAACCATCTAAAACACATTTATCACAACAAACCCAAAAAGAGGAACTATAACAATTGACATAAGATCAACAAGATGGTAAATTTGAGTGACCACTCAACATTACGTACTATTTATACATATATATTTTTACCATCATAGTATAAATGGAAATAGATTTTTCTTTAGTCTATAATATCGAACGATCTATTTTTGGTTTAAAATGACTTATAGTATATGGGACTACCCCTACTAACTGTAGGAGGCACCTAATTGTGTTACAAACAAGATGTACATACTCTATCCCTTATAGGATTTGAAATTGTGACATCTCTTCCAAAAGTGTAAATTCTTCATATTTAGACCAATTTGAGAGTACATTCTTGCATTCATTACAAATATTATGTTTTTAAACCCTCTAGTAGAACATCAAGTCCACCATCCTTACAACAACTGGAATCAATAAAACTAACATCAATGACAAGGTTCACCCTTAGTACCTTAGTAAACCTTGGCAATTTGAACTATAGCGTGATATAATGCTACACATCCTCAATGTCACTATGTAACAAGTAAAAATTGATTGCATTTGTAAGCATGGTGGCACAACTAAAAAAATCAAGTCTTGTCAAATGCATTCCTTACACATATAAATGCTCAAGGGTGCAATTGAAATGTGCTACAACATAATGATACACATCCTCAATGTCACTATGTAATGCGTATGAAGTGATTGAATTGGTATACATGGTGGCACAACTTAACAATCAAGTCAAGTCAAACACATTCCTTACCCCACACAACTGTCCTATCCAAGAAAAAGTTTGTTATGTCATTTCGAATCTCAACACATAGAACACCATCCATTTCTTTTACTAATTGTCAAATTCTCAAAATCCATAGACACAAATCCAATTTTGATGTAACATTTTTCTCGTCTCCTTTTTTTTAACGTCCCTTCCCCATATTTTCCAACTCCTTCACCTTCCCTAATTCTCCTAAATCCTTTACCTATCCTTCTTTAACTCTAAGGTCGATGTCCTGGATTCTCCAACCACAAAACCAACCCCATCCTTAATGTCATTGTGTAACAAGTATGAATTGATTGCATTGGTAAAAATGGTGGCACGACCTAGCAATTGAGGCATGTCGAACACATTCTTTACCCCACACAATTGTCCTGATCCAAGAATAAGTTTGTTATAACATTTCAAATCTCAACACAACATACCATGCATTTCTTTTACCAATTCTCAAAACCCATAAACACAAATCTAGTTTTTAAAGTAACATTTTTCTTCTCTCCTTTTAAACACGTCCCTTTCTCATCTTTTTCAACTCATTCACTTTCCCTTGATTTTTTCAAATGCTTTACCTACCCTTTTTTAACTTTGAAATTGATACTATGAATTCTCCACGCCCTTTTCTATCTTTTCCAACTCATTCACTTTCCCTTAATTTTTTCAAATCCTTTACCTAACCTTCTTTAACTCTGAGGTTGATGCCATGGATTCCAACCCCAACTCCACATAAACAAGAAAATGCATTAAAATGTCCACACTAAATAATAAGTGAATCATCATGAAATGTAAAACCCAAGATCCTCTTTACTAGCCTTATGTAGCCCATTATCTATTAGATCATAACTTTAACATTTTTTTAATGCATATATCAAAATTTAAATTTTCATAATTGACAATTTTTTTCATATATTTGTTAACTGTAGTAATAAAATGAAAAAGGAAAGCTAGAAAAATGTGGCGGGCAATGATTTAAAAAGCAACATCCCATCAGAATTCACATCATTGCAGAAATTATAGAGAAAATGAATGGATGGAATGGAGGAGAAAAGAGAAAAGGTACAAGGCATTAGTTGCATGTAACATCATGAACGTCCTAGTAACATTACGGACAAACAAAGTCCACCTTAAAATAGTCTGCTGACACGTGGAAAGTTAGTACGAAAAGGCCATTACAACATTGTTTTGATAGGCAGGTTAGGTCACCAAAAGCATTCAATAACATACTGACACGTGGAAAAGTAGGAAAAGGATGGTTTTGATAGGAGGGTCATACAAATAAATTAAAACATGGATTTATAGTATGTTTTGATAGTTGTAAGTATTCAAAAATATTTAAAAAATAATTTTTATTTTTTAATTTTTACTTTAAAATAATGGCTATCATGATTTTTTTTTTAACTTTATATCGTACACAAGTAAAGGTCTTTTCAAACGAGGTTGTGTATTATTATTATTATTATTGATTTGTGTAAACTCATCATGTAGATAAAAAGTTGATGTGGAGGTTAATGATCTTTAAGAAAAAAGCAAATCTCATCGACTTTGGGAATCATGGAAAAATATGAAAAGTTTCTAATTATGTATCTTAATTTTCATCTTTTAGGTGTACTTATTTTGTAATTGATCTATTAGTGGATGGAATATAAAAATAATTTATGGTTTCAATTAAGTTTTTTCAAACATATCTCTATCATTGGTGGATGGGTATAAAACGAGTAGTTTATAGTTTTTTTTAATTATTTATTTTTTAATTTGTAGATTAAAGTATATAGGGGAAGAGCACCAATTACCGTTCATGTTTCAATAACCATTACCCAACCCTCCAATTACTAATTTAAAAAAACAAACAAAAAACAAATAACTAAAAGTCTATTAATAAATTTCACATGTACCAATAGCCGCTCATTTTTTAGCATTTTTGGACCATAATTGACCCATTTGTGCACCTTTATTGGTACCCATGGCACACAGCAATTAGACATTTGTGCATAAGTATTGGCAATTTTAAGTGCATGATTATTGGAGCATCTTTAAGCTGGTATCAAGCGACACTTTGAAATGTTTACTTTTTTACCCTTGCACACATAATGGATCCCACAACGGACATCGTCACTACCCAAAAGTCAAAGCAATAGGTACAAAAAATTAAGTTGCATGCAGAGACAACATTTTTTTTTTTGTCAAAATCCGATGTACCACTTAGAATTTGTGGGTGCGTGAAGTTAGCTATAACGACTATTGGTTCCCTTCCCCTATTCAAATTAAAGTTTGAATAATATATTTAATTTTCAAAAAAATGAATATGCTTCAAAATAAAATTGATGAATTGAGAGGTAAAGTAAATGAGTGTTAGGATTGGTGATATTAATCGTGTAATCTTCTTGTTGTGGAAATGGGGACAAGGCAACAACAAAGTTCAATGTTAATAAGTTAGTTTCAACCATAAAACCAAAACAAAGAACTAAAAACCATTCCAAACATATCAAAAGAGATTTCAAAAAGCATGAAAGAAGTTTAACAAAACAAAAGAAAGGAGAAGAGCCTCCCTAAGATGCTTCCATGATGCCTTTTGATGCTTCTCCCTTGTTTCTCCTCCCTCCAAGTCCTAAATGAGTGTAGCTCTCAGCTTTTAGCACTAGCCATAGATGCCATATGAAGATTCAAGATGCTCGGATATGATAAACAAATGCTATGCAAGTGTAGATAGTGATGCTATGCAAGTGTAGATAGTGATGCTATGATAAAACTCTATGCTAATACCAGTATAGTAACAATACTCTAATGCTTCCTTATTTGCTTGAGGAGAAGGGTTCTATTTATAGAAGAAATGGGGAAATGAAGGGTTAATATTGAGCAATCTTAACAAGGGTTAGGATTGAAAGATATTCAACTCATGTGAGACTTTCAACCCAATCCCATGTTGACAAGTGTCACCATGAGGAGGCTTGAGAGGAGAGATAAGGAGCATTAAATGCTTGAGGGGACATGATGGTTACCCTAGGGGGTTGGGTTAGGGTGAGATTAATGGATATTCCTTTTTTCCAAGGGATAAATGAATGTGCAAGGGTTAAATGGTTACCTTAGTCAAAGAAATAAATGCTTTGAAGAGACCCATGAGTCAAAAGGATGGTTAAGTTAAAGGAAAGTCTCTAACCAAAGGTCAAAGGTGAGTTAACCATAAATGGTTATGTAAGAGCCTTTATGGTTTGGAAGACTTTATAGGTTAACCATCTGAAGACATAAAGCCTTTAATGGTTATTAAAGAATTTGGAGGTTTTTGAGAAGTGACTTCCTTTTATTTAGAAATGTGACAATGATTAGGATAGGATTAGGCTAAATTGGAATTGATTAGAAGAATCTAGAAGGGGTTTAGGCATGCAAGTGAGAGGAATTTTAGGATTTTCAATTAAAATAAAAACATTTATTTCAATTAAATTGTGTAATTTGCATTTGGATAGATATTTAAATAAATATTAATTTATTGAAATGTGAATGTGAATTTTGGATCTTATTTAAATAAATCTTAATTTATTTAAATGAGAAAAAGAGGATAAAGCATTAAATGCTTGAAGACTTTGAGAGAAACTAATAAAGGCTTAAGAAGATTAGAAAGAAGCCATTAAGTTTGAAGACTTTAAGGGAAACCATTAAAGGCTTGAGAAGACTCTAGAAGGAAGCCATTAAGTTTGAAGACTTTAAGGGAAGCCATTAAAGGTTTCAAGTGGGTGAAGATAAATAGGATTTTAAATAAATAATTTATTTATTTAAAATAGTTGTGCAACTTGCATTTGTAGAAAAATGCAAGTGGGTGGAGGATAAAGGTGATTTAAATAAATGTTAATTTATTTAAATGTGAGAGATGAGATTTTGGGGGAATTAATTTATTTAAATGTGAGAGAAGATTTAATTAAACAAATATGATTTATTTATTTAATTAATGGTTTGAATTTGATTAAGTCAATTAAATCAAATAAATTGAATAATTTATTTAATTAATACGAGAAGAGGGTTAAGATGAATTAATTAATTGTTGATCGATGGTTAAATAATCAAATAAATACTAAGTATTCATTTAATTAAGTGGACAGATTTGGGTGTCTACACTTATTATATGTATTCTCATGTTAATATTTTAATAATCAATTATTATTTTTTGTGATTCCAAGAGTCATAGAAGGAGAGTTTCAATGTCCCATGTGAGAAGAAACATTGTTTTTAATTAAATACTATTTTCTAAGAACTTGGAATATCCTTTGCAAGGTGGCACTGAGTGGGAAGTTTAATTGGGCCAATGACAATACCTTTGGACACTTACCATGAAGGGAAAGAGAATCTCACTATCTCACTAACTATAGTGGTGAAACAAAGCATTTTTGACTATATGTAAGAAGTGGGTAGCTTATTTTGGACATAGGTATTTATTTTATTTTGTCTTCTAGTCAACTATATTTGTCCTCAAGTGAAGTTGGATGCCTAAGTTTATGAGAAAAGTCTTGAAGCTTATAAAAAGATCCCTGTAACTCTCAACACGTCACAAAGTGTCTTTTGCATATAGACTATTTGACTCGTGGTTTTGAGTCCATTGTATTGGAAACCATTTATGATTTTTTATATCATTTTTGGTTATATATAGAACATTGGTATATGAGGAAAAATAAGCTATTTTGTAAGTTGTAGAAGTAACAAAGTGTTGCAAAAATTCAAAGAGAAGTTGTATGACTGTAACTCTTTTGAAGGATTAATATAAGCTTTGGATCTCTTTTAGTTTGAATTTTTTCCACTAGGTATCCTCCATGTATATATATTGCATAATGGTTTGCATCTCTTGTATGCTTATTTCATTTACATATATGATTTATCAATGTTTTGTACTTTAATGCTTTGGGTTTACACCATATTTTGACTTGTAAGTTATATTGTATTTCTACAAAGAGAAGCGGTCTCACAAAAAGGAAGCAATTACTTAATTTGTGGCCTCAAAAAGTAAATAAAAGTCCAAATCAAGAGTTTGTAAAATAACATAAAAACAACAAAATTAAATTCTACAAAGCTAGCAATGTGAGGGGTTTCCTATCATTATGATTGCCCCACCCTTTCTTAGGCAAGTCTTATATCCTTCTCTCGCAAAACCAAAATAAAGTAACAAGTTCAATTATCCACTAAATGGGCACATGGGATTCAAAACTCTTAATTATGAAAGGTGAGTACTTATTGGAAGGTCTTAATATTACATAGACCAATCAAAATGCAAAATCTTAGGTTCCACCAACACTTTCCAAAGTGTTTGGAAGTGTTTAACTCATAAAAAGAGTGAACCAAGGCAAAACAAATGTGAAGGCTTATGGTTAATTTCAAATTAGATAAACATAAAACATTCAATAATGCATGAAATAAAACCATTTATACCTTCACAATGACCTTCTCTTGCTCCTCGGATTGAGTCTATGGTGAAGTGAAGAATGCGTCCCTTCTCCACTTGATTGGATTGACTCTTTGATAGGATTGTAGATTTCTCTCCACTACACAACAAGATGAGACATGATTCAAGGGCTAAGAATGATGGATAATGGATTGGGTTATGAAGCAAGATTTTGGAATTATGATGGCATGATGGATAATTTTGGATCTCAAATGGATATCATAAGATTAGATGAAAAGTGGATGATTTGTGAGGAGATGAGACTCCAATTTATAGATTAGAGGAGGCCAAAATGGAGGGCCAAGATTGATTTTGAAATGGAGGGCTAGGATTGAAAGAAAGAGTGGGAGAGGATTGAGAGGACAAAGTTGGAGAACTAAGAGATTTTCCATAAAGGAATTTCTTGTCTCCACACTTCTCAAGATTCATGGGGAAGAGCTCCCAAGTACACTGGGAAGAGAAAAAGGAATTTACAATTTTTTGGAGAAAGGGGAGAGGAATTAAAAATTCCAAAATAAGAGGATGTGTGGGAAGACTAAATGGATAAAGGAGTTAAAAATTCCTTGTGAAGAGGAGGCATGGGGAGATTCAAAGAATTTGAATTTCTTTGAAAGGATCAAGGTGATTAGGGATGTGAAAATGATTAAGGAGATTGATTAGGTGGCTTAATGAGTGATTAGAGTGCAAGTGGGAAAATTAGGAGGATGTGACATGAGGAGAGAGAATGAGTGGAGGAATTTAAAATTGAGCAACAATGGTAATCATGCTTCTAAATGAATTAATTAGACTAAGTGCAGATTAGAAGAAGTGATTTGTAGGAATCAAATGAATAGAGCTTAGTTAATTGAAATTAATCAACTAAGTGGGATTTAGAAGAAATAATGGTTGAGATGACTTTAGAAGAATGGGGAATAATTAATTTATCAATAAATTAATTATTGGACTATAATGATAAAATTAATTAAATTTGATTTAAATAATTTTAGAAGAAAGGGACCAACACAGTTAAATTAATTAATTCCGTGGAGAGGCTTAAATTAATTAAATATAAATTTAATTAATTTTAGACGTCTACAAGGAGATTGTACTTGGAACACCTAGAACTAAGCATTTTTATCACAGGAAATGTGGCTATAACCACATATTTCCTTTTCTAAGAGCATAATTACAAAAGACCAAGAATTAACATACTACTTCCAATCCTTTGACTAGGACTTAGTAAATTGAAAAGAAATTGTGTGCATGTGTTGTGGTGGCACTACCTCAATTTTCATTTGAAAAATGTCCTCCTAAAGTATACTTCAAATGAAATTAGTCATGGATTGTGACTAATTAATCCAAGTCGAACTAACCTTAGAATGCAAAACTTGTAGAAACCCAGCTTCACTTCTATAGAACTTAAGAAAAAACATCTAAGGGTTCTGTTGGATTTATTTATTCAACTCCACAAGACCATGAATAAATTGCAAGAAAAACACCTATCATAATTGAAGAGAAGAAGCCATGATTAATGCTATGCAAGCTTGAGACAGAATTGATCCAAAAAAGGAATATGATAATTAGATTAACTTGTAAATGAATTGGATGATTGCAAATGAATAAAGACTTTCTTTTATAGAAAGCAAGAGAAACCTAATCTAAAATTAGCTCAAAAAATTTAAGATTAACTCAACTAAGTGAACTTAGTTTATTATTAAGCTAATCTAATAAATAATAAAAATCACCCAAGTTTAGTTTAAGTGAATAAAGTAATTAAATGACCTAATTAATTAAATAATTAGATAATGTTCAAATTACTTCAACACCCCCCTTAAGATTAACTTATGGAGTAGATAGAAAGGCTAAGATGAATGCAAAATGCAAGAATGAATGAGTTTTGACAACAAAGTCCTAATTAGGTACTCGTGTACAAAATAATGCAACTCTTACAAATGGAGCAAAGGAGAAAAACTTAGTGGGAGAAAACTCCTTCCAAAAGAGAGAGAAATGAATACAAAACCTCCTATTGCTGGTTAAGGCTTGCTAATAGTCTGGGAAATACCCCCCAATGGATTTATGTGGCTGAAGAGCTGCAATCCCTTCTTAAGGGGATTAGGATCCCCTATTTCACTCACACTGATAAACTTGTTTGGACCGCGAACCCCTCAAGGATTTTCAGTGTTAAATCGGCCTACAATCTCTTGGTTTCCTCCTTCAATGATTTCTACAGCTGGGAAGAAGTTTGGAACTCTTAGCTCATCCCTAAAATTAACTTCTTATGGTGGACGACCCTTCATGGGAAGATCCTTACTATTGACAATCTGAAGAGGAGGGGATTTATGCTTGCCAACAAATGTGTTATGTGTAATTGTGTCGAGGAAAGCATAAATCACCTCTTTATTCATTGCCCCTTCGCTTCTAGGGTTTGGTACAAAGTTCTACAGAAATTTAATTTGGCTTGGACATTCTTGGAAGACTTGCAACAGTTTATCAACAACTGGAAGTGCCCCTCCGCTCACCCACCAATCAGACTTTTTTGGAGACTCATTCCTCCCCACGTCTGTTGGCATGTCTGGAAGGAAAGAAATAATAGGATCTTCTGTGACACCAACAACTCGGTTGACATGGTGACTGACATAGTTGAGAAGTACCTCAGGGAAAATGCCCTCATCAGCAAGTGGAAAACTTCACAATCTGCCCCTATGGTTTTGGATCGGAGGTGGATTAAAACTTGGAATCTGCCAGATAGCTTCCTTCGATATGACAATTCAAAAAAGATGGAGAGGCTTAATACCAGATGGTCAACACCTTCCCCCCCTTGGCTCAAGCTTAATTTTGACGGTGTTGCTCGCAGTGGTTCTGCGGCAGGGGGTAGAATTATCAGGGACAACTTGGGCAACCTGGTTTTGGCCTATGCGGGAAATTTTGACTCTGTCTCGAGCAACATGGCTGAAGCCCTTGCTCTCTTTTGGGGGCTTAAGATGGATCTTGGCATCAATGTTAAAAGACTAATCATTTAAGGGGACTCTAAACTAATTATTGAGGCCACTAAAGGTGTTTCAGGGATCAGCTGGATGGTCAACAACGTCATCAAGGACATCTGGTCCATGATAGTCTGGCCAGAGGAATTTCAAATTCAACATATCTATAGAGAGGGGAATGTAGTGGAAGACTCACTAGTTGCGATGGGGCTGGAGATAAAAGGTATGAGGTGCTGGAGACACCTAGATTCTCTTACTGACAAGCAAAAGGACCTTATTGGGAATGAACAAATCTCCTCTATCCATCAATGAAGTGCCACATCCTTCTTCTCAACAGGTTGCTTTGGGTCGGCTATTATGCTACGCTGCTAGCGGGAAATTTAAATTCAAATTGGGCGGGCTATGCCATGCTGGCTTCTCGTAGTCCCCACCTTCTCTACCCGATGCTAACATGGTTGGCCACCTATTTCTGCATCGCCGATGGGTTGGAGTGCCAATTTTTTATCATTAATCACAACAAGGACTCTAATTATTACCTTAACTGGAATCTAAGATCTCGCCATAATGACAATCTTTGCAAGTTGGTGGAGATATCAAGAGGTGTCCCTTCACATGCTTCCTAGAGCTGGTGGACGCATGCCTTGGGAAACACCACTAAAAATAATTATTGCACCTTGCACAATATTTTGGCTAATTTCCGGTTGTTTTCTCTTAACTCCAGCTCTGGTTTTTCTCTCTGCATTTCTCTTTTCAGGCTTGCGCTGCATCTCAACTTCATCACTCTAGAGGAAGCTATTATGGGAGGGGATTTAGTCCGAGTGGAACTAGATATTATTGATGACTGTTTTCGCAATGACTCATGTGCTTGGATGTATGCTAAAGAAGAAGGAATTATCCTGTTCATGGAAGCCATGAAGGGGTTTGACAAAAACCTCTCCATGCAGTTTGTCAACAACTGGAAGGATAGGAGGGTGGTCATGGAGGACATTTTGTTTGAAATTAGTGAGAAATTTATCGCCCAGGCTATGGGTCTCTCTACTGAAGGCATGAAATGGAAGAAAACCAGTAGGGTTACGGACAAAAGCAACATGAACCGCTTCTTCAAAAAGGGCGAGGAACTGGCCAGAATGCGTGGGGGTTTCAACAAGGAATGTTTACCCTACTCGTGGGATCAAGTTTAGAAAATCATAATGAAATACTTCACCCTTGAGGGAAGGTATGGTGTGTTCTACTATTATCATTTCCCATTGCACAATCACTTTTGCAACCATGACACCATTTCTTTTCCTTTCTTCTTGCTGCATGCTCTTGAGTCTACTATTAAAGATGTCCGCAATTGTATGAGTCAAGAGGGTAATTTTACCATCCTCCACCAGGGGATGATGTTTAGGCTATACAATTTTCACAAGGCCCTTTGCCCCCCTAAACCTTTCTTGGTTCAACCCGCCCCCTTCAGTCTGGGTCCCCCTGAAGGCTCTAGAAAGGGCCTTAAAAAGTCTTCAAAAAAGTCGATGACACCTTGTCAATCCCCTGACCAAGGCCCCCCTACCCTCTCAAAATTGGGGAAAAAAATAAAAGCAACCCTTCTATTGCGAAACCCAGAAAGGAACCCAAAATCCTTCTTGTTGAGTTAGATGCGGAGGATGGTATCACCCCATGAAGATCCCATAGATTTGCTAACAAACCCTGGATGGAGCAAATCATCGTGAGAAAGAATTATGCTAACGAAGAAGAGGATGATTATGAGAAAGCGAAAAGTGAAAAGGGGGAGGAGGAAATGGAGGCTATGGAGGGCTCAGATTCCTCCAATGTAGGCACTAACGTCCCCGACTCGAGGACCATCAAGGAGGATATCAAGAACACCTCCCCTCATTCTAACACTTCCCTGCCCCACACCTCTAAGGGGGATGGAAGGCATTCTGATGGCGGGAAGACTGTTGCTGATGACGGGGAGAAGGAAGAGGCGGTGCAGTGTTCGGGTTGTAGTGCTATCTTTGAAGATTTAAATGGTGTTAAGAAAAACTTGGAGCACCTGGAGTCCTATGTCAACAAAATTGGGAAATTCGCTATCAAAGTGATGCACTCGTTGTCTACCTCTTTGTGCTTGCTCCACCAAGATAAGGCTGATTTGGGCGGGCTTGGAAGTGATACCACTAAGGAACTGTTCTAGTTCATGGCAGATGACTGGACCTGGCTTATGCTCTATAAGCACATGGGTGCTGATAATTAGGTTGTTTGGTTGGTTCTTTTCTTTTTTTCTATAGTTTTTGTCATTGGAATGCCTGGTTCCATGGTAATATTGCTACTCTTAACAGTTTTTATAGTATTGACATTATGATGGTTTACTACTGCTTATGGCGCTTGTTGGACGAGATTGGTTTCGATGTCGGGTTATCCAATAGCAGCAGACAGTTTTTGTTTTTGATTACTAAAGTAGGGATTGGCTGACTGTCGCTTGTTTGCGGTGTGTGTGCTGGTAGTGATTTTTTTTGTTTCCTTCGGGTCAGCCCTCGGTTTTGGCTTCTTTATAATCAAAATCAAGAATGAAGGACTCACGATATTCCCCCAAGAATTGATTTGGTCACATAAGAACAACCAATATCCCCCCATAGGAGAGAAAGGAAGATACAATGTATCCCCCCATGAGAGAAACTCCAATATTGAAGATGAATCCTTGAAGATGATCCAAGATCGAAAAATAAGAAAAGTCTTCCAATGGACAAGGCAAAATAAAGTTAGTGAAAGGAGATGGAAGGAATAGTCTCAAGATGTGTGCCATGGAATACTGCTCAATTGTCCACATGTTTGAATCATGATATGAAAAATCACTTGAAGCAAGATCAAACAACTATGAAGATAACTATTAAAAAACCTTTGAAGGCACTGAAGATATGATGACAAGAATGCTGAAGTTGTCATTAAAGAGGAAGGGAAGATCCTCAAATATATCCTCAATGTCTGCAAGATACAAATCCCAAGTAGTTGTGTTTACAAGAACTTGTTGCAATGAATCAATATGGGCAATTAATAAGCCAATGCCAAGGTCATTAAGAGTAACAAATGATGTAGATTGAGTGGGGTCTCAATATGAGGAGCAAGAACATGAAGATAAGTCTTCAATCCATTAGAACACGCAAGACCTATGATATACTCATGCTCCTGTAAAGTACCATTATCAAATAGTATGCAATCTGCATGTGCAAGGGGAATAAGCCAATTCATTGCAAGATCCTTTGGGAATGGAGAGTTATGCGAGTTTTCATGCATCTCCCAAAGTCTAGTCCAAAGTGTGGAGAAATTGATAATCAATGTCTGATATAGCTCACATAGTATCATGATCAACATTAGACAAAATCACTCCTACAACATGGTCTATGATAATATCTCAAGATGATCTACCTCCTAATGTGATTGGTTCAGGTATGGGTCCATAAAAGTAAGACAAAATATCTAGCTACTTGAGATATGTTAGGATGTTGTTTCACCATGAGTCAATTACTTTTTGCTAAGATGACAATTGAAGGATGAACATAAAAACTCATGATACCTCCTCAAATGAAATGATCAAACCCCAAATACCTCAGTTAATATAAATAAGATCAATAAATCCCTCTTTGACAAATAGATCTATTTAAGGTGCCAAAATATCCAAGTAATCAACCAAAAAGTGAGCATATTTTGTAGAAATCAAATCACAAGGGTCATTTTTGCAGGTTGTCAGCTAGCTAAATTTATCCTTTTCCTCTTTTTGCCATAACTTTTGCATACAACGTTGAAATTGAGCAAACATATATCATTGGAAAGGTATATGTGAGCACTTTCTAGTAGTGGTGGTTTAATTTTTAGATTTAGCTCCAAATTTTTGTTATACTCAATCAAAGTTAGATCTTTAATTTTGTGCTTTTGGTTGATATGCAACAAAGTAACGTCCCCTTTGATATGCTCGACTATTGCTTATACGAGCATGGGGACTCTGCTGTGGAAGCCTTTACCATATTGTCTACAAAGATTCAAATAGAATTCATGAACAATCAATTATTTTGATATATATATATATACATATATATATATATATACATATATATATATATACATATATATATATATGTACATATATATATATATATGTACATATATATATATATACATATATATATGTACATATATATATATACATATATATATATATGTATATATATATATATATATGTACATATATATATGTATATATATATATATATACATATATATATATATATATATAATGATGGTAATTAAATTGGTTGAGTATTTTAAACTACTCCCAAAATATTAAATATTATAAATCCATTTAAAAATGTTGTAATAGATGTTATAAAGAAGATGATTAACATAAGGAGACACCTTGAATAGATCAACTAGTTGACAGGAACTTGACAACTTAATGACATGATACTAGTATGACCTTGTAGACACTTAAAATTAATATTTAATTAATTTAAGTCTGTCAACATAATTAATTAATTAATTTAATTGTGTTATCCTTATTCCTCTTAGAATTAATTAAATTCAATTTAATTAATCCTGTCACTATAGTCCAATAATTAATTTATCAAATAAATTAATTATTTCCTTATTCCTCCAAAGTCATCTCAATCCTTAATTATTCTAAATCCCACTCAGTTAATTAATTTTAGTTAATTAACCTATTCATGTGATTCCTACAAATCACTTTTCCTAATCCCACTCAACCTAATTAATCCTTCTAGAAATCTCTCATAACCATGCTTATCATTATCCTCCAATTTTATATTCCCACTCATGTCACATCAACATTGAGCCTCTCAAAGAAATTCAAATTTCTTTGAATCCCTCAATGCATCCTTATTTTGGAATTTTTAATTCCTCATTTTGAATTCAAATTTCCTTTCCCCCCTCTTCTCAAGGAATTTTATATTCCTGTTTATTTTCTCAAGGCACCCTTGATCCATGCCTTCTATCTCAAATCAATCTCAACCCTCCTTATGGAAATCAATCTTGGCCCTTCCTTGGCGTCCTCCAATCTATAAGTTGGATGATCATTTCCTCACAAAGGATCCACTTCTTCTCATAGCATTCTCATGCTGCCCATTTCTCTTCTCTCTTCTTCCTTCAATCTTCCAATTCAAATCCATCTAAAATCCTATCAAATCCAACCTATCTTGTTGAGCACTTGGAGAGCATTCCCCACACCCATCAAGGACCACTCCACTCAAGCGAGGAAGGGGCGCATCCTTCACTTTACCAAAGGTCCAATCTGAAGGAGAAGGTAGAATTAGAAAGGTATATGTGATTTGTTTGATGTTCTTATGTTTTTATGTGTTTGAATGCTTTATTTGCATACTAACCATCTATCCACACCTTGTTGTGTTTTCCCCTCTTTAGACCTTAACATTTCTAGGATTGTCAAACAAAGCCTAAAGGATCACTTATCTCAAGGTGTTGGTAATGATGACAACTTTGACCTCTTCTTGTGTTTGCGCCCATCTCCCTGATGATACTCTCCCTCCCTTCTCTAATGGTGATATAATTCTCCTGCATCCACTTAGACATACAGAGGTAGTTATACATTATCTTTAACCATACAAGGTATCCATATAATAAAATATTTATTTCTAGGATTAATATCATCTATTCCATAAATTCATTAATAGATGTTTTCAATAACTTCAAATAACATCACCATATCTCTAATTATGCAATTTAAACAAGTAAGAAAAGTTCATGAAAGAGGGATGTAACAATTGATGATAGAAACTAAAGAATATGTACAAAAAAATTCAAGTTATACTCTATGTAAATCTTAGCCACAATCATACGAAAAGAGTTTATTAAATTTTTTTTAAAATTCATCACAACTAAAAGATTTTCATTG
Organism: Cryptomeria japonica; assembly: GCF_030272615.1. Lineage (NCBI taxonomy): Eukaryota > Viridiplantae > Streptophyta > Pinopsida > Cupressales > Cupressaceae > Cryptomeria > Cryptomeria japonica. The sequence continues at coordinate 612,637,782 of NC_081410.1, read as the reverse complement.
TCCATGCAACTCAAGCTGCCACTTACAAGCTCCCCTATGAAAGGAATTAATTGCAAGATGAAACCTATGTTGCAAAGAAACAACAAGGGGCCATGCCCAAATTATACTTAAACACATCTTCCCATTCAAGTTAGGATTCTTGAACTTTGAAAACCTCAATATAATGTTAAACAAGCATTCAAAACTTTAAGAAGTTTAAAGATACATTAGTCAATCTCCTTGACGGTTTATTTTTATTTTTAATCTAAGTATTTATCCTATGTAACTCATGAAATAATTTGTTAGAGACTCTATTACCAACCTTCAACCAATAATTCATGGATTTGATTTTAGCTCACTTGATAACATATGCATCGACTATTATAATAAAAAAATATAGGCATCAACTACCTACACATAGTGGTGCCATTTGGACACATACACATAGGGAATTGCTTTCAACTAAGCACACAACCAACTCAGAACAAAAGACATGGAAACAAGGGACTTTCAACATATGATAGCCAACTAGCAACCAAATTGGGAGAAAATGGGTTGTATGGGTGATGACATCATTCCATCACATGATCCAACTTGTATCACATTTTGAAAATAACACAACATGCTAAACACATCAAATACGAGCCATTATGATCTTGTGGTGAAGTCGTATAGTGTTATGAAATAATTGTCTTTCAATTGATGTCATATGACTATCCCATTGTAGTTAAAAATTAATTGAAGAGTGGTTAAAAGAATACAATTAGGCAAAGGTTAACGTAGAAGGGAATAGCAACCAGAAAAACTGAATTATAGTTGCACTAAACATCCTAGCATGACCAAGACACATTATTCTTTCAAAACCATTATTATTGTTGACTAATCCTTTTTATTTTGCCACCCTATGTTGACGAAGTACACCTTTAGTAAAGTGTGATGCTATGTGTTAGTATTTAAAGACATTCGTTTGGGACATCTAGGAATACACAAGTCCTCTCTCATTCTAAAACAATAAAGGATAAATTAATATTAAATATTTAGATTTGGTGCACTAAAAGGAGTAATAAATTTGCATACCTCGCTTTACGGTGTCTACTTAAAATCTTCAATCTTGTACACACATTTTATGGGTTGAACTAGGAGATAGTTTCCTTGCAACATAACAAAACCCTTCCAATGTAGTTTTAAATACCAACAATCATAAAAAAATACAAAAGAGAAAAGTAGACAAAGTTTAACTAGGAGAACAACAAAGTAGAAGTATACATCATGTAAGGTCAAATCCAAATGCAGAAAGAAAAATCCATAATTAGAGACTAGGCCCAAACATGTGAACTTGATATTAGACAATACATTTTCAATATAGGATGTAAGACAATTTTCTTTTAGAGAACACACTTTTCGAGGCAAAAATAGATAAAGATCTAGAATTTTTACTAGTGACATACATTCTTCAATCAACAAGCTAAGTATATGTATTTCTTTATTTTCTTTATGTATATTAGTGAACATATCATAATATGTTAGCCCCTAGATCTCACTCTTACTAATCTAGTTAATTGTGCTTATGTGTAAGCATTTAATTGAACTAACCTAAATATCCTTAGGAAAAGTTTATTTTCCTTTACAATATCATGTTAAAACTAAAACTCACCCTAACTTCAGAGACCTGGTTAGGAATTGGTGGGCTACCCTGATTCAAGGGACTGTTATGTTCAGAATTGTGGAGAAGCTAAAACTCATTAACATGGAAGTCAAAGGCTGGAATAAAACTACCTTCGGGGATATCTTCAAAAAAAGAAGGATCTGGGCTCCAGACTGGAACAACTTCAGAATATTATGGCTACTAGTAACCCCCTTGACCCTGTTTTGAGGGAGGAAGAGAAGTGTTGCAAGAGTTGGAGGGATATCCTCTCTAAGGAGGAAGTTTATTGGAAGCAAAGATCCAGAATTCAGTGGCTGAAGGAAGGGGACAAAAATTTGGCCTTCTTCCACAGATCAACCTGCATTCACAGGAGAAGGAACTACATCAAAAGTCTCAAAGATGAATCTGATCTAGAGATCACTGGGGATTCCCTAATCGGACAAAGTGCAACTGATTTTTTCATAAGGTTATACACTGAGTCTGGAGGGAATGATGGTTCTCTTCAGGATAACCTTGTGAGTAAGCTTCCGACTGTCGTTGAGGAGGATGATAACTGTCAACTAACTGCCCCTATCTCCACGGAAGATGTCTGTTTGGTTGTCTTTGCGATGGGAGCTTATAAGACCCCGGGCCCGGATGGTTTCCCCCCAACGTTCTTTTAGGATTACTGGGACATTGTTAACTATGATGTTACCAAAGTTGTGAAGGATTTCCTTAAGACAGGGAAAATACTGAAAAAAATCAACAACACTTACATTGTTCTTGTCTCTAAGACTACAAATTCCAATTGCATGAAGGCGTTCCAACCCATAAGTCAATGCAATACCATATACAAGATAGTCTCCAAGGTCCTGATGAATAGAATTAAACTCCTCCTGGTGAAATTTATCAGCCCGTCCTAGAAAGGTTTTGTTCCGGGTCGCCAAATCTTGGATGTTGTCATTTCCACTCATGAAATAATCCACTCCATGGACAGGAGTGGAATTCCAGGTATGGCTTTCAAACTGGCTTTCAAACTGGATATCTCAAGAGCGTATGATAAAGTTAATTGGTGTTTTCTTCTCAAAACTCTCTTAAAGCTTGGCTTCAACCAATATGGAATATGTGTCAAAGTTATAATTTTTTCTTAAAAATTTATTATGTGAAAGATGTTTTCTTAAAAAAATTAGAGATTGTCAAGTGACCTTTGGTCTATTGGTGAAGTTCAATGGTTCACAAAGAACTGATCAAAGATCATGTCTTCTTGAATGAATAAACTGCAATACCCAAAATAATATGATGATGAGATTGTACCCCAAAATATTAAAAGAATAAAAAATATTAACCTAAAAAAATCATTATTTACATACTTGAATATACAATAACATCATAATTAACATCTCCATATGAGATGTCATTATGACTTTGATCATATATATTTAATAGAAAAAAAATAACATCATAACATCTTTAAATCTTTATAAAAATTAAAAAAAATCATATATATACCTCTATATAAATTGTTATTTTTTACTAATCATTTAAAAAATAATTTATTTAAATCATCCTTTATATTCTCATAGGTATTGGACCCTACTCAATGAAAGCACAAATAAATGTAGTACAAGAAGAAAGCAAAAGTAACATCCTATCATAATTCTCATCATATCTGTGTGTAACATCATGTACTAAAGAGTCTATCTTCAAATAGAACACTAACACTTGGAAATAAATTTCAAGATTGTTTTGATAAAAAAGTATTAAATAGAATTCTGACACCTGGAAAAACATTACATTATGCGCTTTGATAGGAAGGTCATGAAAATGCACTCCACTACAAAAGCTCCCACAAATTTTGATCTTTCTATAAATGTATTAAAAGTACTAGGTGATAATAATAATGGAATTACTTTATATAGAAGTATTGATAATAATTTGCTTGACTTTTTTTGGAATTTTTTCTTAAAGATTTTTTACAATTTTTTTATGGGTTATTGTTTAAATTGAAAATGGTTGTAAATGAGCGTTTTAAATTAATTTAATGATTATAAATTTGAGAAGTTGGAAGTATTTTTTAATAAGTTTAAGATATTTAATTATAATTTTAAGATAAATTTATTAGATCTATATTTTACGTATAGTTTTATTAATCTATTTTTTTATAACTATCTTAATGATTTTCTAAGAGATGAAATAATGAAACTTTTAAAAAAGTCATCCATCTCAATACAATTCTTATCATAAATTACTTTAAAATCAAAACTTACTATCTCATTCACAAAACTTTTAACAAATATTATTATAATTTATAAAACGTAAACAACACTACTTAAAAAGAAAATTAAAAAAAAAAAAATTTCATAAAAAATCAATTCAATTCAACAATAATAATGCTAACATAAAGCCCTACAATTCAAAACTATTGATATATATGATTTATTTATCTGAACTTTCAGCAACAAACTTTCAACAACAAACTTTCCAAATGGACAATGTACAATGCAAAAAAGAGACACTCTCAACTTGATAAGGATACAAGCCAAAAAATAAATATTATATAAAGATAAGGAAAGGTCATTTCAAAAGAGGTTATAATGTGACAAAATATCCTTAACAAAGGAAAATTCATTATGAACATTTATAAAGGGGATGTGGATGTTTAATTTGGGAATATTAATGATCTTTTAAAAAGAATCATTCATAATATTAATGGTCTTAAAAATAATTTTTCATTATGTAGATACGGAAAGTTTTATTTTTTTGGATTAATTTATATGAATTAAAGTAAAGAGAATAATGTTTAGAATTATGACATTAAGAATTAGTTATTGTGTTCGTTTGTTTTTTATAAGGAATTTGGAGTGAAACTTTTTTCATTATCATACATGAATATATACAATTCTTGTTATGAGAAATATGATAGATAGATACATCCTATTATTTGATGACGATTATATTGACTTGAAGTTGCATCATTATTTCTGTTTTCACTTCTATATATTGACTTGGAGGTTTTTCATACTTTTTCTTTAAGGTAATAATTAGTTCTCTTATTATTTGGAAAACACTAATTGATTTATTTGATGAAGAGATTGTAAGAATTGCAAGATATTGTAAGTTTTCAAGTTGTCATCTTCATTGATGCATGTGATGTTATTTTCTAACAACAATTTTGCCACTTTAAAAACATTGTCTCACATTTGTTAGGTATGAGTTTTTTTTCCTAGTTTTAAATTATTTTTTTATGATTTCATGTTCAATAGTTGATTTTTGCATAATTTAATAGTTGTATATAATTTACTAAGGATATGTCAATTACTATCTCACACAATACCAATGTCACATATTGTATCTTCACAAATGTATTGCCTTGGGGTTACTTTGTTGTCATTAATCAAGATAAATAATCTAATAATTTTAGAGCTCAACACTAATTGACTTATGAGGATATAGTTATTTGTCTCAATAGAACTAATCACAACATCTTTCAACACCTTCTTATACATCTTCATAGTCATTATCAACTTGAACGTCATCATATAATCCCGTAATGAATTTCTTCTAAAGATTAAATTTCATCCAATCAACTAGATAACCATAAAAGGATAAACTTATATGATACATATTGATAACTTAAAAAATAATAGTATTTATATCATGGAAAAGTAAGGATGGGATGAGAAGGAAAAGATGGCATGCAAGAATATATTATTAAGAATGTTAAATAAGACAAATACTTAATATTCTATTATTCTTTGTGATGTATTAACTATCATAGAAATTACACATGAAGGGGTAAGTTGTCAACAAATTAATTAAATATAAAAGATAATTTGATACAATTTATGAATAGTTTTACAATAGTATGCTTTGTATTTATGGACTTGTGATTTCATCTTATGGTTGCATAAGAGAATCACCCTTCAAAAGAACATCTTATCATTTGTCCTTTCAGTTGTTTCACTTGATACATGTCTTTTCACTTTTATAATAAAAATGAATTGTTTGTTCCTCCATCTACCTTTATTATTTTGGATCTATGTTTTTTCCTAATGAGATGTGATTGCATACTTCCTTCATAAGAGCTTGTGATCATCCATCCTTTCAATCTTTTGATTTCATGGGAATTCACTTGTGAACATTAATTATGTGTTCCTCCATGTAACTTTTTTGGAATATATACTTGGTTGAAGCTTCTGAAGTAACAATAAAACTTATTTTACAATGAACAAGGGTGTTCACTCCCAAGAATAGAAGAGGAACGCACCTCAAAAATAATAAAACTTATTTTCTTACCCAAACATAAGTGTCTCAATATGATTGATGCGGTAGTCATCTAAGATTACGTGTTACCATTATGTTGACACACTTAATAATTTTTGTTACAATACATGGTTGGCTCACTTCATTTAAGGGAAAGTCTGTAGACATAATAAAATTAAATTTTAAAAACACTTAAATGGGATATAACTACTTTAAAAATAAAACACATCACTAATCTAGATAAGAAATTCATCATTAATCAAGTCATCTATAAAGACATTTTTAATTTAATTTAATTTTCATTGTTTTGCATGTCCAAGAAGGGTGCCAAACTTAGGGGGGTTTGCCTCTTCAAGAAAACACAATTAAATATTAATTCTCTAAAAAGAGGCATTTAACATCGGCTGAAGCTATTCTGGCTCCAAAACAGACCTTTCATATAGCGTGTTAGAGATAGGTTAGTCAATCGCAGCTGTTTATTGCAAAATCGACGGTGTAAAATGCGTGACTAACACGTGTGTTAGTCAATCTGTACTGTTGTTTTGGAGCCAGAATAGACGCGTCCTTTAACATCAAGGGTTGGCCCTTGTAGTTTTATTTATTTAAGTGCAACTTTAAACTTAGAGGTATAGGCTGGCCAACAATTTGTTTGTCTTGGATTACAATATAAAGGAGGGCCAACCAACATAGATTTTATTTATTTTAATTAACTTCATTTATGCTTTTAGGTTGTTGTTCTTTGACATCAGTGGCAACAATTATCAATACTTATTAGATCTAGTTAATTGTGCTTATGTGCAATCATTTAATTAGATTAACCTAGACATCCTTAAGAAGTTCTTTGACTTTATGCAATAACATGTTAAAGGATTTAATGCATTAAAATATGTATCAAAGTTGTAATTTTTTATCTGAAGGAAGTTTTATGTGAAAGATGATTTTTTAAATAAGTTAGAGATAGTAAAGTAACCTTTTATATATCGGTGAAGTTGATGGTTCACAAAGAATTCATTAAAGATCGAGTCTTGTTGAATGCATAAGCAAATGTTGGAGTTTTTCCATTGACGAAGGAGAATGTTGTATTATCTACTGGTTGTCTTTGATGTCAACATACTTCTATTGACTTGTCTATTACTGCTCCAGTATTTTGGTGATTCTATCTATCATGTTTTTCTCTACATTGCTTTGCAGTTGCAGATACAGATTTGCAGTTTGGGTAGTACACTTGTATATATCAGATGTACATGTTGTTAGCACATATTTTACAAAATATTTTTGTGCTATATATGGATCCCCTTTTTCCATCATACGAGAATTTACTGTTGGTGTCTTATATGCAAGAGCATAACTGAAGAAAATGGAGCTGTCCAAAAGATCAAATGCCTCATGAATGGCGTTGCCAATCCTTCGAGCCTGTGTAGATGGAGCAGTAGACCAGACATTAGAAACTTCCAAGCAAACACAGTTGCCAGGGGTTGTGTGGCTGTAGACTAGGCTCAGAAGTTTTCAAACAAAGGCTCAGGCGTAGAACACATGCAATAGCAGGGGAGGCATAAAACCATTTATCCCACATTGGTTGTGGAGAGGATATTTTTTGTATTTAAATACAAAGTCACACACATCCATAGTGTCAAAGCTTAAAGGATTTTTACAAGGAGCTAGCTCAGCGACTTAGTGGACCCCACACGCGTGCACACATCTAGAGGAAACCAAAGTTTTACGACAGATTGACGAGGATGAGGGCTAAAGATCGAGCAAGTTGGGTAGATCGGACAGTGATCGCGAATGATCGAACGGTGGTCGCTATACCACAATGAGAAACAACTCACCAGATACCTATCGCAAATCAGCGACAAAGCACATGCAGAAAAAGGGTGATTAACAGGCAAGCAGATCCGAGGAAGATCAACACTTGCTGCTATACCGCAATGGGAAATTGCTCGTTAGTTACCCATCGCGACAAGGCAGGCCCAAGTCTAGTGGCAGGTGATGTGGCGGTCCAATGGCAGGTCAGGTGGCACCCATGTGTACTCATGAGCAAACCAGAGGCTGACACATGGTGAAACACGACAGAAGGGAGCTAACAGGAGAATTAACAAGCAAGCAAGTTGCAAATGATCTGACGGTCGTCACTATACCGCAATGCAAAAATGCTCGATAGTTAACCATTGTGACTCAGCGACCAAGTGCTGGGACCCGACAGGAGAGCAGCTCAAGCAACTTAAAGATTGAGCAAGTCCGAGAAGATCCAACAGTTGTCGCTATACCGTGATGAGAAATAGCTCACCGGTTAATCATCACGACTTGGTGATAAGGCAGGCCCAGGTCCAGGTGGCGAAAAAGGTGGACCCGCAAGCAAACTGGAGGCTGACACATGGCACAGATGGACAAAGAGATAAAGGTCTAGTAGATCAAGGAAGATCCAACGGCTGTCGTTATACCGCAATGAGAAATAGCTTGATCAATATCCATTGCAGATCAACGACAAAGAAGAACCAAAGTGAAACGGTGGGTCCGACGGTGCTGAGGTGGTAGAACGGTGGCACTGATGTGGCAGGTTAGGTGGTACCCAGGGTGATCCGTGAGCGAACCAGAAGAAGATACGTGGCATGAATGGATGCGCAGCAAAGGAAAAAATTAAAGTTAAATGTATAGTCCAGACTATAGGGTGAAAATGCATATGGTTGGAATATTGATTCACGAATGTTATAAAAGGGAAGTATATTCTTATCATATCACACTACCTTACATCATTAAGATGAAATTTATACATATTTACCCTAAATAAGTGCCTTGAAAATATATTTTAGGGTAAAGTGTTATTTTATGGATGTATGTTCGCAAAATTATTTTCTTAGGATGTAAATACTTTGATTTAAATGAATTATTTTAAACAAGTATTTATATAAGGAAATAATGATTGTTAATTCTTCCAATTAAAACCTAATTGAAGGTGAGATATGTTTAATTTTCAAATCAAGGAGTTTTATTTCTTGTGTGCAGGAGATAATGAGAAGATGATGAATATTTGCTGAGGAATTTTATCAAGGCGGAGAATAAAAGACAGATTATTGAAGCATCATTTAGTATTTTTAGGGTTTTAATTTGTAAATTATTTATTAAACCAAAGGGTGTGTCCTTTGGAAGGAAACTGTTTGTAACTCCCTTATGTGTATGAAAGGGTGTGTCCTTTCATATATGCCTTTTGATTCACATACTTATAGGGAGTCCTTCTTATATGTAGAAGATAGAGGGAGATAGGGGGGGAAATACTACTGGGAAGGACTGCAAGTTATATGTATTAGGGAAGTCTATAGGAAGAAGAAGTACCTTTTTGTGCAAACAAACTACAATGGAGTATCTTCAAGTGTAGCTTATGTATGCAATCATTTCCTAAAGATTAATATACAAGGTTCACTATTTCTTTTCTAAATATTGTGCATACTTTTGTGTTGATGAGTTATCTTTGTCCTCTTGATAAATTTGTCATTTGATTTTCTATGATGTGCCATCACATGTTGTTACATTAAATGTGAGATTGGGTTTTCATTGTTTGTGTAACACGTAATGAAACCTTCATAGTTGATGATTAATATTGTCTCGGGAGTTGATAAGATCTCTTGTCCACAAAGTGTCATAAATATCCTTGGATAGAGGCATTGGTCTATTATTTATCTTTTAAGGTCCTAGTTTACCATGCATTTAAGGTCCTTGATAGAGAAACATTCTTCCCAAACTCTATATGAACTGATCTTTGCATATTTCTTTTAAGTCCTGAAAGCATTCTTATTCTTAAGATACAATCATAATCATTTTCATTTCTTTTCAAAAGCATTCACTTAAAGCACACAATAAAGCATAATTGCAGAACAATCATTTGCCAGTTTTGCATTTGCTAGCCATAAAGCTTAAATCCACTTTAAATAACTCTTTTTGTGCTTGAGAGGGAGAGGTATACCCACCTAGATTCAGTGGAGCCTTAAGTGCAGAGGGATTTGGTCTTTGACCATCCCTGTTCGTTGGCCAAGGCTAGTTGGATCAGTTAAGAGCTCAACAAATCCTTAAGTTTTCCAATCCATGGTTTTGGGCACCAACACATGTATTCTAGATTTCATGTGTTTTGGATCTCCGAAAGGTGAGATGTTTGGTTCAGAAATTCAGTCTGTTAGTTGCGCTGTTCCTCCGAAACAAAATAGTTCGTTTTAGCATCCACATTTCCTTGTTTAACTGATTTTGATCTTGCGGTTTTTGGGACATGGGTAAACATTGTGGATAACATGTATCTCCTAGTTGGCTTTAATTTTTTTCTATATCCTTCCAAACCAACCTATGCAAGTGAAATGTACGATGTATATTGTAATAGCGTATAAGGCATATATGGTCAACTTGATGTATGAATATGTATATATATGAGATGCACTCTTTTGATGGTGTGTGTGTAATATATGGATGCATGAAAGAGAGAGATATAGAAGGAAATCAAGATGCAGAGTCAGAAGTGAGATGCAGTAATTAGATGTGATGGGGGCCGATAGTTGAAGAGTGGATGAAGTCTGTCTACTAAGCTTAATTGTAACTGCAATTTATGCATATGTAAGTTGCAACTTTAGCAGTTCATTTTTGTTTACTGTCTTAGGCAGTGAGCCTTGTAGTGAGAACTTGTGATATTCTATAACTAGTTATATTATATTGAGTTAACCCTCTCTGTGGTTTTTCCCTAACGGGTTTCCATGCAAAAAATATCTGGTGTTCTCTTATGTGTACTGATGTGGATGATATCTCTGTTTTGTTAATCACTGATTTTTATCTGATTGAAATAAATCTACAAAGTAGTAATAACAAGATTGTAAAAAAGAGTTTTAGGGAATATTGATTCACCCCCACCCCCCCTTGCCCCCCTCTCAGTATTCTAGCTGCTCAATAAGCTACAATTCCAAAAATGATATAATGATGTAAGCTTATACCCAAAGAAATTTTGTAGAATAAATATAGGAAAATCTAACTCTAAACTAAAAGAGATCATTATCTTCACAGTCAATTGAATAAATATATAAATGACATTGTAACAACCTTTTATTTGTATGTGTGCATGCATTGCTTTATAAATTGTTATTTTTTACATCTTATTCTATGAATTTTTTATTTTTTATTTTTAAACAATCTTTTAAATTATCATAGGTATTCAAGTGGAACAAAAAAAAGTGAATAAATGTAGTATAAGAGGAAAGCACAAATAGTAGGGGAGATGAAAAAAGTAACATCTGATCATAACTCTCATCTTTCACAAAACTCAGAACATATAAAAGGAAATGAATGTAGTGTGGAGAAAGAGAAGTACACCCCTAAATAAGTTCAGCCCGATTTGCTATTATTATTTGAATGCAACATCATGTACTAAAGAGTCCATCTTGAAATAAAATGCTAATGCTTTTGAAAATAAATTTCAAGATTGTTTAATAAGAAGTATTAAATACAATTTTGCCACTTTAGAAAAGGAATTTGAAAAAACATTACAATATTCTTTTTGATAGATAGATAGATCTTTCTAATGTACATGAGGCTAAAAATAGCCCATGGTACAATTAGCCTTGTCATTTTGATCTTCTAAATTTAATTTCTTTTCCAATTCAAGGAGATGATGAGCATCTCCATCTTCTCAACATTATCCTTACTAAATAAATTGTGCCAAGAAAAAACTACCATTGTATTGGCATGCTTGTCTCTATTGTCCTTTAAGGCATCAAACTCGATAATGTTTTTCTTTTGATTCCACTACCCAATATTAAAAAAAAATACACACCCTTTCTTCCCATGCTTCTTTAGGTCTTTTCCACCTCTTTGTTTCACATTAGAGTTGATTATAGTTAATTCTTAATCAAGAAATAAGAATCTTGGCTTTCCATAGAATAATATTGCAATGCACATTTTTTTTTATGATCATGCATATGGGGTTGAACTCTTCAAAATAAGAATTCTTTCTTTCTAGCACTTTACCCAATATACGGTTGTGGAACTTATCTAAAACAAAATCTTTAATCTCTTTGTTTTTTGGGGAACAAGCATTCAAGTACAAATTCCAATTTCTCACCCATTTGAATTTTTCCTTCATCCATTTCTTTTTCTTCCTCACGATGTCATTGAAAATAACCTTAGACCATCTACTAACTTCCATTTATTCAAGTCTTTTTAAATAAAATCATAAATATTTCATAGTCTATAATAGCAATTAATGTCAAATTTATAGATTAAACTGCGTGTAATTAAAAAAATTGATGTTAATTTCTTTTTAAATATCTTATGAGACGCACCATAGAAATTAATTCAACAGGAATTTCTTGTAGTTCACTCAACATAATCTAATAAAAATCGAACATTTTATTTTGATCTTGCAATTAAGTACTTTTGAACTTTTGCAATTTTATTTTACACTTGGAGTCTAAGATGTTACTAGCCACAATTCACACCCATAGAGCACCACTAGAAGCACTAAAATATCAAAAGAATCTGAATGGATTTTCAATCTCATAACTCTACCTTTCTACATCTATTCTAAAGAGAAAATAAAGCTTTCCAACCTCCCAAAGTTGTTTTCTCTTTGCATCCCTACCAACTAAGCTTGTCATTAAAGTTAATCCTAAGGTATTTGTACTTAGTTTCTACTCGAGGTTTCTTTCTTTGAAGTAGAAATTATATTGGTTCTAATTTTTATTGTTGGAGAAAATCATGATTTTGGTCTTTCTAGTAAATTGACTTGCATGCCCGCTACTCTACAAAAATGTTCAATGACAGATAAGTTCTCTTACAATATGTGATATAATTTAGTAGTCAAAATTAGACAATATACTTATAAAATAATCTTTATCACAAACTCTCTCAAATACACACCATCTCCACCTTGCCAACTCAACCATTCTTCAAGTTTGTCAATAGATAAATTGAAGAGAGTATGGGATAGGGGTACCTTTGCTTGACCCCAATGTTACTTCTAAATATTTTTGAAATGCTTTCCAAAATTCTGATTTTGACCTTAACTTATTCATAAATCTCATGGAAAACCACTTTAAATGCATAGGAATTCCAAGGTCTTCCATTCTACACCATAACTTGTCCCATTTTGATAGGAAGGTCATAAAAATGTGCTCCACTACAAAATCCCCTCTCTAGATAGAGTCATACCATTTTGATTATTCTATAAATGTATCGGATAATAATAATGGAAATATATTTTTTATTAGGTTAACAGATTTTGAAGGCGCCCTAAAACCCTTTACATCAAAAAGCTGCCAATATCAAAGATACAGAGAAATCAACAACATCAACAGAAAAACCAACACACAGGGACAAACTCTACTAAACCTAGTGCAATTCCTTGAGAATTCTAATTGCACCTTTATCCTTCTCGATAATTTGGTCATACATGACCATCACATCGTTGAGTACCCAAGCATGATCCTCACCTTTGAGTTGGCTCAAGGTCTTGGTGTAGGGCCTCTTAAGACAAACAATCTCTTGTTTACCTGAATCATTCACAATACCTTGGTCTCTAGATCCACACCGGTAGCATCTACATCACTATCAATTCCTTTAGCCTTATTCTTCTTCTTCACACCCTCCTCTATAGCCATATCAATCTTCTTATTCTTCCCTATCCTCATAATTTGGGCTTTCTCATTTAGCAATTGAAGATCCTTGGCATTTCTCTAGAGATCTTCCTTACTAATAGTCATCATGATTTTGAGTTTATTGTTTAAACTACTAATAGAGTCCTCAAGCTTGTTAAGTATGTCCTCCTGGTTAGTCTTCATGTGCTTAATTCCAACAACACTATCCATCTAGGCTAGCATCTTCTTTCCTTCATTGTTCTTAAAACCCCTTCCACCACACTTGTAAAGATCTTCAACCTTGTTGGAGAGGACATAAAGATTGAATCTAATATCATTAATGCCAGAGATAAACCAATTGGCCAAATTGGCTTGATCATAAGTGGCTTTCGTAAGAAGATCCACCACGGTCTCATTAACATTGCCCTGTAAATTTTATGAATCACTCCTCACATCACCATATTGAAAATCATTCTCATTCACTGGCCACAGATCTCATTCTTAGCTTCCACCTCCTCACAACTAGGCATTGTAGCATCATAAAATTGTGACCCTTGCAATTTAAGATCACATTTAGGTCTTTGAATTAGCGGACAAATCCCTAAGCTTGATCAAAGACTCGAAACATGCTCATGACATCAATAACTTGCATATTCCATCATACTGCACTTCCTTTTTGTTGCTTCCTATCCTAAATCAGGGCAGGATAGGGGCGTGGCATCGTGGCATCCTTATCCTAGCCCTATTTTGGGCCCCCTTTGGTCCCCCCTTGCATTGGGCTTATCAATTTGTGAGCGGGAAAAGTTTCTCTATGTCGGCCTAGGACAAGAAATTACCTAAACACCCCTAATTGGCAAGTATATAAGGAGCACTTCCCCTCTTATTTGCATAAGCAACAATAAGTCGATGATAAGCGATAATAGGGTGAATAAGCGAGAGGTCTCCATTATCATTATCAAGCATTCAAGCATTCATTCAAGCATTGAGCATTTCAAGTCTCCTTTCAAGGCTAGGTGTTGCATTCAAGACAAGGATTCAACCATTGAAGAGGAGATTTCTATCAACATTCAAGACATCCTATCCATTCAAGCAAATTCCTCTACAAAGGTATCAACATTTCAATTACATCCCCTCCTTGAGGTGGATTTAGTTCAGACATTTCCTTTCATTTACTTGCATCATTTTTCAACCACTTGGTTGATTCCAAAACGAGGTTTGACCTGAAGGCAAACTCCCAATCCCAACAACATTTGCCTCTCTTTTATGTGTGTAGGTTGCAGGTGCGTAGGTTTAGGCTTCATTTTTCAAAGACGGAAAAACCCTTTTCGACGCACGAATTTTTCGGAGGACCGTGTGCAACTTACACACAGTCCCTGCAAATTTTGCTCGTATTTGCAGGGAAGATTCGTCTCAACATTCTACTGCTAATTCAACTAGTCTATTACAAAAGACAGTCAATTTACTTTCCTAATACTTTCTAAATTTACTGCAATTCACTTAGTATTCAATCTCTTACCATTGGGGATTGGGTCTAGTGAATTCAACCCCTCTTTTGAATGTAATGTGTGAAAAAATTGAAGGGAATCCTTTCTGAAAATTTCATCCCTCTTTTGAGCGGAGTAAAGCTTTCCACTTGATCTCCCTCATCATTTTTCACCACATTACATTTTGGTGAACCCGACATCTTGCATGCTTTACATTGAAAATTATTGCATACTTTTCATTTACAGGTTTAATTTTCTTGCAATTTACACAAACTTAGTGGTTAATTCATTCAAAACCCTAGTTGCTAAAATTGAAATTGAACTTGTAGTTTGCAAAAATTGCTATCTATTGTCTTATATCTGAAAATTGCATTGCTTGTCAAATTCGATTATTTCATTGTCTTGTTCAATTTGCAAATCAAATTTACAAAATTAGGTGGTTAATTGTTAAAACCCTAATTTTCAAACATCAACTTGAACTTGTGCAAAAATTGGATTTACATTTAATTTTCAGATTTGTGACTGTTTTCAGACTTGTCCTCTTGCCTAAAATTCAAAATTTCAATTTCCCTCCTTTTCCCAAAATTCAAAATTTCAAAATTCAGTGGTTAGGTCCTAAAACCCTAATTTTCAAATTTAATTGGATTTGTGCAAATTTCAATCAAATTCCAACCAATTTTAGTTTTCTAACTATTATTTAAGGTGGCCCTATCCATTAGGTTTGACCTTTTTCCAAAATTGCAATTCAATTTCTTATCTTTTTCCAAAACCTTAATAGGGTCCTATTTCGACATTCAAACCTGAATTTCACCTATCTAGAGATCGTAAAATCAATCAATTTTGGGGGGTTAGCTCTCAAATCATTGTAGCTTTCATCCTTGAAAATTTTCAAAAAAGTTGGGAGGATCGTGCATAACTTACACACAGTCCCTGGCTTTTTTCTTGAAATTTTGAGACTGTTATGACTGTATTTAATTGCTTAAATCCAGAGAATTGGCCGATTTTGTCGAATTTTGATCCCTCTAAAGTTGAAAACGATTCCCGATTTCAACATTGCAACTTTCAAGGAAATAGTTAAAATTAAGCGATTAATTATAATCTGCCCTAATTTTAAAATTTTAATTGTGTCAATTTGAAATTTGAAATTAAGTGGTATCCCATTGGACCTAATTTTAAATTTCAATCTCTTTTTATTAATTATAAATATTTCTTGGAGATTGTGTCATTTCTTCTTTCCACAAAGTTCAAATTGTATAATCATCATTTTCTTGAATTTTACATTATTAAATTTTACAAAATTTGTTCCCAAAATTTAAAATTCAAATTCAAATTTTAAACTTTTCCCTCTAGTGCACGAGTTTTACAACTATTAGTCCTACCTATACTATCCATGTTAGACAAAGCATTAGAATTAAGGCTTCCCAAGGTTTAATTCCCAAAGAGATGGATCCTAATTTGGGTGACTTCTACAATGAGGATATTGCTAATTCTTCCCATGCTAAAATTATCTCTACCTACCCGATTGATGATTCCCATTATGAATAAGAAGCTTTAGCTAGATTTTCCATAGATCAAATTTCAAAATTGGACAATCAATTTGACAATTTCCAACAATGGATGTCCCAAGCATATCCTGATAGTGAATCTCTTCTATTAATTGAAGGTCTAAAATGCATGATTCATAGTGATAATAATGAAATTGATATATTGTGTGGTATTGTTCACATTGTTGATTCTAATGTTATGCCTGTGAAGAGTTGTGCTAAGAACCTAGGTTATTCACAACCTCGTACACAAATCAATCATTCTATTCCTTTCACCACTTCTATGGCTAGTATTCCTACTTTCACTTCAAACATCATGGCTACTTCAACTCAAAATGTCATACCTACAACCATTAGTCATGGGGGCAATCCCTCTTCTTCATTCAATCCTCCATCTTTATCTATGCCTTCAATGAGTATTTCTATTGTCTCTCAACCAATCAATGTGACACAAGGGGGTAATTAATTCAATCATTTTACTCCTCCTTTTAGTGTCCCATTTCCTACTCAATCATCACCTATGCCTAATTACCATAGAGTCCCACCACCTTATTCTCAATCAATGCCTTCTTTCAATAACATCACACCACCTTCTCAATCAAACATGTTTAACATAAATTCTTCAACCAAAGCAACCATTAATAACCTTGCTCAAACTGTGTCTTCATTGCAACAACAAATTGCTTCAATGAGTCAATCCAAGTTTAGTGTGCCCAAAATTGATGTTGCGAGCCCACTTTCTCTTTATATTGTTAGAGTTGTCCCTCCTAAACATGTTGAAGTCCCCCAATTGGAACTCTATAATGGAAAAGGTGATCCTTTAATACATGTCAAAACATTCTAAACTTTGTGTATGAACTTTGCTCATGATCAAATATTGCTTGCCAAATTATTTATTAGAACATTGCAAGATAAGGCTTTACAATGGTACTGTTCTTTGCCTTCTTATTCTATTACTTCTTTTCAACAATTAGAAAATGCTTTTATTCAATAATTTCAAAACAACATAGGTCCAAAATTCACTTTGACTGATTTAATACATTGTAAACAATGTGTTAAAGTAAAAGTGACTGATTTCATTGGTAGATACAAGAATTTGTGTTCTCAAATATCTTTTCCAGTGCTTGATAATGATATTCAAAGAATTTTCATTTCTAATTTGTGAAAGCACATTAGGGAAAAACTTCTCTTTTCTGAGTTTACTTCTTTTTCACAGTTGTACGCAACACTTCACAATTATCAACTGACTGTGAGTCAAATGGAGCAATCTACTCCTATGGCTTTGAGTGATAAGGGCGAGAGTGCTCAACAACCATTTGTGAAGTTCAAACCAAACAAAGGCTTCATCAAATTCAATGACACCATCAACAACAACAATGTGAATGCTACAATAGGTGTGCCTCTTATTTCTAAAATTTTCAAAAGAGAGAAAGAATTCACTCCTTTGAATGAATCCTTGTATAGAATCATGTCTCAGTTGTTACAAAGGAATGTTATCAAACTTCCTCTGATAAAACCAGTTGATCCTTCTAAAGCAACTTCACTCCTCCTAATCAAAATCTTAAGATTTTCACTAATCTTTTACCCTCTCATACCTCTAACATGATTGAGACTGAACACACTTCTTTCTCTCCCACTGATTTCACTTTCACAACTCAAAATGTGGTTAATTTGGTAGAGAAACAAGAAGGCCCTAAGGATCCATGTATAAGATTTTATCCTAGTGAGACCATTAAGGCACCTAATTGCCCTTTATACATAGTTACGAAGATCCAAGGCAAACCTTGTCGTGGTGTGCTTATTGATCCCTCTTGCATGGTTCATGTCATCACTGAATAATATATTTATACTTTACATTTGCATCAACCAATATATGATGATACTAATGAGCTCATTAATTTATTTGATAGATTTTCTTGTCCTACTATTGGTTCTATCACACTTTCTATTGAGGTTCATTCTAAATCTATAGATGTCAACTTTGTTATCATTCCTTCATCTGAACAATTCTGTGTGAAGTTAGGGTACCCTTGTATGTCTTCCATGAAGGCTATTGCTTCTCCAATCCATAAGTGTTTGAAATTTCCCCACAATGGAGAAATCATAACTGTTAACCAAAGCATATTTCGACCAACCGAAAGAAGCCTAGGTGTTCCTATTGATTACTTTTGGACTCAACAATTTGGATCTCTTCCACCAAGAAGTGATGCTCTCTTTCAATCTTATCAAAAATGGAAGAAAGATATGATCTTATCCTTAAGCCAACCTAGAACTCCAACACTTGATATTCCCATCATTCTTGAAGATGAAGTTCTTCCCTTAACGGATAGAACTAATCTTCCTCCTAAGGAAGATTCCCAACCTATTCCTATGGATGAAACCATGCCTTCTCCTAAGAAGAACACTAATATTCCTCCTAAGGCTAGACCTATACCTCCTCCTCATGATGGACCTGGTCTCCTTCCTACACAAAACATTCCTCCTTTATATGGTGCAGTTCCACCTCCTTCCTCTTATAAAGAGAAGAGACCTGGCTCTCCTCTTGTCCAACCTAAAAGACCTCAACCTAACCATCCAACTACCAAAGATGAGAGCATTCCTCCTTCAACAAATATATCTTAGTCTTCTCAGCCTTCCGCTGAGACTAGATGAAATCATTGTGCGAGAGAATGATGACGAAAATGTTGTGCTAGATATCGTGAAGTTGTTTCTCAAACTATTCAATCTCCCAAAACACCAACAGTTAACATGATTCCATTTTCTCCTAAGCAAGATGTTGAACCTAAATCTAGAAATCATAAGTTGTAGAAAACATGTGATGGTTTTACTTCTATTCATGCTAGAGATCCTCTTTTTATAAATCTTGATGAAGAAATAGGTGAAAATGTTAATCATGATGGCAATACAACTCCTAATGCTTCTGATAGTGAATATGAATATGTTGATGTTGACAAACATTTATCTGCAAAATTTTCAAAAGCCTTAATCCTAGCTCCTAGAAATGAACAAAGTGACTTAGTACATGAGCACAATCCTTGTTTGGATCTTGTGATAGCTCCATCTATTGTGCTCAAGGTCGTTCCTCTGGCATGTTTCCTGACTTCCCAAAATAATGATCAGCAAGATCAGGAGGTGGATGTCATGCTAGACTAGGTGCATTAGTACCGTAGATCCTCCACCTCTCTCCTTTCTTGCTCTTTTGTGACCATTCTTCTATGTGTATCCCTATTCTTCTATTTGTTGTCCCTAGTGATGTCTACTTGAGGATGATGCAAAGCATTGAGATCTCTTTTGGTCTCTTTCATGTTGACTCAAAAGACACATGTGTTCCCTTTCTTCCAAGGTGGTTTCCTTTCTTTGGGGAATGAGGACTATTCTATGCATATATATACATGAGTTATCATACAACATACTGACCCCGAGGACAACGAAGCCACCTTGTTCTTGGTGTTTTGTGTTAAATATCCTTGGGTTTATTCCTCGATTGGGGGCTAAATCCTTGTGATAACATTCTCCCTCTCTCTCTCTCTCAGAGGTGTATCCTACATTAAAGAAATTGCTCCCGATAAGGCATGCATGATCACTTTAACATGGGGGCATATACTCCGCTCATATTTTCCTTCTTGATACTTAAAGTTACTTAGCAGACTTTGGCTTTGCTTTGTAATTTTTGGTATCCTTTCTTTTCATGACTCATAGTGAGGGGAACTTTACTACTTGCAGTCATGTTTCTCCCTCCTGATATGTTAATCCTACGAGGATCTGATTAATACTGAGAGGGAGGGTGAACCAGTATTAAGATGAATTGAAACTTCAACTCAAAAACAAACTTATCTCAGAACTGAAACCATTTAGCAAATATCTCAACTTGTTTAATCAGATCTAATACCCTCTTTATCGGATTTTCTTAACACGTTAATCAAATCATTTACCACAACTATCAATACATTCACCACCAAAGCAATCATATAAAATTGATCATTTACCAACTCATTAACCTTATCAATCAGATCAAAAAATTTCTCAAACAACTTCTTATCAATATAGGTAACCTCTGATAAACTTCTGATAAAACATCATAATCGGTGTCTCAAAAATAATGCATGAAATGAAACATAAACAAAAACATCAGATGAAAAACATTCCATACATGAAAACCATAAGATTTTGACATGGAAACCCAAATAGGGAAAAACCATGGTGGGAGTTGGCACCCACAAATATTTGTACTCTTTTGAAGTATGCCCTGTTAGGAGCTTACAATACGCCTGGTTAGGAACAAACCTTGTTAGGAGTCACCCGATTAGGGGATTTTCCTTGCATCCCGGTTAGGAGCTTGATGATCTGTTAGGAACAACCTCGTGAGAGGATTTAACACTCTTTTGAGAGCTACCTTGTTAGGGGACTTAAATATTTTAGGCATGTTAGGACCTACCCAGTTAAGAGATTTAACCTGCTACAATTGTTAGGGAACAACAGTAAGAAAATGATCTGTTATTTGCACTTCTCTACTTGCTTGATCATATCTAGTTATACATAACACTCTGCAACTCTCAGGAAAATCTCACACTTCACTTGGACGGCTTAACACATTCTCTAAACCACCGATGCCATAAACATCAACTATGTCATCCTAAATAACCATCTCAATTAGGTCAGCCACAAAACCCTGATTACATCATGAATTTACAATTCAAATCATAAGAGATAATCATAGATCATTATACAGATCATTACAACAAATTACAATTCAATATCAACCGTTGTTTGATCGTAACCCATCACAGAAATCCGATCTGTATCCTCAAAACACTCTACTAAGCGTTTTGCTGATTCCCAAGAAATTCTTCCTTGAATCACGCCAAAACAATAATTAAATATTTCACACGGGTTGTGTCGTGTTACCAACTTCATGTAGACTCGTTGTCGATCACCGTCATAACATAAATCATTACCGGTTTGATGATTTCTTCACCGGTCATAAACCCTACTAAAACCTTAGCAAAACTTCATCAGAAATTTGAAACAATCCTTCTAGTAATCTCCACAAGTTCTGGTTCCAGTAATATACACCTTTCCATGATACAAGTTCACTATCCAAACCGCAAATCACCAATCATCACCAATCATTAGATCCAATCAAAACAACTCTGCTTTACTAGTTAAAGTCCTATTTCACAGACTAGCTCTCTGTTGGTAAACCTTGTCTTCCGATAAACCAAATCATTGAGATGAAAAAACAAAACATTAGGAACATCAATTGCCATCAATGACAACACAAATAACTGATCATGTCATCTATTCATAGAATCTCAATCTCTTCATCAAAATAGACTTCTATCTTTTACTGGTGCAGTCATCCAACTTCAACTGCATCACCTCATCAACATCAGTTATGCCAAATGCCAACATGATCTTCCCTTTTACTTTTTCAATCGAAGTCATAAGATCCTTAGTCCATTGGGGGCTTGGTGCATCTTGCCTCCTTGATGTGGTGAAAGTCTTTCAATCTTGTCTCCTTGTACTTTACCAGTAGTATTGGCGTATGCTTATACTCCCGCTAAAGTGGGGGCTAAATGTAACGTCATAAAATTGCAACCCTTTCAATTTTCGACCGTATTTGGGTCTTTACATTAGCAGACGAATCCCTAAGCATGATCGGAGGCCCGAAACATGCTCATGCCATCAATAACTTAAATTTTCCATCATACTGCACTGCCTTTTTGTTGTTGCATGTCCTAAATCAAGGTAGGACAGGGGCATGGCGCCCTTGTCCTGGCCCTATTTTGGGTCGCCTTTGGTCCCCCCTTGCATTGGGCTTATCAATTTGTGAGCGGGAAAAGTTTCTCTATGTTGGCCTAAGACGGGAAATTACCTAAATACCCCTAATTGACAACTATATAAGGAGCACTTCCTCTCCTATTTGCATAAGTGACAATAAGTTGATGATAAGCGACAGTAGGGTGAACAAGCGAGAGGTCTCCATTATCATTATCAAGCATTCAGGAATTCATTCAAGCATTGAGCATTTCAAGTCTCCTTTCAAGGCTAGGTGTTGCATTCAAGATAAGGATTCAACCATTGAAGAGGAGATTTCTATCAACATTCAAGACATCCTATCCATTCAAGCAAATTCATCTACAAAGGTATCAACATTTCAATTACATCCCCTCCTTGAGGTGGATTTAGTTCAGACATGTCCTTTCATTTACTTGCATCAATTTTCAACCACTTGGTTAATTCCAAAATGAGGCTTGACCTGAAGGCAAACCCCCAATCCCAACAACATTTCCCTGTCTTTTCTATGTGTAGGTTGCAGGTGCGCAACTATAATTGCAGGTTTAGGCTTCTTTTTTCAGAAATGGAAAAACCCTTTTCGGCGCACAGATTTTTTGGAGGACCATGTGCAACTTACACACGGTCCCTGCAACTTTTTCTCATATTTGTAGGGAAGCTTCATCTTGACATTCTATTGCTAATTCCAGGTGCACAGCTTCATCCCGCATCTCTATCTCAAGATATAATCGTTCCTTTGTCATTTATGCACTTAGTCTAAATTTGCTTAATTCAAGTAGTCTATTACAAAAGAGGGTCAATTTACTTTCCTAATACTTTTTGAATTTACTACAATTCACTTAGTATTCAATCTCTTACCATTGGGGATTGGGTCTAGTGAATTCAACCCCTCTTTTGAATGTAATGTGTGAAAAATTGAAGGAAATTCTTTGTGAAACTGTCATCCCTCTTTTGAGGGGAGTAAAGCTTTCCACTTGATCTCTCCTCATCATTTTTCACCACATTATAGGCATATATTCATTACCACCAGCCTCTTCAATGACAACTCTTTCTTTTTTTTGATGACCAACCTTCATCATAGCAATAGGCTAGGAGGGCTCCCCAACAACATTGTACCTACCTTTACCCACTTTCCCTTGTTGGTCCTTTGGTGGGATAGACCTCACCAAGGAAACATACTAAGCCTCATTCCCTTCAATTTCAAAGGCCTTAGACCAAGAATGAGGTGGGATTCTCCTACGTTTCTTAAGGGAGGCAACTGTTTTCCTACTCTCTATGTGATAACATTTCTCCTCATTCGAAGGTTTATCCTCAGAATCAATAGATTTTTTCGAATCATTGATAACAACATTTTGAGCATATTCGATTTTGCACTTACCCATGGGAGGCTTAAGGGGTATAGAGACCACATTGGCATACTCCACGATAAGGAGTATAAGCCCGTCATGGAGGATTTGGGATGACAGGTTGTTAGCATGGTAATTAATACTAGCTTTTAGGGAAGAAATAGTGATATCATTTACTTGACTCTATTTTGTGGTTGGAATTTTCTTAAATATTGTTTAATTTTTTAAGTTTATTTTTTTAAATTGAATATGTTTTAAATTGATTTAATGATTAAAAGGTGATAAGTAGGAGGTATTTCTCGTGTATTATATTATCATATTTTATTAAAATTTAATTGTGTAATTTTTCGGTCAAATCCATTAATCTATACTTTGTGACTTGTGTCACACGTCTATTTCTTGTGGATATGAATGATTCATTCAACATTCATTGTATCTAGGTGATTTTCAAAGGGGTGGAACATTGAGACTTTCCAAATAAGTCATCCATCCCAATACTATTCCAACTCAAATACACTTGACCACATAATTTCTTCAAATTCAAAGATTACTAACTTACTATCTCATTTACAAAACCTTTACCAAATATTATTATAATTTTACTCAGAATTCCGAAAATAAAATAACAAATTAAATAAACTTTAAAAAGAAATTAAGAACAAGATAAAAGTTGCTAATAATGCTTTGGCATTAGAGTCCCACAATTAAAAAATATTGGTATATTTAGTTTATTTTTCCAAACTTTTACCAACAAACTTTCCAATCCAAGAAAACTATCATTGCAAGTAGGTTATCTTTATTAGCTAAAAGAGTGGACAGTATTCCCACGGGAGTTGAAAATGATTGGAGGATTTTATGTGCTAAAATGATGGGCACTCCATAAAATTAGGTAAGCCAAATGTAAGAAAGAGACACTATAAAATTGATAAGGATACAAGCCAAAAATAAATTATACAAAGATAAGGAAAGATCATTACAACCAAGCTTATATGACAAACTATCCTTAACAAAGGAAAATTCATTATGCACATTAGTAAAGTGGATGTGGACGTTTAATTTAGTAATATTAATGGTTTTTTTAAAAAATAAAAAAAATCATTATGGAGATTTGTAAAGTGGATGTGGAGGTTTAATCTTGGAAAATTAATGGATTTAAAAATAAGTTTTCATTATGTAGATTTATAAAATTGATGGAAATATTTAATCTTGGAATGTTAATCGTTTTAAAAAAGATTTAACGTTATCAATTTTTTTTAATCAAATTGTATTGATTAAAACAAAAAAGAACAATGTTTAGAATTATGATGTTAAGATTTAGTGGAGTGTAATTTATTTTCCTGTGTTTGTTTGTTTGTTACAGGGAATTCGGAGTGAAACCTTTTCCATTTTCATACATGAATATATACTTATTACAAGAAATACACACCCTAATATTTGGGACAAATATATTGACTTGGAGTTGCATGCATAATTTCTCTATTCACTTATATAAAATAGAGATTTTTCATACCTTTTTTTTAAGGTAATAAATAGTTTTCTTATTATTTGGAAAACTCTAATGATTTATCTAATGGAGAGATTGTAAGCATTGCAAGGTATTGTAATTTTTCAAGTTGTCATCTTTATTATTGCTCGTGAGCTTATTTTCTATCAACAATTTTGCCACTTTAAAAACATAATCTCGCATCTTTTCTGGTATGAGTTTTTTTTTTCTAATTTTATCAATTTTTTTACTATTTATGATTTAATGTTCAATAGTTGATCTTTGCATAATATAATAGTTGCAAATATTTTACTAACAACATGCCAATTACTATCTTACACAATACCAATGTCACATATTGTATTTTCACAAATGTCTTGCCTTGGGATTACTTTATTGTTATTATATATCAAGGTAAATAATCTAATAGTTTTAGAGCTCAACACCAATTGACTTTTGAAGATATAGATATTCAATATGACTAATCACAATGTCTTTCACCAACACATGCAGACAACCTATCTTCATATACATCTTCATAGTCATTCTAAACACTACTCTCATCACATATTGAAAAGCAATGTATTTTTTCCATCTCATAATCCCTCAATGAATTTCTTGTAAAGAGAAAATTTAATTCAATCAACTAGATAACCATAAAAGGATAAACTCTATATGATACATATTGATAACTATTGAAAGAATAGTATTTATATCATACAAAAGTAAGGATGGGATGAGAAGGAAAAGTTGGCATGCAAGAATATATATTATTAAGAAAATTAAATAAGACAAATAATTCTATTATTTACTTTATGGTCTATTAAATATAATAGCATTTGCACATAATGGGGTAAGTTGTCAAGATATTAAATATATATAACTAATTTGATACAACTTATCAATAGTTTTACAATAATATGATTTGTATATATGGACTTTGATTTCATTTGATGGTTGCTTAAGAGAATCACCCTTTAGAAGAACTTCTTATCATTCTTTTTTTCAATCTTTTCACTTGATACACGTTTTTCACTTTTATAATAAAAACAAATTGTTTGTTCCTCCATCTACCTTTAAATTTTTGGACCTATGTTTTTTACCAATGAGATATGGTTGCATACTTCCTTCGTAAGAACTTGCAATCATCCATCCTTTTAGTCTTTTTATTTAATGAGATTTCACTCATAAACATTAATTGTATGTTCCTTGTTTTGGAATATATATTTAGTTGAAGCTTTTCAAGGCATAATGAAACTTATTTTCTTACCTGAACATAAGTGTCTTTATATGATTGGTATGGTAGTAATCTAATACTATGTGTTACCATTATATTGACACATACAAACAACTTAATAATTTTGTTACAATGCATGGTTGCTTTACATCAGTTAAAGGAAAGTATATATATATATATATATATATATATATATATATATATATATATATATATATATATATATATATATATATATATATATATATATATATATATATATATATATATATATATATATATATATATATATATATATATATATATAAAATTAAATTCAGCTTCAAGAATACTTAAACAAGATATAACTATTTTAAAACTAAAACACATTACTAATCTGGGTAAGGAATTCATCATTTATAAAGGCGCCCATTATGTAACTTCTAATTTTTATTTAGAGATTGGTCAAAGAGTAATATTGATTATTTTAAGAATAAATTAATAAATCTATAATTTCAAGTAACTAATTGCACCGGTTAGATATTTAATAAAATCTTGTACTATTTATTGCATTGCATGTACCACTCTTTTTATAAAATTTGGTAGAAATACATGACACATTTATTATTATTATTATTACTTCCTACAAAATATTAGAAGATAAAGGCTTACCTTTGTAATACAACCATTATAGTGACTTTAGTCGTCTTTTTTTTTTTTTTTAAGCATTTAGAATGCTTACCCTTGTGTCATATTTATCTATTCCATCTTTTAACTCTATATAATTAGATGAACCTCTTTGTAGCTTCACAATTATCATCTGAATATATACTAGAAAAATATTATGTTTTATTTCTTCTTACAACAAGATACCAAAGCAAGGGATCATGTGAAAAGGAGTTCTATCAATTACTTTAAGAAAAGTTCAAGTGATGGGTTTTTTATGAAATTTTGGTTAGAAGGGCTTTTGAAGGTACCAAACACCGTAATCATGCAAGTATCGTGAGGCTCTTTTTAAAAAAAAATTGTGGCCACATTCATAAAATAATTTATTAGTCTGATTGAAATAATTCTTATGTTAAATTTACAAAATCAAGATTTTTTATGTTATTATTCTAGAGTTTGCAACCAAGATAAGTATTAGGAATCAAATATTTTTCTAAGAAAATCAAAACATCAAACAAAGGAAAATGTGCACCCTTTATTTTATCAAATCAAAGGAATTATGACCTTTCTTTAGAGATTTTCTAAACCTTATTTTTTGTAGTCTAACAACTAGGTTCCTTTTAGAACCCATGGTAAGGATGCATGTGCATGTGCATGTAGGATTTCAACAATTTATTTATAGCTTGTAAAACCCAATGCTTAAGGTTTGTGGAGTATTTATTCAATATCTAAGATAAAGTATGTGGAAGATATGTACTTTTTTTACAAATTAGGGGTTCAATATAGGTATTTCATAGGTTTGGTATATTTTGTTGAAATGCACCTCTAAAAAATGGTTTACACTTAAATTTTTACAATATGTGGAAAGTGATTATATTGTGTCAACCATAGTAAATGGATTTCTTCAGCCAATGTTTTATCAAGATTTTTTGGTGCCAAAAATTTTGGATCTATTAATGTGTCACTTGATGAGAGAAATTAGTCTCAATGTTACAAGGCCATGAGTGATAAAGAATATGAAGAAGTCCAACAAATCTTGCTTGCCAATTGTTCTACAAGAATTTTGATGTAAACACATTGTGTTGCCATCTACGAGATGAGTATTCTTTTCAATAATAATCAAGTATGTCATATCTATAAAGTTAATGTGTCTATTGATGAAGATCCTTCAAATATTAACAATGATGAAAAATTCTTTATATGTATGTTAAAAAAGCTTACACTTTGAAGTCAAGAAAGATTTCAATGTAGATGTAGCTCAATATGGATGGTTTCTTAGTTAGTTTGGGGACCATACCCTTACAAGGGTCATGAGACAAATTGATGGAGCATTATAGATGTTGCTCAATAGGGATGATAAAAAATCCCACTACTTAGCAATAT
Source organism: Cryptomeria japonica (assembly GCF_030272615.1). Lineage (NCBI taxonomy): Eukaryota > Viridiplantae > Streptophyta > Pinopsida > Cupressales > Cupressaceae > Cryptomeria > Cryptomeria japonica. The sequence continues at coordinate 612,609,397 of NC_081410.1, read as the reverse complement.
TTGGTCTAGTGTAAACTTTGCATACATCAAACTACTAATAGCATTAACATAATACATGTTAGACATTCCATAAAAAATCATCATTAGATTTTTAAGAAATATATATAAAGTAATATTAATACCAATAAAAATTTAATACTCATTGGCGTATAATCATGCACACTAAATGATCCGAAAATGATATCCACATATTTATTGTAACTTAACCAAATATTTTTGTGCACTTGATCCATGTTGATCTTCATCCCAAAAATATATTTAGCATTCCCCATATTTTTCATGTTGAATGTGCCAGATATTTGAGTTTTGAGATCCCTTATCATTGCCCTATTATATAAACAAAATGTTATCCATATATAAGGTGATAACTGGTATCTAATCATCAATAATATTAATATAAAAATAATTATCTTTCTTAGTTAGGTAACAAAACCTAGTTTCAATACAAAGGCACCAAAATTTAATACTACATCGTAGGCGGCTAGTTTAGACCATACACGACCATCTCAATCTATAAACCAAATGTTTGTTTCCTCTTACAACAAAACCAATAGGTTGTTTCATATAAATACCCTTCTTAAGATCCTTGTGTAAGTAATTTTATTATCTATTTACTCAATTTCATAATCTTAAGTTTCAATGTAAACGTGGAGAGGAAAAAGCGAGACCAGGTGACTAGGACCTAATCCCACTTTTGCCAACACATTGGGAATACGAAAGAGCCTAGGGAGATAGCCCACTTTGGCTAGTTCTTGTGAGAAAGACAGAGCCAAGGATTATCTCTTAGGTTTTATATTCCTCTTGTTGTATATGAAGAGAAGATATGAGAAATATGGTGTGATTGATCAACTAGACTAGGAGATGAGCAATGAAGCATATATGAACTAAAATTGCAGAAACTTGCAGAATTGAAAGTGAGATACTGAAAGCAAAGAAGGGGAAGGAATTTGAATGTGTACCTGGTGTTGATAAATGAGCCAAAATGACTTGGACAAGGGTGCTACACCCTGTTCTTGTTTTGTTTGATAGAGAGCTGCAATTGAGAGACTACAATCTGAAGGTTCTGAGCTCCCACCCTACTGAAAATCACCTGAAAGTGGGGGGACCAGGGTGCCATGCCCCCGTCCTGGGTAGGACCAAGGCACCACGCCCCTATCCCTAATGATTTTTTGGAGATATCTGAAGCTTTAGGACAATCCTTGTGCCTTTCAATGGTCTTTAAAGTCTTCCAGGTACCTGTACTTGCACCTGAAACTGAAAAGAGGGGGTTTGGGTGACTATATGGGGTTTTGCCTTAGTCAAACCCCTATTTTGGTGATTTACACCTCAACAAATAGTTGATTTGTATAGTAAAATAGTGTGTGTGTGCAAGACCCTAAAATGAGAAAGATAAGAAACTAGAGCTACCCTACAGTTTGGAGAGAAAACCCTAAATGTATGTCAATGTAAATTTAAATGAGAATGGTCTAAATCAAATGTTTTAAATGATCTAAATAATGAATGCAAATGTGAAAATGAGTGTAAAGAAGCTCATACAAAGACATGAAAATAACATGAATACTTGATGAATGCTTGATGAATGTTTTTGAAGACTCCACATAAGCTTCCCTTTCACTACATAGAAGGCTCCTTGTGATCGCTAGAAAACTTCGCCATAAAACTTCATTGAAGATAATGAACAATGGACATATATGCATGTCAAGTTACATAAGATCAATATTTCAACTTACTATCATAGGTCTTACCAAATCATACCACGTAAAACATATTACATTCACATCATGATTACAACATAGTTACATCAATTTCCTAGAAGGTGTGTCCATAGTACATTTAAATTTGATATAAACATAACTATAATATGAAAGATCAATAAATCTTCACATAATGCACTAAGCTGACCATAACCAAGAGAAGAAATTGGACAATGAATGAAGCCAATCCACACATAAGAAGGTTCAAAATCCTCGATGGAAGAAGACATCTACCACCCGACCATGTGGATCCCAAAGGACCACCCCTTGTGCTAGGAGATAGACATAAGGCCCTCAAGAACACAAACGAAGGATAAAAAAAACATGGTTTGGACACACTTCCATTAGGTTAAGTCAAAATCAAGATACACGTAGATAAACCTCTATACAAGAATACTCCAGAGGCTACAAACACAGAGGTAGGACACTAGTGCTCACAAGGGGAGAGTGTCATCGCATATCTTGGTATGGGTTATCCTACCAGGTCTCCATAGGCCCTAACCCCCATCTTGGGTTATCCTTGCATCCTCTTCCAACCCCTGACCCCCATACAAGTCTCATGTCAAACCAACATACCTTTCAAGAGGACAAGGTAGTTGATCATGTCATTCCAGGCCTTCCCAGCTCATTTTGAACCTAAATGAGAACTCAAGCCATGAGAGGGGCATGCATTATCTTAATTAATGCGTTTATATACCCAACCCCTCTTATACATTATTTAGGTTATCACTTATTAAGAATTTTTCCCAATGGGTTATCTTGGCGATCACTTTTGGATCCTAGCCCCCATGAAGAGCCACTCTCCCTTATGACACTATGCCTACTTCAACTCAAATCAAAGCATAGGATGAAAAATGAATCATAAATAATACAACATCATAATCTAATTCAAATGAGTCTCTCAACAGAGATCTACAATTCCATTTCATCCATATAACATTATTATCAATATCTCAACATAGCAACACATAGGGCTCAAACCAACACAAAAATACATAGAAACCACCATAGATAATGAATAAACCAAATACATCAACAAAGAAATCCACTTTAGGAAATATGATCCAAATTTGACTGACAAATAGAGCATAAATCTCATGCCCAACCTCTGGAGCCCCTGGGAGACTCCCAAACTGATGAATAGATTCAAACAACAAGTACATGAATAAAATTCAAATGTCCCCAAAAGTATTAAGTATTTGTTTCAGCTTCTAATGTTCTCTCAAAAAAAATATTAATGATTCATTTCGAATCTGAAAATTAATTCACAAAAAATCTTCCTATATCAATCGAAACCAACAAAACTCATCAACTAGACTTGCTTGAAGGAACACCAAATTGAATGCAATCTTGTAGGACATCAAGGAAATGAATTTTCTGATATTTAACAACAAAATAGAATAGTCTAAACTTTTGGAACTGCTTTTGGTAATAATCCACAACACTACCTCTAGACAACTGGATTCCTTCAATCTTGCATGTCTTCAACACAAAAATCCATACACCACTTTGCAACAATTTTTTCCGGAAATGGAGGGAACAGCGCAAGCAGGGGGAAATTTGAAACTAGAAATGGAGGGAACAACAAAGTTGGATCCTCTGGTTCTGATGCTACTGCAGCTCAAGGACCTGCGATGGATGATGAGGATGGGAGACATGATGGGGACCCATGGCTACGGGACCCTCCTCTTAATCGCAAAAAGATGATAGATTCCCCAAAATCGAGTCCCGAGGTTGTGAAAGTTGACTCAAAAAATATCAAGGAGGCGAAAGCCTCCAAACCCTGGAGTAGTCTTTTTGCAAGGAAAGCAACTAGAAAACTGACTGGTAAATCATCCTTCCCCTTTGTGAAAGATATATCTGATAAAAAAATGGGTAAACTTGCTATTGAGGTTCCAGATTTGGTTATCGATCATAGCATTTCTTTAATGGCTTTCTCTTTGGTGGGGAAGTTTGTCGGACCACAACCCAATATTGAGGATGTTAGGTGTTTTGTTAAGAGAAAATGGAGAATGAAAGGTCAGGTTGATGTTTCTGCTCTGTCCAGAGGATTTTTTGTTTTCTCCTTCTCTTGTGGGGAAGATATGGAAGCAGCATTATGTGGTGGCCCTTGGATGTTTGGTAAATCCTCTTTATCTATGAGAAAATGGTCTCCTAAAATGGAACTCAATGACTCTTTCTTTGAATCTGCTCCAGTCTGGGTAAGGCTACCAGGCCTGCTGATGGAATTTTGGGTGGAGGATGTCTTCTCAGGAATTGCTAACTTCTTTGGTGAGCTTGTTGCGATAGATCCAATGACTACAGCTCGCAAAAGATTGGTTTATGCGCGCATTTGTGTCAATATTTCGCAGAAGATGGACCTTCCTAGTGCTATTGATATAAGTTCCAAACTTGGAGTATGGGAACAGACAATAGAGTTCGAATCACTCCCCTTTGTGTGCTTTTCTTGCAAAAAAGTTGGTCACTAGGCTAAGGCCTACCCTAGCAACCCTAAAAAACCTGTGATAGTAAACACCCACAAACAGGTTTGGAAAGAAAAGAATAATAATAAGGAAGATAAAAAAGTGGAAGGAATAAGCGGATGTCCTGGTAATATACTAGAACTATCAGAAGGAGATAGAAATGACCCTCCTAAGAACCCCCCTTTGAAGGAAGATAAAAAGAATGAAATCAGGGAGTTTGAGATCAAAACAGTCAATACTTTTGAGGTTCTACAGATTCAGGAGGAGGAGAATGATATCAGTGAAGAGATACTTGAAGATGGTGATATTGAGAATATCACTGACTCTCATCATGAGGTCCCTCAAGTTTCTATAACAAAAAAAGATGAACAATGCCTAGATGAAGTTGAAGGACATGAAATTAAACTTGGAAGGAGTAACAAGTTTGGATCGCCTTGGGTAAATCTAAATGCATTATTCCAGAATATTGGAGTTGATACGCCCACATCATCCCAGAAAAGAGGAGAACTGTGGAGTAATATGCAAGATGAGCCCAAAGAGGAACAAGAAGAAGACATAACAGGGAATGGAAAAAAGAAAAAAAAACAAGAAGGCAGGAGGCCTTAATGGGGTGAAAACTAGGACCAGGTCCAAGGCTGATTTTGGTGCCTCAAAATACCCGTCGGGACGTAAAACTATGAAATGGCATAGGGACTAGGAGAGCAAGCAAAACATAGCTGATGGAAGGCAACGAACTATAAAGGAATCCTACCCTCAGGTTTCCAAATGAAGGTAATATCATGGAATATCAGAGGCCTAAATGGTCTCAATAAACATGATATATTACATAATCTCATTCGAGACCAAAATCCAGATATTATCCTTGTTCAGGAAACCAAAATGAGTAAGGAGAAAGTGGAGAATTTAAACTTCTTTAAAAAATGGAGGGGTTTGTGGTAGCAGCTCGAATTGGGCATCTGGTGGGGTAGTGATATTCTGGAACAAGAAAACTTTTTCAGGAGAAATGATTGATGAAGATGGTAACATAATATCCATAAAAGTTAAAAGCATCTATGAAGGAAAGGAATGTGTGATTACAAATATCTATGCCCCTAATTCCAAATCTGCTAGAAGCAAATTTTGGGATAAAATCTAGCAAAAAAGAAGATCTTTCCCTAGGAACAGTTGGGTTGTGATGGGAGACTTCAATACTCCTCTGCAAGGCACTGATAAATTTGGGGGAACTCAAGCTCAACCAGATAGCAGATCTGATTTGATGGACTTTATCAATGTCAATGCTCTTATTGATATGGATCTTAATGGAGCTTCCTACGCCTGGTCTAACCGAAGGGATGGTGAAGACCTCATTCAAGTAAGACTTGATAGATCCCTTGTTACTAATGATTGGATTCTTTCTCATAGATGCTCCATGTTTGTTATCAATAGAATTGGTTCGGATCATTATCCCATTGCTTTTGTTGCTGAGAACTTTAAGAATAATCAAATTTTCCCTTTCTAGTTTGAGAAGATGTGGATTTATCACCCTTATCTTGAAAAATCTATTGCCAATTGGTGGAATATTGATGTGAATGGAACTGCCATGTATAAAGTTGCTAAAAAACTAAAAAATATCAAAGTCAACATTAAGATATGGAACAAGAGGGTCTTTGGTGATATTTTTGATTCTAAGAAAAAGTTGAAGGAGGAACTAGGACAAATCCAAAACTCAATACAAAAAGAGGGCTATAAAAAGTATCCCAAAGCTATGGAAGATGATGTATTAGTCAAACTTCACAACATCATTTCTAGGGAGGAAATATATTGGAGGCAGAGATCTAGGGCAATTTGGTTGGAGGCTGGGGACAGAAACACTAAATTTTTCCACATGAATTCTTTGAAACATAAAGTTGCGAACAGAATCTCCAGATTAATTGCCGAGGACAAAATTCTTCTTAGCAAGGATGAAATCAGGGATGAAGTTGTTAGTTTCTTCTCTCAGCTCCTCACCAGGAACAAGGATATTGATTATACCCAACAACAAGATTTGGTTAATATCACTCCCAAGATCATTATTCCCAATCAGAATAAGGCCCTTTCTGCTATCCCTTCTGCTAGAGAAATTAAAAAAGCTGTCTTTTGTTTTCAAGGGGATAAAGCACCGGGTCCTGATGGATTCCCAATGTTTTTCTTCCAGGAATTCTGGCATATTGTGGGAGAAGATACAATCAATGCGGTAAAAGAATTTTTGGCTCTAAAAGAATCCTTAAGGAATTCAATTCCACTTTTATTGCATTAATTCCTAAAGTTATTGGGGCGGATTCAATGGGAAAATTTAGGCCAATAAGTCAATGTAACTCTTTCTATAAGATCATATCCAAAGTTTTGACTACTAGAATTTTGGTTGTCCTCCCCTTCATCATATCTGAGGAGCAGAAAGGTTTTGTTCCTGGTAGGCAGATTTTGGACTCTATCATTCTTGTGCATGGGAATATTCATTCCCTCAATGGTGCTAATAAAGAAGGATTTTTGACAAAGTTGGATCTGGCGAAAGCTTATGATAGAGTGGATTGGCAAGTTCTTTTTAGAATTATGGAGGCTTTTGGATTTGATGAGAAGATAATTAAAATTATCAGAGAGCTGATATCCACTCCTATGTTTTCTATTCTCATTAATGGATCTCCTACAAAATTCTTTAAATCGTCAAGGGGGCTCAGACAAGGAGATCCCATATCTCCTATTCTTTTCACCATCTTGGCAGAGAGCATGAGCAGATTGATCCATAATTTGAAAGTGGATAAAATCATCAAAGGCCTTCAACCTTCCTCTGCTAATTTATTTTGTTCTCACCAACAGTTTATTGATGATACTATCCTTATGGGATATTCGTCTGTTGGGGAGGCTGATGCCTTCAAAACTGCTCTTTTTTCTTATGCTTTGGCTACTGGCCAGCAAGTCAATTGGGACAAATCGGCTATATACTTCATGAACACTCTGGCCATAAGACAATAGAGAATTGCTAAAATTATTGGTTGCAAGGTGGACATGCTCCCTTCCACCTACCTGGGTCTTCCCTTGGGTTTAGTTCCCCCAAACTCTTTCTGGAATATACTTATTGACAAACTCAACAAAAAACTTGCTGGATGGAAAGGATCCATTTTATCTCAAGCTGGGAAGTTGCAGCTTCTTCAAGCTACACTCCAGAATCTCCATGTTTATGCTCTCAGCTTATTTGGTATCCCGGCTAAATTTGTTGAAGCATTGGAAAGAATCTAGAAGAGATTTCTATGGTTAGGAGTTGAAGAAAAAAAGAGGATATCCTTGGTTGCTTGGGACAAAGTGTGTAAACCAAAGAGAAAAGGAGGGCTTGGGATTAAAACTCTAAAAACCTTTAATAAAGCTCTCCTAGCAAAACAATTATGGAGAGCTTATGACATCAAAAAAGATTGGAACCGAATCTGGTTTGACAGATATATTCAGAATCAACCTATCTAGGATGTTCTTAACTCTGAAGACATCCCTGTTGGATCCTTCATTTGGAATAGTATTATCAAATCCATAAAAGTGGCCAAAGCTGGAGCTGGATGGGTCTTGGGAAAAGGTGACAAAATAAGGTTTTGGGAGGATCCTTGGATGAAGAATGAATCTCTCTTTGATCAAGGCAATAGTCAATTTATTGAGGAATGTAAAAGGAGGTTTGGACCTATGGTGTGTGACTACTGGAAGAAGAACAATTGGGTGAGGCTTGATGTTATACATGCTGGATTTTCCCTGCTCCAGAAGGAGCTGCTATCTTTTTCTATTAACAAAGACTATGAAGATGTATTTCTCTGGAAAAGTAATCCTAGAGGTGAATTTACGGTTGCTTCTGCCTACAAAAACACTTTCTCTCAGACTAGTAACCCCATTTGGGGTAAAATTTGGAACAAAATTCTAATCCCTAAAGTCAATATGTTCCTTTGGATTGCTACTCATAATAGGATCCTGACTATTGACAATTTGGTCCGAAGAGGTTTCAAATTCCCTAATAGGTGTGAGATTTTCCAGAAAGAGGAAGAATTAGTTGATCATCTATTTTTCCACTGCTCATTTACCTGGGAAATTTGGAGTAAGTTGTGGGAGAAACGAAAAGTTGATTGGGTCATGAACAAGAGTCTCAAGGAAATTATTTGGCAATGGACTTTCCCCACCAATTGTCATCTTATCGAGAACCTTTGGTCCATGATCCTCCCCATGACTTGCTGGGGAATTTGGAAAGAGAGAAATAATAGAATATTTAGGGAAGCTAAGTGCACCTCTCAGGTGGTCTTTGAAAAAATTTGCAGGGCTATAAAAGAGAACATAAATATTCCTCATGGGAATAATAAGCAATGGCTTGTTACTGATATGAATGAAACTGAAAAAGGCATCCTCACTGAATGGAACTTAATACACAAAGTTTGCAAATATAACAATAAAAATAGGAGAGATAATATTGTCTGGTGCTTTCCTGATCATGATTGGATAAAGGTGAATTTCGATGGGATGGCTAAAGGCAACCCTGGGAAGTCTGGTGGTGGAGGAGTCATCAGAAATGCTCAAGGTGTCTGTATTGCGGCTATTGCTTCTCCTTTTGGATCCAAAATAATCATGTGGCTGAAGCTTTAGCCATGCTAAAAAGCCTCCAGCTTGCTCAGCGGTTCAAATTTTAAAAAAATTGGCTGGAAGGGGACTCCCTAAATATCATCCAGGCCATTAAAGGTACTAGTTCTGTTTCTTGGAATATTACTAACTTAGCTGAAAGTGCTAAAAAATTATTAAATAACTATGTTAGTATTATCATAACTCATAATACTCTAAGAGAAGGCAATAAGGTTGCGGACCTCTTAGCTAATGAAGGGGTCAATTTAGAGGTTGATGTTAAATATATTGGAGAGACCCATTGTAAAAGGGATGTTAGAGAGCAATTATTTTTTGATCGCATCAATGGATCAGGTTAATATCATGATTATCTTTTGGGGTCCGGATTCCAAAGACAGAGTTTGGGGGCAGATTAACTATCAGTTAATGATTGCCTTTTGGCATCATTTCTATGATCAAATGTGTGAGGAGGATTATAATAATAAATGTTGGTTTTGTGCGGCCATTAACATAAGCCTTAAAACTAAGAAAGAGACTCTGTTCTGTTATTCTAGAATTTTACACAAGAACTTGGGGTTATTCCTACGGACTGTGAAATACATCTTTGAGTATTTCTACTTGCTATTTAAAATGGGTGGTAATTTAAACAAGAATGAGCCCCCTGGTTGCAAAAACTGGAAGAGTGAATGAAAAGTTTGGAGAAGGCTTCATAGATATGGCTTTACTGGCTATATGGAAAAGCTACACGGAAGCTGAAATTTAGTGTCACATGGGTTTGCCAGAGGCTGGAACAGCAACAGAGTCACCTTGTTCGGGGAGATATGGCAAATTGACGAGGATCTGGTTGCAGAGGTCATGGGTCTTCAGAAGGAGGGTACTAAATTCTATAGAGACCGAAAGTATGCAGTCGAAGCATTCAAAAACTTCCCAAAATTGGAGGATGAGAAGGTCAAGCTTGTCAAGAAAGACAACATCTCCTACTACCTTCCCCAGCAGGTAAAGTCCTTATGGCAGAAAGTTTTAAGGGTTTTAATGGAGTTTCTCATTGTTGATGGTAGATTCACTAAAATCTATAACTATCATTTTGCAATCCTTAATCACTTCCGTCATGGGGTTAAAATCTCCTTGCCTTATTACTTAGCATCCTCTTTGAATGAGAGTCTGGCTGATCATGCTAAAAAGCCTAATTCTTACCCTATAGCCCATCAGGGGCTCATATTGCTCATTTATGAATACCTAAAGGAGAAAGATAGGGCTAGCAAAGATGATCCCCTGGTCACTAATGCATATATTTTTGAGAGCTGTAAAGATTCTGATTCGGATGAGGATCAGCCTAATGCCCCTACCCATAAAAAATGGAGAGCTGAAACAGATAATGTGAAAATGGAGGTGCACTGTGATTTGGAGGAGGAAAAGGGAAAGGATAGTGAGACAAAAATGGAGAGTGAGAAGGATGAGAAGGTTGGTGAAGAGGAAGAAGGGGGTAACTCTGAAAACCCTTACTCTAATCTTATGGTCTCGGATAGTAGGAATGTCGCTCTGAATTCTAAGGAGGATGACAACCCTAATTATGTGGGCACTGAGCAAGGTAGGGATTCAGCGAATACTATTTTGAATACTGCTCGTAACTGTACTCTGGAATCCTTCAACTTCTAGAAATGGGTTATTGACAACATTACTAGCATTCAGAGCAAATAGAGGAATTTGGAAAATAAGATAAACAATTTGATTAAGGAAACAAATTCGGGGAAAAAGAATGAGGAGACGGAAACTAGTGAAGCCAAGGAGGAAATCGAGATGGAGGACTGGCTGGAAAAAGATCTGATTAAAGGGGATTTGAAACATCTGGAGGATGTTATCAGAATTGTGAAAGAACGAGCTGAGGAGGATAAAGACAATATCAATACCCGGGTTGCTCGTACTAAGAAGGCTTTGAAAAGTTTCATGAACCATAGTCTTGAGGTCCTAGAAGTTTCATCACAAAATATGAATGCCTTGGTGGATCACTTAGAGAGGAAAAATCAGGATAAGAACTTGGTAATCATTGAAGATGCACCGACCTCCAGCTCCACCCATCAAATTTCCAGGCGAAGGACTAGGCAGAACACCACTGAGATGGAGACCAAAAAGAAAGACATCCAGTTGAAACAAGAGAGAAATGATCTGAGGGAAGCGGCCAAAGCGATGATGCTATTGGTTCAGAATGCTGAGGAGTCTATAAAAGTGTTCAATTGATATGTAATGCTGGGTTTTGGATGCCAATTTCTTGTTGGCTCCTTGTTGTCTTTTTGTCCTAGATGCTGGTTTTTGCACTGGTCTTTTGCAACTGTTTTGTCTTGTTTCTTTCATGCTCATCTTTCGTATTGTAAGCGGGTTTCGGGTCCCTTAAAACCTATTTTTTCTTAATCAAAAACAAAATAGAAGGTTTGAAACATGACTTCACACAACAAAAAATGATATATATTTTATTCCCAAAATCTCTACCAAACCCACAAAATCATGATAAAACTACAATACCCGATTCACCCTAAACACCACAAATTGATTCTATTTGAATAACAAATGGGAGTAATAACATATAAATAAGATTATAACCATAATGAGAACAAAATAAATCTTAATAATATCAACGAACCCTACTCAACAATAAATCGAAACAACTATACCTGAAGATCACTAAAAATAACACAAAGATTTCTAAAAAAACATCCTCTAAAACTCAAGGAATGAGAATGCATTCAAACCCTCTTACCCAACATTAACCCAGAAATAAAATAAATTCAAATAATAGAAAAAGCATTGAAAAAAACATTATTTTATTTTCAAAATAATAACATAATCATTTTGCTACATAATAGGGTTTCTAGATCAAAATTCCAAAAAACAAGACTGAAACCTAGGGTTGTCTTTGGGCTCTAAAAACAACCATCAAAACACGTCAAAATAAAAATGTAGAAAATACCCATTTGAGAGGGGCGATTCCCATTTCCATAAATGCAATAAATTCATCCTCATGATCAAAATGGAATTCAAACAAGAAGAAAAATTAAAAAACTATTCAGAAAAACAATCTAAAGAACACACCTATTTGCTTTGTTTGAACACTCAACAAACAACGAAAGAAAATAATTTTCAAAATGGAAGAAAAATATAGAAAACACATAGAATACAATATTTTCAAACTCAAAAAACATTTTAAATCATATAATATCAAGTGGCATTGAAATCCAACCTAGAAAGTGTAGAGGAAAGGTAGAAGAAAATCTTGCAAATCAACTCCTCAAGATCTGCACTTCCAATCCAAGCAATAGAAGCAATCCAACACCAATTCATAGTAGCAATAAACTCTATCAAATGACATACTAACTCTCACAAAATCTTCACAAAAACTCTCACAAAAAAAAACCCTTCAATTTAATGCAAATATTGCTCTCCAATGCCACACCCAAATCTCGCAAACTCCAAATTTTTCCAACCATCATTCCAAAATTCTCCAGCATCCACACATAGAAAAAATATAATGCCTACCAAAATACCCTAGAGAAATAATCTAAAAATTACTAATTTTTTTGTTAAAACACATCCATTACTTTAATCCAACATTAACATTCATCGAAACAACATTACCCAATTGCAAGAACACATGAGCATCGGATATAAATATCTTAAATCTATTCTACAAGTGTAATTAAACCTTCTAACATAAGCACATAACAAAATACACTATTGCAACACAATTATTCCCTAGGGAACCTTAACGTCACTGCTTTAACAAAATACTATCATAAATCCATTTATCAAGAAGATCATTTTTCTCCAATTCATTAACCATTTACTTTCCATGCATCTAAATCATAACCAATACATATGCATACTCTTTCACTTAGTATTCTCTCAAGAAGGCAACATAGATTACATTTAATCATTCATTTCTCATAAATTCCTAATCACTCAAGTAAAGCTTAAATGTATCTATTCTATTCATTCCATCAATCACCCTAAGGCATAACATGACTCAATGCCAAAGCATGAATATAAATACAACCCAAAATTCATATGTATATTCTATTTCACAATCACATAAAATCCATAAACACATTTTTATATATTGAACATTCTATACATTAAGTAATCATCCAAGCATTCTTCCTAACCTCTACAACATGTCTTACTTCATTTACATATAGATACCTAACACATAGATGCATAATCCTTTACATAATCAAATCATCATTACTATCTTATACAAGGTCCCAAATAAATAGCATTATACAAATCATTTAACCTTTAGTGTCCATGATCACTTAGTTACTCAATTATAGAACAATGCTATCCATTTCATCTATCTAACACTCATTCCATAGAATAACATAATACTATCCATCACATGAATGTAATATATTTCAAGTAAAAATAAACTAATCCATTCACATGATTCCTTAAACTCATATGAGCATCTACCATATCATGAAATAACCATAGATCAATACCTAATTCTAACATCAAGTCCTAATACAACTTCCTTCTCAAATACATGATAGTACAATATAAGAATACATCATTACTTTCATATATATGTTTTATTATGATACAATGTCTTCTTTTCATGAACATAGAAATCTGATTCCAAAGTGCAATCTCATGAAGAATCCAATCCACACACGCAACTCCAAAGAGAGTATCCCAATGGAAGAAGACAATCAACCACCCAACCATGTTGAACCAATCAAGGAACCACCACACCCCCCCCCCACCCCGCCCCTCGTGCTAAGAGATGACAAAGGTTCCAACACACACTCATGTCCTAAGCTGACTCCTATCAACCAAAGGACACATCAAGACTCAACAAGAACCCAATCAAGAGATCACACCACAAAGCTGCAACACAAGGTTGAAATCATCAAGAGACCCTCCAGAGGTGAAACCAATAAAAAAAAGCATATGGACAATGGACTCATGTAGGGCAAGAGTGTCATCACATGCTATCCTCACAATAGAAGGGGCCACGTCTCACTGTGATAGACATGTAGAACCATCTCAACCTTGAATCCATTCAAGGGAGATTGGTTTATCGCTACAACGGTCTTCCCAAGCTCATCCCAAGTGCGCACACTTCTAGGGCTATGAGGTGGGGAACACAATCAATTATTATCTTGTTTAGTGAATTCCTAATACCCAAAACCCACTAATCAATTATTTAAGTTATCACTTGCAATTACATCAAACTCTTCATGTGGTTCCAATTAGTCTAGACCTCGCCTAATACTCAAGACCCTGCTCCACACATGCAAGAACCCACTCTCCCTACTATGAACCATTACCATAGGGTGGAAATACATATCAAATACACATATATATTATCATGAAGGCCAACAAAGGTACAATAATAATCTCAAAAAATTGAGAACTAATTGAGCAAAGTGGACTCATGAATCAAACTCAAGGAAGGAGGCCTTCACAATGCAAATTAGGACCTCAACTCTCATGGTAAGTTTGTTAGAGCATATGGTACGAACAGTGGCATTCTTGGCATGTATGGTGGTGTTCTTGGCATACAGGATGGTGTTTATGGTAGTTTAAGTAGAGTTACTAGGTGTTTCCATGACATTTTTGGTAAATGTGCAGAGATCAACTCAATATAAAGGCATATGGCTTAGGAGGGGTCTCAAGAAGATGCAGGGATACAAAATGACCCTCATACTGAACACAAGTAGTCTGGAAAATCAAAATATCATCAAAGAAAATCAACATACTCACTGTATAGCCACACATAAAAAGTTGCATAAGAAATTCCCTCTCCCATTGAGCATAAACTAAGAGATATGAAGCCTAGATCACTAGAGAGAGAGAGAGAGAGAGAGAGAGAGAGAGAGAGAGAGAGAGAGAGAGAGAGAGAGAGAGAGAGAGAGAGAGAGAGAGAGAGATAACAATCAACAAGAGAGACTCAAGAAAGCTAGACAAGGTGTAAATGCATCCAAAACAAGTGGAATGAAAGATCCACACTCCCACAGAGTAGTCACAAAGAAAACACAACAATCTCAATGAAAACAGGAAGCCAAAACTCCACTTTCTCCATTCCAAACTTGCACAATAAACTGAAATCCATCAAGGCAAATCATCCCACAATCAAACAATCTCCCAATGAACAATCAAAATTCAAACTTGCAGACACAAAGAAGACAATCTTTTTCGGAAATGAAATGCAAAAGTAGAGCCACCAACCTGCAAATCGCAAAACCAAAATTGAAGAAGAAATTTGAGATTGTCAAGCCTTCCCAAATCCAAATTGCAATACAAACTCCAAATCCAATTCAAAAATCCTCTTGCAATGATCTGTTGGATGATTAACCCGTGTACTGACCAACAAGCCAAAATAAATAGAAAAAATAAATTGAAGACTATAATTTTCTCAACCAATAGAAAAATTCCAAAAACCATATATCTTACTTACCTTTACATAGTTCGAAAAAAAAGCATAATATAAATATATATTTCTTACCTACTCAATCACGCTAACCAATCAAAAATAAAGGTAGGTAAAGATAAATCAAATTCAATTACTTTAGTACAAATATAACAATTAATTGGGAAATACAAATATTTCCTCAAAATTAGAAGGTAGATAAAAATAATATTATTTGTAAATAATATTCCATATTTTAATTAAAAAATTTCCCACATTATAATTTATAATTAATTACCATTATTAATATCAACACCAATAAATAAATAAAATAAATAGAACCCAAATAAATAATTAAATTAAAAACAATAACTAAATAAAAGTGATCCCAAAAATAAATTAAATAATTAAACAATAAATAAAGCTCAATCAAATCTCAATAAATTAAATTAAATTAAATAGATTAATTAATTAGATTCTTAATTACAATAAATAATCCAATCATGCAATAAAGCCAATAATCAAGCCACAACTGATCAAAATAAGAAGCTAGAGAGATTTGACCTCATGACTTATGAAACAAGGTGGAAGAGACTTAACCAATACAACACATCTCTTAGTTGATCCTAAAGGGAGATCAACCAAGAAAACGACATCAAGATAAACTAGCAAGGTATACATCTTAGACCAAGAGTGTGTGAGGGAAACTATGTCATCTCCGACAACTTGCCATTTGGAGAAAGACACGCTCAAACCTGTGGAGCCAAGTGGAGTCAATGTCTAGTTACTGCAAACTTGCATCAAAAGCCAACATGACATATACAATACATATACCTCACAATAAACAGACAAGTGATAGAGAATCATGACGATATATCCTGCTCACAACGAGTGATATGGCATCATCTCTACTCCTGAAGATAGTCACACAATATATTACCAAAACAATGCATAGAATCATCACCATGAAGTAGGGTTAGTATCATCATCAATCTCATAATCCATATAAACAATAATCGTATGTGAATCCATGAATCATATAAATCCATTAATCTAGGAGATACCATATATCAACATCCACAAGAATCAAATATCATATAATAAGTCTCACATCATCAATCATAAAAGTGTCAAATCATAAAGAGTCATAACAAATACCATGAATCCACATAAAGTCCTGTATCATAGATACCACCCCAAAATAGTAGAAGAGTCATAAACAACTATCCAAATAACCATCATAAGTCTAAATAAGTCTATCAATGCGCAAATCATAATGCAAGTCTAGAAGGGACACTACAAAAAAACATCTTCTTTTTTTTTTAGCATAAAACCCCCAAAAGAATAAAACAAAAAAGTCCCCTTCTTGTGGAAATTTTTAGACTAAAAAGTTTCCTCCACAATTCCACTTGACGAGAAATGAAAACTTACTTTTAATTATTTACTTCTACTAAAGTTTTTATTTCATCAATTATCCACATCATGCATTTAATAATTTAATTAATTCACCCTTTAAATTATAACTTGATTCATTGATTATTTAAGCTTGTTTTTTAATTTAATTATTTAAACAATTAATATGTTTATTAATTAGTTAATAAGGTAAGATTATTCACATGCACACACACACATATATAATTTTATACACACCAATATATGTATTTAAATTAGATTATCACAAATTTAAATAAAACCCTATGATAAAGGTTTATAATAAAAATTTATTCAAAACAACAAGACAAATAAAACCCATACGCAACACAAATGCACACTCATTACCAACATAACCAAGGTCATCAGATCTTGCCTATGTGGCATTCCGATCAAGTAAGCACAAGATATGAAACATTTATCTAGTACTGAGAAAGGGCTAAGGGTTTGAGTAACATGCCTTATGCTATCTCCCACAACTTCCATCAGGATTATGTAGACACACTTAGACCTATGAAACTAGGTGGATTCCATGCCTCGTACCTGCAACCTTGCATCACTGACAATTGTATATACACAAATAATATAGATAAGCCTAACAATTACACTCACACTGGTGAAGGGGAATCATGACATCATATGTCTCTCCTAAGAGAGTGATAAGACATCATCCCCTTGCACCACAATCAGTAACACACACATAATGCATGAATCCAATCTCAATGCATTTCAACTATCATTATCAATCACATCTTGATATATAACTAAATCCATTAGAGTATGGGTTAGTATCCATGGAAAAATATGCATCACCTATTCATTGCTTATTCATTAAAGAACATAAGCAAAATACATTGCAACATAATTATTAACATGGCATATATCAACTTTAACATTGTAGGAAAGTCTCATAAGCATAAACCATCATCCATACCTAACAAGACCACTAGAATTAGGGTTAGCACTTGATATCACCTAACAAATAGTAAACATGGAAGAGGTATCACACATAAACCTAACTTCAGAATAATTCCAGAACATAGAATCAACATCATCAAAGCAATCACAATGAATCTACCAATGTCAAAGAGAATATCAAGAGCACAAACAAACTCATAAATTTCTTACACATCCAATCACAAAGGAGGGATCGGGGAGGGGCACAACGGCAGAGAGTTTTTTAGTGGCGAATCTTCACCAATTGGTGAATTCCGTGCGAATAGTGAGGGGCACAATCATGGTCAAATCGCCCGAAATTTGAAGAACAATGCAAATATTTGTAATCTGGTTTCGTCATTGACCACACACTGTCGATGTGCATTCCCATAATATTCGCCTGGAATCACTCGGACGTGGGTATTAGATCACCTCCACTATTTGCCAACAATAGTAAAACGACCACATACCTAGGACCTAATTCGTCAATGGTAAATTAAATGTTCATTGCACGCATCGGCCAAATTCACCAATATCAATTAAAACATTATAAGGATTCGAGGACCCATTTCGCCCCGCTTAAATTAAATGTTCATTGCATGCCTGTGAAATTCGCCAAAAATGTAATTAAATTAAATGTTTATTGGCAATTGTGACGCCCGGGCCCCACACAATTCGCCAAAAATGCAATCATGGATTGCTATAAATACACTATTTCTTACACTCTTTCTTACAATTTGTTCGTGTCTGATTAGTAAATTGGGATCTCTCAAGTCTTAATTTGCATTCCGCAAATTGAGTTGGAATGTCGAAGTTCATTGTAGGGCGAAGGGCCAGAGTTACAATCCTGCAACACAGGCCCAGGCATTCATTCCTGAAACAAATTAGACAAGAATTTGGAAACTTGCTTGAGGTTGTTTGTAACCCAGTATAATGTTAGAGATTTTCCATATGATAGGGCACTGGCAATCTGGAATTCCATGTGTGAAAGACGAGGGGTGTGCAACACTTTAAAAGCTGGTGGTGCTACTGCTAGTGCTAGTGCTGAGACAAATGAATATGATGGATCGCAGACTCAGAGTCAACATGAAGACGAAGAAATTTTTGAATACCTAACTCAGAATGAAGATGAACCTATTAGTACTAGTCAGTTTCTAGATCTTGAGTCCATTTGGGATATAGAAGCCTCAGACAGTCGGACTGAGTCACTTAAGTGAATTAGCAGTCAATTTATAGGTATTTATAATTATACTACAGTTCTTGAGTCATATTACAATTTCAATTTGCAAAATTGCAATACTATAGTTGTCATTGATGATTTTTGATATTTTATTCCTTGAATTTGTCAATCAGAAGTAGAACGGATACTTATTTCATATTTTTAATTGTGAATTTGAATTATTACTAAACAATTGAATTATTAGTAAATTGGTATTTTGTTCCACATTATGTTGAACATGAAATGCAACAATTTGTGTCACAAGATCCATAAAATTATTCATATTGCATAATTGTTACTGCTAGAACCTTTCTACTGTTCTACATTAAATGCTTAAAATGATGTTCATGGCGATTAGGGTTTTGTGTTTGTTTTTTGTCTTAGTTGGCTAGTACACCGAAGTTATCGTGCATTGAAAATCTAAGTTGTCCTCTCTTTATTTGTCCATGTCAACGTCAAGTGTGGTCAAATGGTTGGTCAGACATGTTTAATGTTTCATCTCTAACTCGCAAATAAATTTCATGTTTAACAATTTAAGTGGCGAGTTAGCGAGTGTTGGTTTGGGTTTAAATCGCAAGGTCTCTAGTTTTTTGAGTGTTAGCATTTTATGTTAGCGAGGTGGAGATTGTTAATGAAATCGCTTTGGTCGCGAGGTCTCGAATTGGTTTGATGCCATGCATTATAGCCGTGAGAGTTAGCGAGTAAGTACTAAGTCATTAATGGTTTGTGTGCCACTGCTCGTGCCTGTTTATGACGGTAATTAACATAAGACATCGATAAACAGTTTTCAGATTTTATGGTTATTGCTAGCTTGCAGGTTCTTTATCATCAAGTCAATTTAAGTTGCGAGCTTGCAAGTACTGGGAGATTTTAGTTGTCGCTACCTCGCAAGATGTTTTGCACTTGACCATTTTATGTTGCGAGGTTGCGACTGGGTGTGATTTTATGTTGTCGCACGGTTGCAAGGTGTTCATGTTTAAGTCATTTTAATTTGCGATCATGCGATGTAGTTGGTATCGTAGCTTAGTTGGTTTCATCGCTTGCTCACAGGTTTTGAAGTTGTTTAGAATTTTAAGTTGCGATCTGGCAACAGGTAAGTTTTGGTCTGATTTTGTGGTCATCGCATGCTCACGAGTTTATAAGTCTTAAGTCAAAAAGTGTTGTGAGCATGCAATGGTGGTTAAGTGCCTTGTTGTCGCGGGATCGCAAGGGTTTACATCACGAGGTCTCGAGCTTTTTGGGTGTTAGTGTTTTATGTTACCGAGTTGGAGATTGTTAGTGAAATTTCTTTGGTCGCGAGGTCTCTAGTTGGTCTGATGTCATACATTATAGCCGCAAGAGTTAGCGAGTAACTCATTTCATACAGTTGTCGCTAGCTCTCATGTTTATTTAATGTTAGCATTTTTAGGTCACGAGCTAGCGACTAGACAGTTTGTGGCTAGGTTTAATGGTTATCGCCAGCTCGCGAAGTTAAATGTCTGAAGACCTTATCAAGCCGCGAGCTTGTGAGTGAAGTGCTAGCGGTTAAGAGATAAACAGTTTTATGTTGGCGAGTACATGACAAGGGTTAAAGTTAGCACTATCTTCAAGTCGTTGTGGTGACGAGGACTTAACATTTGTGGTCAAGAATTGGCGACTGCCAGTTCAGTTTCCCTCAGTCACTAGATCTCGAGGTTACGAAGGCTTAGCATTTTCAGCTTGCGAGTTGGAGATAGAGAGAGTCGTAAGGGCTTATCGCTAGGTCACGAGATTTTCTAATGGGCAATCTTCTAGGCAGAGAGTTGATGACTGTGTGCCACGTGTTCTAATTACTTAAAGTTAATATCTTGAAATCGCCAATATTTTTTTATGGTTTGAAAATAGCTTGAAATCGCCAATATTTTATTTTTATGGTTTGAAAATAGCTTGAAATTGCCAATATTTTTTTTTTATGGTTTGAAAATAGCTTGAAATCGCCAATTTTTTTTTTTTTATGGTTTGAAAATAGGTTGAAATCGCCAATGCAAATATTTTTCTGGTTTTAAAAACATTACAATTCGCCCATGCAATTATTTTTTGGGTTTTAAAAACAGTACAATTCGCCAAGATTTTTCACAAACTTTGAGTGATCATGGCTAATTCGCCAATGGAGATTATTATTTTTCTCCGTAAACCGCAAAAATTTGCCAGTAAAATTAAAATTTTCTTCGGAATTATACAACTTTCGCCAGGTTTGTACACCTTGTCCAAGGGAGGGGTTTCTTAAAGTTTTCCCTGCACAACGGGTTATACTTTCTATTGCTGGAGAAAAATCATAATTTTGGTCTTGCTGGTATTGACTTGCATCCACACTACTTTACAAAAAAATGTTCAAGGGCATATATGTTCTCTTGCAACTTGGGAGCTGATTTAGTAATCAAAATACATTCATCTACTTTTAAAAGAATATTTATTACAAACTCTCTCAAATAGACACCATCTTATCAATCTAACCATTCTTCAAATTTGTCAATATGTAAATAGAAGAGTGTAGGTGATAAGGGGCACCCTTGCTTGATCCTAATGTCACTCCTAAATTTTTTTGAAATGCTTTCTGAAGTTTTTATTTTTGACCTTAACTTCTTCATAAATCTTATGGATATATGCTCTTAGGTGCATATGAATTCCACGTTGTTCCATTCTACACCATAACTTATCCCATTTTGATAGGAAGGTCATAAAAATTCTCTGCACTACAAAAGCCCCTCTCTAGATGGAGTCACACCATTTTGATCATTCTATTAATGTATGGATTAATAATTTATGAAAGTATGTTATATATAAATAGTGATAAAATTCACTTGACTCTTTTTTGTGGTTGGAATTATTGTTTAATTTTTATAAAAGTTTATGTTTAAATTGAAAATGGTTAAAAAAATATGTTTTAAATTGGTTTAATGATTAAAAAAGTGATAAGTAGGAGGCATTTTTTTGTCTATTATATTCAAATGTTTTGTTGAAATCTAATTATGTGATTTTTTGGTCAAATTTATTAATCCATATCTTATGAGTTATGTCATGAGAATTTATTTATTGTGAGTATGAAATGATTCCTTCAACATTCATTGTATCTAGGCGATTTTCAAAGGGATTGAACATTGGAACTTTCCAAATAATCCTTCCATTTCAATACTATTCCAAATCAAATATACTTGACCGTAAAATTTCTTCAAATTTAAGAATTACTTACTATTTGATTTACAAAACCTTCACCAAATATTATTATAATTTATAAGACAAACAATACTACTTAAAATTATTAGAAATAAAATAACAAACTAAATAAGCTTTAAAAAAAAATTAAAACAAGATAAATGTTGCTAGTAATGTTAGGGCATTAGAGTCCCACAATTGAAAACTATTGGTATATTTGATTTATGTTTCCTACTTTCACCAAGAAACTTTCCTAACCAAGTAAAATTTGTATGTGCGCTCCAATAAAAATTAGGTAAGCCAAATGTACAATGTACACTGCAAAAAAGGGACACTCTCAACTTGATAAAGATACAAGCCAAAAAAAATTTATATAAAGATAAGGAAAGGTCATTTCAAAAGAGGTTATAATATGACAAAATATTCTTAACAAAGGAAAATTCATTATTTATATATATAAAGGGGATGTGTACATTTAATTTGGGAATATTAATGGTCTTTTTTAAAAAAAAAAAATTGAAATTGTAATGGTCTTATAAAGGAATTTTAATTATGTAGATAAGTAAAGTCTTTTTTTAATTAATTTATGTAAATTAAAGTAAAAAGAGTAATGTTTGGAATTATGATGTTAAGAATTAGTAAAGTATAATTGTTTTGGCATTTATTTGTTCTTTACAAAGAATTTGGAGTGGAACTTTTTCTTTATCATACATTAGTATATACAACTCTTGTTATGAGAAATATGACAAATATACACACCCCAATATTTGGTGACAAATATATTACTTTGGAGTTGTATGCATTATTTCTTCTTTATTTTTATAAAATATAGTTTTTTCATTCCTTTCCTTTAAGGTAATATTTAGTTCTCTTATTATCTAGAAAATTTTAATGATTTATCTAATGGACAGATTGTAAGCATTACAAAATATTGAGTTTTTTTAATTGTCATCTTCATTAATACATTTAGGGTTATTTTTCATCAACAATTTTGTCACTTTAAAAACATAGTCTTGTATTTGTTATGGTATGAGCTTTTTTCTAATTTTTATTTATTTTTGTTTATGATTTAATGTTCAATAGTTGATCTTTGCATAATTTAATAGTTGTATATAATTTACTAACAACATGTTAATTATTATCTCACAGAATACCAACTTCCTATATTGTATCTTCACAAACGTGCCTTGGGATTACTTTATTGTTATTATATCATGATGTAGCATCATAAATTACATCCCTATGCAATTTCTTGCTCACTAGACCCTATCTAGCATGTATGGCCTCTTGCATCCAGTCATGTTCATCCCAACTCAATTCCACATTTAGTTCCAACTTCTCCTTCCCATTTTGTACCTCACGTCCCAATTTGGGACCACCTTGAAGGGATAAAAGTTATGTCGGTGCCTCACTCTTGAGAGCAGGTTGATCAAGGAACCTCGCTCTCGAGAGTAGGTCAATTAGGGTGCCCCGCTCTTGAGAGTGGATCGATCAGAGCACCTTGTTCCCCAATGTTTGGGCCTAGATTTGAATCACTTAATGGTCAACTAGGATAAGAAAAAATTATTTTGGCCATGTTAGCCTACTCTAAGTTTTGCACCTTTAAATTCTCTGGAGAGGTATATAAGCAAGGTATCCTCCCTCATTTTAGGTAACATAAATGAACAAGAGAATAGAATAGGGAACTCAATTCAATTTAAGTTCTCAGCTACAATTTCATATTTCAAGCATTCAAGGCATTTCATCCCACCATATCGTAAATTATGGCAAGCTTCAACAACCTTCATGCAAGCATGTATTTTATGATTTCCTTTTAGGTTTTTGTGGGGTCTTCCTATTGCATCAACATTTGTGATCATCTTCAAAGAGTATTTGCATCACCAAGGTATAAGACATCTTTATTCTCAGATCTAGCCTCTGCTACCTAACAACATGCTTTCAATTCCAATTCAATTTTATTTTAATTTCAACGTTAATTCCTAAATCGGGGTTTGACCTAGGCAAACCCTTTTATACAAAATATTTTCCTTCTTTTTTTTTGTAGGAATAGGTGGCAAACATGCAACGGAAGTTATAGAGCGAACAAAAGGAGATATTTAGTCTACAATTCATCAAACCTAAAATTGCCAAGAGTAAGTCGCGCGGGGCACCCTAATCTTGGAAGTGGATTGACTTGGGTACCTTAGTCCCTCAATTTTTGTCTAAAATTTATTTTACAGGCCAGTTATAGTCTTCTTTACCCAGATCTAGTACTAGAATCTATCTGTTAGTTTGTTGTCTTCATGTGCATGTTGAAAACTACCATTTCACCCTATTTGGCCCTAATTTTTACATTTTTCACTTACAATTGTATAGTCATAGCCCCTACACAACAAAGGACCACTGAATCCACTTTTTGCTCAAGCCATCTTGAGCCTAGTGGATCATTCTTCTTCCAATGTAACTTGTAGGCATAAAATAAATTCCTATTTTGGTAAAATCGATGCTTCTTACACTTTCATATCTTCTAATTTTAAAATATAATATTGTATAGTTTCATTACATATATTGAGTGAACATTGATTTGGTTACATCTTTAATATGGCATATGAGTTTCTTGTTTGATCATAAGTGCATATGGAGTTCGTATCTTATTTTGCTAGTTCAATTTTTAAGTTACTTTCAAGATGTTCATGATTTTTCCTTTCATGCATATGATGATAACTTAGATATTCCTTTCATCCATAACTATTATTTACCCTCTCCCAAAATTGTCCCCGTCGATGTGGTCACATTGGTGCAAGAAGAGAATATGAACACTTCTTTCAAATATTTCCCTCCTAAACATGAAGCTTTGGAGAATATCGTCCATCCTTCTCCTAAAATGTACCTCCCCCATAAGGATCATTTGGTGCAAGGGAATGACATTGTAGCTACCTTTCCTAGTGATAGTATACCTTATTTTCATTTCAATGACCTTCTCCCTAGAGATGAAATATTAATGAGATATGATTGTCCCTTTCCTAAAGTTTGTCTTAATCATGAAGGTAGTGTTAGAATGTGTTGATATCAGGAGTAAACTGAGAGGGGGTGGTGAATCAATTTACTAACAATAACAACAATCAATTCAATTATAAACCTTAAATCAGAGCACAATACTATGAATAATATAACATGAAAGCACAACACACATAACACCAATATTTTGACGTGGAAAAATCGGAAAGGGAAAAACCACGGTGGGAAAACCTACCCACAATCAGATGAATACTTTGTAGTAGTATTGTGAATAATTACAATGGGGTCTGCACATGTAGAAAGGCCAACAACCTAGAGTGCACTACTCATCACAAAGGGAAGTCTCACTGACTTACAAAATCATCGGACTACAATCTAGAAAGAAATGAACTGTAAAAGCAACATCTACAAATAGCTAATACAGTTTCGGTTAAGCACTGATGTCTGCTCTGCATTACAAAAACCTTCCAACCTTCTCTAGAATGACATGACTTTATTCACACATAATCTTTCTCTAATAATGTAGACTTAACCAACCATCGATCCCATACATATATATGCAATTACATGAATAAGTCACCTATAAATACAAATCATCAACCTTGTTGACAAGGTCGGCTAAACCCTAAACCCATAAACTCATAATTACAAAAGTTACATCACACGATATCATTGGACCAATATTATGATTTACATTACATATCATGGACCTAAATTAAGTAACCAAACAATTATATCCACCGGGAATTCCTCTAAGACCAAAATCCAACATGCTTCACTAGCCGATAGAAAACCCTCAGTGAAAGTTTAATCGGATCCAAATAGGACCACCATAATAGCACGCCATTCAATGAAAAGTTTCCAAACACTCTGGATATGATCAAGAAGCATCAACAACATGATTGAAACTAATTCTATAAGTCGGACCCAAAATCTATTGATCAAGTCACCAAATAATGAAGGTATTATTAGAATGTGCTGATATCGGGAGTAAATTGAGAGGGGGTGGTGAATCAATTTACTAACAATAACAACAATCAATTTAATTATAAACCTTAAATTGGAGCACAATACAATGAAGAATATAACATGAAAGCACAACACACATAACACCAATATTTTGGCGTGGAAAACTCGGAAAGGGAAAAACCACGGTGGGAAAACCTACCCACAATCAGATGAATACTTTGTAGTAGTATTGTGAATAATTACAATGGGGTCTGCACATGCAGAAAGGCCAACAACCTAGAGCACACTACTCATCACAAAGGGAAGTCTCACTGACTTACAAAATCATCGGACTACAATATAGAAAGCAATGAGCTGTAAAAGTAGCATCTAAAAATAGCTAATACAGTTTCGGTTAAGCACTGATGTCTGCTCTGCAATACAAAAACCTTCCAACCTTCTCTAGAATGAAATGACTTTATTCGCACATAATCTTTCTCTTATAATGTAGACTTAAATAGCCATCGATCCCATACATATATATGCAATTACATGAATAAGTCACCTATAAATACAAATCATCAACCTTGTTGACAAGGTTGACTAAACCCTAGACCCATAAACTCATAATTACAAAAGTTACATCACACGATATCATTGAACCAATATTATGATTTACATTACATATCATGGACCTAAATTAAGTAACCAAACAATTACATCCATTGAGAATTCCTCTAAGACCAAAATCCAACACGCTTCACTAGCTGGTAGAAAACCTTCAGTGAAAGTTTAATCGGATCCAAATAGGACCACCATAATAGCATGCCATTCAATGCAAAGTCACCAAACACTCAAGATATGATCAAGAAGCACCAACAACATGATGGAAACTGATTCTATAAGTCGGACCCAAAATCTATTGATCAAGTCACCAAATAATGCATACTGGTAAAGCTAACTGGGAACGCGAGAAGCCGGTAAGGCCAAAAGCAAGCCAGGAAAGCCAAGAGCAAGCCAGTTACCAGTAAATACGAAAAGTGATAACTAAATAATGAAACCACCAGAGTATAGAAAGCATATAACCATCAGAATAAGCATACAAAACCAATTCCAAAGATCTGATCATACCAGATCAGAAACACAACTAAAACCAAGATGATCACCAAGACTAACCGAGATAGTCTCCAACTAGGATACAATGTTGACATCAATGACAACACTTAACCAAATCCATCATATTTCCAACAATATCCCCTTTTGGCATTGATGGCAACACTGAATGTGAAAAACAAAGTGCCAAGGAATGCCAACAAAAGCTGAACTGAAATGTATCTCCCCCTTGGATTATCATGAATACCTATCCCCAAAAAGATCTGACAATTTTTCACATGAATACCTCTCCCCCTTTGACATCAATGACAAAGGACAAATACTAAACCAAGAATACTGAACCAAATAGATGACTACTCCCCCTGGGTAGTAGCATCATAATCATCAACCTGGATCAGAAAAGTATGTCTAATAAGCTCACCAGATTGATGCATTCATGCATCTCTAAGTCTCTTCCGGAGGGTTGGTAACCCCCAACCGATCTCTGAGATATTCAAAAGTGCCTTTAGGTAATGGTTTAGTTAGAATATCTGCAATCTGTTCCTTAGTAGGCACATAAACCAATTTGACTTCATTTGCTTCAACCTTTTCCTTCAAGAAATTATACCTTATAGAAATGTGTTTTGATTTTGAATGAAACACCAGATTCTTTGACATATCAATAGCAGCAGTATTATCATAATAAATAACAATAGGCTCATCATAACTTACCCTTATATCCCTTAACATTTGTTTCATCCATAAAATCTGAGTACAGTTGGTAGCAGTTGCAACATATTCCACTTCAACAGTAGACAATGAAGTGCATGATTGTTTCTTACTAAGCCATGAAACCAACTTCTTCTCAAGAAAGAATGCACCGCTAGTAGTACTATTTTGTTCATCCACATCTCCTTCCGAATCATAATCTGTATATGCACATAATGTGAAGTCACCATCCTTATGATACCATAACCCAAAGTCTATTATACCTGCCAAATATCTGAATATTCTCTTGATAGCAATATCACAACTTTATCTAGGATTTCAATGAAATATAGAAGCAATACAAACAACATTCATTATATCAGTTCTATTCTGAGTTAGGTACAACAATCCTCCAATCATTGATTTGTATATGCTCGAATTCACTTTAGGTGATTCAATATCCTTTGACAATTTGCAACCGGTTATCATAGGAGTACCGACAGGTTTAAAATTTTCAAGTCCAAATTTCTTAAGTAACTCCTTCACATACTTAGTTTGACAAATGAAAATACCTTTATCAGTTTGAGTAATCTACAAACCTAAGGAAAATTTCATCTCACCAATCATAGACATTTCAAATTCACTCTTCGTATCATTAGCAAATTTCATGTATAAACCTCCTTCTCCTCCAAAAATGATATCATCCACAAAGACTTCAATAATCAATATATCATCATGCTCAATTTTGTAATATAAGTTAGTATCAACATTACCTTTACTGAAATCAAGTTTTGAAAGATACTTATCCAATCTAGCATACCAAGCTCTAGGGGCCTGTTTTAGTCCATATAAAGCTTTCTTTAGCCTACAAACCATGTCTTTGTCTTCTAATAAAGAAAATCCATCAGGTTGCTCAATGTAAACTTATTCTTCAAGATCTCCATTCAGAAATGTACATTTAACATCCATCTAGTATACTTTATAGTTCTTGTGTGCAACATAAGCAAGAAAAAGTCTTACCGCTTCAATTCTAGCAACTAGACCATAAGTCTCTCCACAATCAACACCTTCTTCCTGTGAATAACCTTTGCAAACCAATCTATCCTTGTTCCTTACCACTTTACCTTTCTCATTTAATGTATTCCTAAAAACCCATTTAGTTCCAATAATATTCTTTTCTTTAGGTCTAGGTACTAGTTCCCATGTCTTATTCTTTTCAATCTGATCTAATTCATCTTCCATTTCTTTTATCCAATTTTCATCCTTAATTGCTTCAATAAAAGATTCTGGTTCAATTTGAGAAATTAAATATACCTCTTTAACAACTAACCTTCTCCTAGTCATCACACCTTTCCTTTTATCTCCAATTATCTGATCTTCAAAATGATTTAGCTTTACATACCTGTGATTCTTTGAATTTTCTTGATTTGTTAACTCATTATGCTGATCCTCTGTCACTATTGAATTTTTTGATGTTACAGGAGTCACTGGTTCACTGTTCTGAACTAATTCTTTCATTATCGGTTTAGGTCTAATAAATTCTTCTTCCGGTCCATAAACATAAGCTATGATCTGATTACTACCATGCTCATCCACCTTGACATTTATACTTTCCATTATCCTATTCAATCTTTTGTTATAACATCTATATGCTTTTCTCTTAGTAGAGTAATCCAAAAATATTCCTTCATCACTTCTAGGATCAAACTTTCCTAATGCATCATCTCTTCTAATGTAACATTTTCTTCCAAAAATTCTAAAATATCTGACAATAGGAGTATGACCAAACCATAATTCATAAGGAGTCTTACCGGTAGCACCTTTAATGTGTACTCTGTTGAAAGTGTATATAGTGGTATTGCCAGCCTCTCTCCAATATATTTAAGATAATTTAGCTTTAGTCATCATAGTCCTTGTTGCATCCAAGATTGTTCTATTCTTTCTTTCCACCAATCCATTTTGTTGTGGGGTTCTAGGTGCATAGAGTTGTCTCCTAATACCATTACTCTCAGAAAAATTGTTGAACTCACCACCATGATCTGATCTTAAGCATTTTATCTTTAGTCCTCTCTCAGTCTCAACCATAGCTTTGAAGATTTTGAATTTCTCAAGAGCTTCAGATTTTTTTTTCAAAAATGCTACCCACATCATTCTAGAATAGTCATCAATAAGTAGCATACAATATCTATCACATTGAAAACTTCTAGCCCTTGCCGGTCCACACAAATTAGTATGAATAAGATCAAGAATTTCATTAGATTTATCATGTATACTTCTGAAAGAAGTTCCAACTTGCTTTCCCATTTGACATTCTCTGCATACCGGATTATGAGGTTTAACAATTTTAGGAAAATCTTTGATAGCCGGTATCGAACTGATATTCACTATACAATCAAAATTTACATGACACACCCTCTTATGCCATAAACAACTTTCATCAATCTGAGCAATCAATCAATTCTTCTCATCGGAGTTCAAATGAAAGATATTACCTTTGGTCTGAGTTCCGGGAGCAATCTCCAATCTAGATTTATTGACAATCTTTCATTTTCCATCCTTGAATTGCAAATGAAATCCTTTATCCACCATCTGACCTACACTTAAAAGATTATGCTTTAATCCTTCAACATAGTAAACATTATCAGTATTAGTCTTACCATCCAAAGATATTCATCCTTTGCCTTTGATCCTACATGCCTTGTTGTCTCCAAATCTGACCAATCCACCATCAAATTCTTGTAGTGATAAAAACTTTATATTGTCACCAGTCATGTGATGCGAGAATCCACTGGCTATGACCCATTCATCCTTTTTCTTCAATTTTAGCAGCCAAAGCCTTTTCCTCGGTATGTGTTGCTTCAATGACAGATTCTAGAGAATCATCCTTGATAGCAATAAAAACCAAATCTTTGCCGAAGGAAGCTCCATTACCGGATACAGTTACAGGTTCATCATCATCACCAACATAATAACATGATTTATCCTTATTCCTTCTGAATATAGGTCTACTCTGATATTTAGGATTAGGCTTATAAATTTTCACAAATTTTTCATGATTCCTAGTAGCTCTTTCAGGACATCTAGAAGCAAAATGACCAATCTTATTGCATGAGAAACATTTAAAAGGGACTTTTCCTTCATACTTACTTCTAGGTGGTCCTTTAGAGATTCTTCTAGCAATTAGGGCTTCCAACTCTTCAAGCTCTCTTTCTTCTTTCTCAATTTCTTCCATATCCTTAGCATACATCTCTTTCCAATCTATCTTATGTTTACCAGAGGCAAATGCTTTAAATGCAATCTCAGTTTTAGCAGCACTCTAATCTCCAAGTTCTTCAAGTTCAAAAGCAGTCAATTTCCCAAGCAATGTATCTCTGGTCACAGGGGTACTTGACATTGTCCAGAGTTCATTGATAGTAGTAGCCTTCATTTTGTAAGCTAGAGGTTGAACTCCTAGAACTTTTGACACAATCTCATCCTCACTGACTGATCTGCCAGAGTATTTGATACCCATGACAATCTCGTTGACTCTATCCATGAAAGAACTTATCTTCTCATCCTCTTCCATCTTCAAAGTTTCATACCTTGTAGGTCCCGGAGACAACTGAGAGGGGGGGGGGGGGGGGGGGGTGAATCAGTTGTCAAATAAATTCAAACCAAAAACTTATTAACCTACTTAATGCTTAATACCGGTAAGACAGTTAAGTATGTCGGTAAATAGTGTTAACAAAAAATTGTTGTACCGGTAAGAATTAATGCATGAAACATAAGCATAAATTCATCCACAACACATGACACCAATATTTGTACATGGAAACCCTGTAAGGGGAAAAACCACGGTGAGAAACCTTACCCACAATCAGATGATACTACTGTAGATAGTAAGTGTACAAAGAGGGGTCTGCACATGCAGAAAGGCCAACAGCCTAGAGCTCAATGCTCAATCACAAATGGGAGTCACACTGACTACAGTTGGATGGTTAAATCCAATGAGAATGTACTGCACAAAATAACATCTTCATATGCTAGATTCAGTACCGGTGTAATGCTGATATGCTTCTACAAAAACCTAACTTCACCTTCAAATGATGTCTTCGTGTATATCCCTGCTTGATCTCGCATATATCCTTCCTTAAATCTTTTTTGCATTCCCCACTTGATCTTACAACTAAGATCTTACATTTATACCATACCTTAAGACCAATTTTAGTAGGTCAGCTCTACAAGATATTACAATAAAAACATTTTACAAATAATACAATATCCGATGCAATAACCGATTGAACATGTCGGCTTAATACATTTACAACAATAATAAATCATCTCCATAGCATGCCATGTTGATCTGGAAAAGATAAACCTGCCGGTGTAACCCTAGATAACCTGGACCTATTTGCTGATAAAAGCAAATATGCAAATGAGAATATACCAATGATTATTACTTCAAAGTAAAGTGTCCACATGATGTCTTCGACATTACCAAGTGTCTTCCATGTCAATGCAGGTACCGGTGAACATTATATCCTGTCAGTTAACCATATACCAGTAACTGTTTGCACAGTTTACTGTTTGCCGGTGAATGTTGCTGGATCTCCAGAGTAGGTGAATTTAGCAGGTGTTGACATCAATGACAAAACTATACCAAAATACCAACAATCTCCCCCTTTGGCATTGATGGCAACACAAGATGGAAAAACCATCAAAGTGCCAAAACAAAAATGCCAAGTACAAAATCAACAATCTCCATTTCTCCCCCTGGGAGTAATATGTGTTTATTCAAAGATTTATTTTCAATACCAATCTCTTATACCAATCTCTCCTCAAAAAGATAATGCATTTTTCATATATCTTCCCTTAATTTTTTTCCATATATCTCTCCCCCTTTGACATCAAATGCCAAAGTAAAACAAAAATCAAGTTCATACAAAATACCAACCAATTCAATATACCAACTACTCCCCCTGGGAGGTAGCTTCATCATCAAATACCGGAATAAAAGATTTGTCCATCTAATTCTTCCGGTTGATGACAATCATCAACTATCTAAGTCTCTACCGGTGGAGGTAAGACTCCGAGCTAATCTCTGAGATACTCAAAAGTTTCCTTAGGCAAAGGTTTTGTGAAAATATCTACAAGCTATTCTTTAGTATTCACATAAACCAGTTTTATCTCCTTTTCTTCAACTTTTTCCCTTAGAAAATTTAGTTTGATAGAAACATGTTTTGTTTTAGAATGTAATACTGGATTCTTAGATATATCAATTGCTGCAGTGTTATCACAATATATAGTAATAGGTTCCTTGCATTTTACCGTTATGTCTTTCAACATTTGCTTAAGCCAAAGTACCTGTGTACAGTTTGTTGCTGCTACAACATATTCTGATTCTGATGTTGATAAAGATGTACAACTCTGTTTCTTACTTAACCAAGAAACTAATCTCTTTCCAAGAAAGAATGCTTCTCCAATGGTGCTTTTTCTATCATCCACATCTCCTGCCCAATTTGCATCTGTGTATGCATATAGATCAAAATTTTCATCTTTAGGATACCATAATCCAAGATTTGTTGTGCCTTGTAAGTACCGAAAAATCCTTTTTATTGCTGATTCATGATTTTCCCTAGGATTACTCTGAAATCTAGAAACTATACATACTGCATTCATAATATCAGGTCTGGTTTGTGGCAAATACAGTAAACCTCCTATCATAGATTTGTATCTAGTTGGATTAACAGGTGTAGATTCATCCCTTTGAGATAATTTGTCATTTGTAGTCATAGGTGTGCTTACCGGTTTAGAGTTCTCCATCCCAAATTTCTTGAGTAGTTCTTTTAAGTACTTAGATTGACTCAAAAATATGCCTTTATCAGTCTATAAAATCTGCAATCCTAAAAAGAATTTAATTTCTCCAATCATAGACATTTCAAATTCATGCTGCATTTTAAGAGAAAATTCTTTGCATAATCCATCTTCTCCTCCAAAGATTATATCATCAACAAATACTTCCATAATCAAGATGTCATCATTAGTTACTTTGTAATATAAATTGTTATCTGCATTTCCTTTAGTAAAACCAATCTTTAAAAGATACTTATCCAATCTTGCATACCAAGCTCTTGGAGCTTGTTTTAATCCATACAGAGATTTTCTTAATCTACAAACCATATTATTGTCATTTGTCAAAGAAAATCCATCAGGTTGTTCAATGTAGACTTCTTCTTCAAGATCTCCATTCAAAAATGCACATTTAATATCTATTTGATAAACTTTGTAATCCTTGTGAGCTGCAAAGGCCAAGAATAATCTGACTGCCTCAATTCGGGCTACCGGTGCAAAGGTTTCATTGTAATCAACTCCTTCTTTCTGAGAATATCCCTTACATACTAGTCTTGCTTTATTTCTGACAACCTTACCATCTTCATTGAGTTTGTTTCTAAATACCCATTTGGTTCCAATTACATTTTTATTTTCAGGCCGGGGAACTAATGTCCAAGTATTATTTTTCTCAATTTGTCCTAGTTCTTCTTCCATAGCTTTAATCCAAAATTTATCTTCACATGCCTCATTGATAGATAATGGTTCAATTTGAGAAATAAGACATACCTCTTCATTAGCCAATCTTCCTCTTGTCATGACTCCTTTAAATTTGCTTCCAATTATCTGATCTTCAGAATGATTTAGTCTTACATACCAGGGTGTCTTAGTCTGTTGTTGTTCTTCAATTACTATGGAATCCTCTGATGATACCGGAGTAACTGGATCATCATTTTGTACTGGTGGATTTACTGTTGGTTCATTTGTCATAATTTCTGTTACCGGTTTAGAGTCTATATACCTTGAAGTTCCTCTGAATTGTTCATCAATCTTTACATTTGTACTTTCAACAATTTTCTATAATCTTTTATTAAAACATCTATAAGCTTTACTCTTAGATGAATAACCAAAAAATATTCCTTCATCACTTCTAGGATCAAACTTGCCAATATACTCATCTCTTCTAATATAACATTTACTTCCAAAAATTCTGAAATACTTAAGAGTAGGAGTATTACCAAACCATAGTTCATGAGAGGTCTTATTGGTTTCACCTTTGATGTGAACTTTGTTGAATGTATAGACAGTAGTGCTTACTGCCTCTCTCCAGTACACATGTGGTAGATTTGCTTCTGATAACATACTTCTTGCTACATCCAAAATAGTTTTGTTCTTCCTTTCAACAACTCCATTTTGTTGTGGTGTTTGAGGTGCTGATAATTGTCTTTTGATTCCATTTACTTCACAGAAGGTATTAAAATCTCTAGATGTGAATTCTCCTCCTTGATCTGACCTTAAACATTTAATTTTCTTACCGGTTTCATTTTCAACCATTGCTTTGAATAGTTTGAACTTCCCAAGTGCTTTTGATTTTTCTCTGAGAAAAGTAACCCAACACATTCTAGAATAATCATCAATAATTAGCATGAAATATCTATCATGTTGTAAGCTTTTAGTTCTAGCTGGACCACATAAATCAGTGTGAATTAAATCAAGAGTATTATTGGATTTTTCTAGAATACTTTTGAAACTAGCTCTAACTTGTTTTCCAAATTGACATTCCTTGCAAATTGTATTATGAGGTTTCACAATTTTAGGTAGATCTCTAACTGCCTTAGAAGTACTGATTTTTACCATGCAATCAAAATTTACATGACATAGTCTTTTATGCCATAGCCAACTTTCATCTATATGTACAATTAAGCATGCCTTTTCACTGTTATTCAAATGAAAGATATTACCTCTAGTCTGATTACCAGTTGCAATTTCCAAACCAGTTCTATTCATGATTTTGCATTTTCCATTTTTAAATTGTAACTAAAAACCTTTCTCAACTAATTGGCCAACTCTTAAAAGATTATGTTTTAATCCTTCAACATAGTAGACATTGTCAGTGTTATGTTTACCATCAAGAGATATTGAACCCTTACCTTTGATTGAACAGGCTTTGTCATGTCTGAATCTCACTAAACCTCCATTGTATTCTTGAAAGTTCAAGAAGTTACCTTTGTCTCCAGTCATGTGATATGAGCATCCTGAGTCAATAATCCATTCATCCTTTGATTCAACTTTAGCTGCAAGGGCTTGTTCTACCAGTTGAGCAATAGGTACCAGTTGATCTTCTGCTATAGCAACAAAGACCCATCTGTTGTCTGCTAGATCCTC
Source organism: Cryptomeria japonica (assembly GCF_030272615.1). NCBI lineage: Eukaryota > Viridiplantae > Streptophyta > Pinopsida > Cupressales > Cupressaceae > Cryptomeria > Cryptomeria japonica. The sequence goes on along the minus strand of NC_081410.1, from coordinate 612,573,487 downwards.
ATCAGAATCATCAGTCACACCTTCATCAACAATGTAACAAGATTTATCTTTGTTTTTCTTAAATCTGTATCTCTGATATTCAGGATTAGGTTTGTATGTCCTTCTAGCTTCTTCTCTTAGTCTAGCATGTTTATCAGGGCATCTTGAAGCCATATGACCAATCTTATTGCAGTTGAAACATTTAAAGGGTGCTTTACCTTCATACTTACTTCCAATTGGACCTTTTGGCATTTTTCTTGTGAATAGTGCTTCAAGTTCTTCAAGCTCTTCATTCTCCTTCCCGATTTCTTCAAGTTCTCTTGCATAAAAGGCTCTCTAGTCTGATTTGTCGAAAGATGGAGCAGATGATGTTGATGCTTTGAAGGCCAAATCAATTTTTATAGTAGCAACAGGACCAAATTCCTCAATTTCAAAAGTTGAAAGTTTTCCAATCAATGTATCCCTAGTTACTGATGTATTAGGCATTGTTCTCAACTCATTTATAGCAGTAACCTTCATTTTATATGTCGGTGGCAAACCTCTTAAGATTTTTGAAACAATCTCATCTTCACTCAAGGTTCCTCCACAACATTTGATACCTAAAACAATTTCATTTACTCTTTCCATAAAAGCAAAAATCCTTTCATCTTCTTCCATTTTCAGATGTTCATACCTGACTCGGAAGCTTTCAAGTTTTGCAATTTTGACTGTGGAATCCCCTTCATTCAGTGTTTCCAAATGATCCCAAATACATTTTGCAGTGGATCTATCTAATAATCCCATGATTTGTTGATCTGATAATGAGCTCAAAAGTGCTTCTCTTGCTTTGCAATCATTTTCTTCATCTTTAGCTAAAGTAATGGGAGCAATCTGACCAGCTACATCAGCAGTATAACCATTCTTAGTAACTTCCCAGATGTCTTTACTAATGCAATTCAGATGTGTCTCCATTCTGATTTTCCATATCCCATAGTTGGTTCCATCAAGTTTAGGACTATCCTTTCTGAAATAGTTAGTATACATTGGATCTCCTCAAGTTGTTAAACTTTTGCAAAAAGAGGACTAGGCTCTGACACCAATTGTAGGTCCTGGAGACAACTGAGAGGGGGGGGGGTGAATTAGTTGTCAAATAAATTCAAACCAAAAACTTATTAACCTACTTAATGCTTAATACCAATAAGACAGTTAAGTATGTCGGTAAACAGTGTTAACAAAAAATTGTTGTACCGGTAAGAATTAATGCATGAAACATAAGCATAAAGTCATTCACAACACATGACACCAATATTTGTACGTGGAAACCCTGTAAGGGGAAAACCACGGTGGGAAACCTTACCCACAATCAGGTGATACTACTACAGATAGTAAGTGTACAAAGAGGGGTCTGTACATGCAGAAAGGACAATAGCCTAAAGCTCACTGCTCAATCACAAATGGGAGTCACACTGACTACAGTTGGATGGTTAAATCCAATGAGAATGTACTGCATAAAATAGCATCTTCATATGCTGGATTCAGTACCAATGTAATGCTGATATGCTTCTACAAAAACCTAACTTCACCTTCAAATGATGTCTTCGTGTATATCCCTGCTTGATCTCGCATATATCCTTCCTTAAATCTTTTTTGCATTCCCCACTTGATCTTACAACTAAGATCTTACATTTATACCATACCCTAAGACCAATTTTAGTAGGTTGGCTCTACAAGATATTACAATAAAAACATTTTACAAATAATACAATATCCGATGCAATAACTGATTGAACATGTCAGCTTAATGCATTTACAACAATAATAAATCATCTCCATAGTGTGCCATGCTGATCTGGAAAAGATAAACCTGCCGGTGTAACCCTAGATAACTTGGACCTATTTGCTGGTAAAAGCAAATATGCAAATGAGAATATACCAATGATTATTACTTCAAAGTAAAGTGTCCACATGATGTCTTCGACATTACCAAGTGTCTTCCATGTCAATGCAGGTACCGGTGAACATTATATCCTAGCGGTTAACCATATACCGGTAACTGTTTGCCGGTGAATGTTGTTGGATCTCCAGAGTAGGTAAATTTAGCAGGTGTTGACATCAATGACAAAACCATACCAAAATACCAACATACCTTACCCGGAAACCTTCAAGTTTAGCATTTTTCACTTCCTAGTCACCTTCATAAGGAGTTTCAAGCTTCAACCAAATCTGCTTAGCATTCTCCAATTCTATGGCATTTAATATTTTTTCATCAGATAGGGCGCTCAACAAAGTTTCTTTTGCTCTCACATGATTTTCAACTCTCTTTTGTTCATCAGCAAGTGCCAGTGTACCAGAATTAGGATCATGAGGTATATACCCTTTCTCCACTATTTCCCAAACTTTTATTCCAAGATATTTGAGATGAATCTTCATTCACTCCTTCCTTATTTTGTAATTTGTACCACCAAATCTAGGACTCTCCTTCTGGTAAGGATTAAAATGTAGAACTAGATGTTGATGCCATCGAATCTCCTCAAGTGATTAAGCTTCTATAAAGTGGACCAAGCTCTGATACCAATTGTTAGAATGGGTTGATACCGAGAGTAAACTGAGAGGGGGGGTGAATTATTTTACTAACAATAACAACAATCAATTGAAATATAAACCTTAAAACAGAGCACAATACAATGAAGAATATAACATGAAAGCACAACACACATAACACCAATATTTTGACGTGAAAAGACTGGAAAGGGAAAAACCACGATGGGAAACCCTACCCACAATCAGATGAATACTTTGTAGTAGTATTGTGAATAATTACAATGGGGTTTGCACATGCAGAAAGGCTAACAGCCTAGAGCGCACTACTCATCACAAAGGGAAGTCTCACTAACTTACAAAATCATGAGACTACAATCCAGAAAGCAATGAACTATAAAAGCAACATCTACAAATAGGTAATACAGTTTCGGTTAAGCATCGATGTCTTCTCTGCAATACAAAAACCTTCCAACCTTCTCTAGAATGATATGAATTTATTCACACATAATATTTCTCTAATAATGTAGACTTAACCAACCATCGATCCCATACATATATATGCAATTACATGAATAAGTCACCTATAAATACAAATCATCAACCTTGTTGACAAGGTCGGCTAAACCCTAAACCCATAAAATCATAATTACAAAAGTTACATCACACAATATCACCGAACCAATATTATGATTTACATTACATAACATGTACCTAATTAAGTAACCAAACAATTATATCCATCGGGAATTCTGCTGACCAAAATCCACCACACTTCACTAGCCGGTAGAAAACCCTCAATGAAAGTTTAATCGGATCCAAATAGGACCACCATAATAGCACGCCATTCAATGCAAAGTCGTCAAACACTTAGGATATGATCAAGAAGCACCAACAACATGATGGAAACTAATTCTATAAGTCAGACCCAAAATCTACTGATCAAGTCACCAAATAATGCATATCGGTAAAGGTAACTGGGAACACCAGAAGCTGGTAAGGCCAAAAGAAAGATGAGAAAGCCCAGAGCAAGCCGGTTACCAGTAAATACCAAAAGAGATAACCAAATCATGAAACCACCAGAGCATAGCAAGCATATAACCACAAAATAAGTATCCAAAACTGATTCTAGAGATTTGATCATACTGGATTAAAAACACAGCCAAAACCAAGATGATAACCAAGACTAATCGGAATACAGTGTTGACATCAATGACAACACTTAACCAAATCCAACATATTTCCAACAGATACCTTAGAGTAAAAGGATGATACCATTTCCCATCATTATAATGTTTCCAATAATCTCTCTCCCAAAAATGAAGAATCTAACCAAGATCAAATCATTTCCATTCATGTTGTTGAGAAGCCTAAAGTTGTTTTCCACCTTCATGTCTCTCAACCTCAACAAAAACCAAAAAAAATTGTTATGGGCGGAGTGAATCATCAACCTAATTATCACGCACTTTCTTACACATATAATAATGAAGTGTTTACATTGGAAGATGACAAACATATAAATTGAAGCACAACATACTTTTTTGGTTCCTACAATCCTCTCTCTAATTTGAATAAATACACCATCTCCTACTAAAGATGTTCCTAAAGAGGATGTCTTAGGGGATCATTATATTTCACACCCTCTTTTTGTAAAAAATACAATATACCTAAACTTGACACTCAATTTTTTTATCCTAACACATGTCTGGATGTTGATTGGGTCTCTTTAAACTTAAATCTAGTTCCACCTTAGAACAAACCCTTTCCTTTGGATATTTCAACACCTATATCATATCTGATCCTACACATGGATACAATGGACAAGTTTTAGGATGTGTACAAAAAAGTCTTGAAAGTGACGAGAAATCTCCAATGAAGAGCTAGGTTTTCAACCTCAATTCTACTTTTTGTAAGTATCATCAATCCATGGCCATTCTACTAATGAATGTTAATCTTTGCAAATTAAAATACAATATTATATTGATTTAGCTATCATAAAAGTAACATGGGACAATGAATGGCATATTTCTTATGATCATTTCAAATAACATTCAAGATCTTATTATGTTGCTCCTCACTTTGTGACATTGTTAGCTTACCTATTGGGGGCTCATTGGCATTCATGGTAGTACAAGATCAGTTGCAATCATGCTTAGTGAGCAACATAATAGTCTATTTATTCTTGTCTCTATGCTTTGGGGCCAAGAATGGTTTTCAATAATTTATTCTTTCTAAGGATTCACTTTTTCTTTGTTGGGTTGCATCTTTCATAAATTGATGTCCTTTCTTGCATAAAATTATCCTTCATGCAAGTACATGTGTGTTCCTTGGTTAGGACCTATTCCTTTCTTGAAACATTATGTCTCTTATGAATAATCTCTCCTTAGAAGGTGTGTGATCCTTCTTCATGGTTATCCTTATCTCCATGATTGGGGGGAAAGAATAGAATTTCATTTCAATCATCTCTTTCATTCCAAACATTGCCTTTTCCTTTATGAGTCCATTTTTCATAACTTTATTTACTTTCTTGCAAATAATTATCCTTCATGTGAGTACATGTGTGTTCCATGTTTAGGAAATATTCTTTGTTTGAAATGACATCTCTTATGAACAACCTCTCCTTAGCGGATGTGTGCAATTCTTCACTAAGGATCCACTTTTTTCTAGGAATGGGAGAAGGTGTGTATTCTTAGTCTCCTCATTTTCAATGATGTTATGTTTATCAAATATTCCCTCTATTTTGAAAGGTGGATGTCTTTGGATAATGATCTGCAAGATATCTCTTTTAGAACTATCTTTTTCGTTGCTCGTAAGATTTATGCCTCTTTGCCTAGGGTTGCATGTGCATTGTTGTTTAAGGATATCTCTTTGGTGATTGAAGATGTGTATCCTTGTTCTTATTTTCCTTAAGATTCCACCATAGCTCTATGTTATCATCTTAAGGAGGGGGGCATATATGTGGCCTCCTTATGTATTGTATTCTATTGGAGATAATGCTTTCCTAAGTCATCCTTTTGCACTGTTTTTAGCGGATTTCCTTGGAGACAATGCTTTCCTTGGTCATCCTTTTGCACCATTTTAAAAAAAATTCCTTGGATACAATGCTTTCCTTGGCTATCCTTGGAATGGGTTGACTAGCATAACACAACTTGCTAGACTATTAAACTCTCTCTTTGTATTGATCTCTCTTTGGATGGGTGGAACTAGCATAACATATCTTTCTAAACTATTTTTCACTCTTCCACCTCTTTCATGGATCACCAAGCATAATATGTCTTGCTAGCTCATGGAATCTATGATTCCCTTCTCTCTCCTCCATGATCTCATAACATACTTTTCTAGTTGGTTGGACCATGGATTCTTGTCTCATCTTTGATGTGCACTCTTGCTATGTCCATGTAACCACTTGTGCTCTTGCAATAGCATTCTGAGGGTGATATTAGTGGTTGAGACATTTTGATTATTGAGGTATCTTCAAATAGTTGACTTGGAGCCTTTTTTTTAGTACTAAACCCTTTGTGTATCTTTTGTTTTTGTTTTTCTTTATTTTATATTTCTGTGTGCCTTTGCATGTGGTTCTATTTATTTTATATTTTTGTGTGTCATTTGTTTTTGTTTTTGTTTATTTTAATTCCTAAACCGAGGTTTGATCTAGGCAAACCCCTTTGTACACAACATTTTCCTTATTTTTTGTGTGTAAGAATAGGTGGAAAACGCATGGCCAAAGTTACAAAGTGAACAAAAGGAGATCTATAGTTTTCATTTTGTCAAAGCCAAAATTTCTAGGAGCGAGTTGCACAAGGACCCCATTCTTGGGAGCAGGTTTGTTAGCATAACTAATGATGTTGGCACAACAGGTTCATTAGTTGGTATTGTCATTGATGACTAACACTTATTGGTGAATAAGGCCAATCTCATAGGAAAGGACGTGTGGTAAACCCCAATGGTTTATTCATGGCTACAAACAATATGGAGGATTCAGTGCTTCCGAAATATGCATTATTGACACACTTAAGTAGTATGTTGGTAGAAGACTAGTTGGTTGAAGGATAAACAAAGTAGCTGACCGGTCAGTCAAGCACCCGATAGGTGTTGAGATCAGTTTCTTAAAACTGGCAGATGAAATGATGATACGGTCACAAGAGGTGACTCGGATTGTAGTTTAGTAGTCTTATGCATGACCATAACACTCTGGATAGATAGGTGATTAGTGACCAGTGGAAAAAGATGAAGAGTTACATTGGTGAATTGATGATACAGGTTGAAGAATTCTATCCACTGAGAATCTTGAAGCAGTGACTGGTAAGTTGGATGTGATGACCAAAGGTGAGTCAGTCATGGTGAGATATCATCAAACAAACGGCTAGTGAATTCTATGGCAGTTAACAACTAGTTAAGGTGAGATTGTGTAGATTTTCTGGTTCACATTAAAAAGACAGAACACGACCCAGAGGTTGGTGAATTTATGAGTTGCAGAGGCAGATATGGATGAGTTGTTGGCGAGATTGATGGAGAGCATGTAGAGAGAGTGCAGGAAGATTTGGAAAAATTTGAATTTCAAATCTACCAAGTGTTAGGTGTAAACTCATTGAGGAATCAACGAGTATGTGTTGGAAAAATATGGTATAGAGGTTTTTGGCGAAAACCAAAAGATTGATCGTAAAATTTGCAAAGTGCAATTTTGAAGAGAGGTGATCCAACAAGGTGAGAAGAGGGTAGAACTGCTAAGTTAATAGTAGAGTGGTGAAGAGAGTGTGCAGAGCTCGGATAGTGTGAAGAGCAGACAAAGAATGTAGAGCACCAATAGAGTGCAGAGAAAGTGTAACCGGTGGTCAAACCGAAGAGCTTCATTTGGATTTGATTAAGCTAAGATTAGCTATTACAGCAGATCATTCTCTCTGTTGTTTTCTAATAACTACAATAGTAAAGTCCCTTAACTAGGCGGACATTAACAAGTCCCTTTGTAAAATCCCTTAACCGGGTGACATCTTAAATGGTGATCCTAAGTCCTTTGACAAAGCTACCTCTAACAGGGTAAAGGTTCTAAATGGCCTTAAAGAAAATCTCTTAACCGGGTGGCACCTAATAGTATCTTTGTAATCTCCTAATAGGGATGGCTCTGTTAGATATTTGGTTAGTCCCAAAGACACTGAGAGGGGGGTTGAATCAGTATCTAACTGGTAGATGAAAGATTTAAACTTATTTGCAACTTTTCAACCCAAACTAATATATCGGTAAGCAAGTAATAATGCAGTAAAGAAAAAAAAAAGAATAAGCATCAATGCACACCATAACACATATATTTTTGGCGAGGAAACCTGGTAAGGGAAAAACCTCGGTGGGATTTTTGACCCACAATATTTACTCACTGGCCAATATGAATAAATATTACTCAGTACAATAGGGGCCTGCACATGCAGGAAGGCCAACTGCCTAGAGCTCACTGCTCAATAAAAAAATGGAGTCTTATTGACTACACAATTGGATGGTTAAATCAAATAACAATGTATTGCTCAAAATAGCATCTGCAATGCTGGATTCAGTACTGTTTTAAGCTCTGTTTGATACCTCTACCAAAACCTTGCTTCACTTTGCTCTCCTCTTATTCACTCTCAAGATAAATACATCAAAATGCATATACAATTATTTGCTCTCATATACTGCTTACATGCATACATATCATATCCTTACTTACATTACAAATGACCTACAAGATCTTATACATATATGCGTCTTTACAATACATCATGTTGGCTATACAAATATAATATTACATTACAATACAATTCAAATAAACAATATTAATTCCAAGTCAGCTTGGACTCCTGGTATGATCTGTTATTGGTGTAACTGGATGTCGGTGTGAATAAACCTTTGTAGTGACTGTCGATGCTGGTAGGTGAAGTTTGTTGCCGGTAGAACCTTTGAACCCTATTACCAATTGGTTGCGATCAATGACAACATCAACCATTCTCATCTAAGTGTATAACTCCAAAAATCTTCCCCTTTGGCATTGATGGCAACACTCGTGAGAAAAATCCAAAACTAATATCCAAAATTTTAAGTCCAAAAATAGAGAGTGCTCCCCTTGAGCAAATAATCTCCTTCTATATGTTTTTCTCATTACACTGCTCCCCCTTTGACATCAATGACAAAGGATGTCAACAGTATTAGAAATTCAAGATTTACCTAGAAACTTATAGTCGGTTGTGTACAATCTGAAAAATGTCTCCCAAAACCAAGTTAAGACTTTGCAAAAACTTTGTGCTATTAGAAATTATAGTCTTTGTCTGTCGGATCATCCCAGTGAGAATGCATATTCTACTTCGATGATCTTTCCCCTTGAATTGTTGCCTTAGATAGATCATTCCAGTGTGTTAACAAATTATCCAATCTAGGACCAAGTTTGTTCTTTAACTTCCGGGTTTTCATCTTTAGCCTTTCTTTTTCCCTTTCCAATTTCTCAATCTTCTCTTCATACGTAGCCATCTCTTGATCCAAAATTGATGTGAGTTCCGAAGAACCAATTATATTATCAGCAATGTCATCAATTTCTTTCTTTGTTTTCTTTATTTTCTTATCAATATATTCTATTAGGTGGCGAGGTTTACATGCTTCCTTGTACAATTCCTTGTATTCTAGAATGGTGGAATTCAGTGTCGGTAACAATGAATCAATCTGTCCTATACAATCCTTTATTATTTTGTTAAAGAATTCATCCTTCTCCTTATTAACTCTTTCCTTAATGGTCTCTTCATTTATCTTATCTACAGTTTGAATATTAAAAGAAATGAATTTGGACAATGTGTCCAATTTACCTATAGACCCAACAATGTGATCACCCTTGCACGTCAGTGCAATCATCTGCAAAATTGGTAAAGAATCATCAATAGCCTGAAATGCTAAGGCATTGCATTCTATTATCTTCTGGATGGAATCCAATAATACATCAGTTACATTTGTTAGTCTGTAATCCATAATAGAAGTACTGGGAGGAGTACTAGGATCAACAATAACTTTCTTCTCTTCTCCAGATACATTAATCTCTTCCTTATCCACTTTCTCTTCCTTCTTATTTTCACTCTTATCCTCATTTTTATTTACTGTCGGTTCTGATTGTGTTGTTCTTGTTCCTTTTCTATTCCTATCGGTATCTCAACATTTTGTTGAGTGTCAACAGTCTTGACCGGTGATTAAGGTTTCTCAACATTTTCAGACTCAGATTTCTTTTCTTCTGCAGTTTCCTTGTCCAACACAATATTGATGTCTTAAGTGTCAACATTCATTGTGAATAGAATGTCTGACTCGGAATCAACATTATCTGTTTTTACTTCCTCTGACATCTTTTCTTTTTCAGGCTCATTTTCTTTTTTCTGTTGGTACCTCTTATACTACCGGTGGGGTGTCCTGTGCCAATGGCGGTAAGTTGTCCTTAACTGTGATGTCAGGTACACTACCAACCTTACCCTTTCCCTTATCTATTTTCTGATATACTTAATTAAATGATTTATCCATTTTTTGTCTATCTTTCTCTTCTCTTTTCTCCTTCTCAATAAAGAATATATCCCATTTGTCAGCTAGTTCATCAACAATCTCTTTTACTCTGTTGACCATAAGACTAACTTGTCGGTGACCACTCACAAAAACAGTCATGTTAGCTTCAGATATTAAGTCATCTACTTCTTGCTTTGAAATAAAAGGATGAATGGCTAACAATGCCTCAACCTTGAATTTCTTATCTAACTCCATAACAAACATTCTCTTTGCTTCAAGTCTTTTTATTAATAATTAGGAAGAGTATCTACAACCTCAATAAGAACCTTCTTATATATGTCCAGATGCAAAATAATACTTTCCTCAATAATATCCTTATCTAAATCAACAAAAGAATGATAGAACTTACTAAAATTACTAAGATTTCCTTCTTGAGTTATTTCATTTATTAGATATGTCGGTGAAAGAGTGTCCAGTTCCTTTTGTTTTGGTTGCTTCTTTGGTGTGATCTTCTTCTTCTAACCACTGGGCTCTCTCACAGCCTGTTGCTTATTTTTGAGTGTTCTTGATTTCTTAGGAGATGGAGCAAGTGTCGGTGAGGGTTTTCTTTTCTTTTTGTCCACCCTTTTGAATTCAGCAGCCTTATCATAGTCAAAATCAGATGAGGTAGCCACAAGAGAGATATGTGCTACCGATTGTTATTCTAATTTTCTTTCTTGTTCAACAATACCTCTCATCAGATCTAGCTTCAACAATCCCTTCTTAACAACTTCTACAAACTTCGAAGCATCTTTTATTTCTTTTTCTCTTTTCTTCCTCTGCTTCTGCATAGAAACATCACTCTCTATAGTTTTGCCATTTCCAAAGATCTTCTCAGTGGGTTCTGGTGGAGCATCTAGTAGTATCTTGGCATAAGATTCCAAGATGTGTGAATCCACTTCATAACCCATTTTTGTTATCCACACATTTCTAGGTCTAACTGCCTCCATCCATACTTCATCTCTTTTCACAACAAAGCATATATGTTTGTCATATTTGTCTACAATTCTCTAAGGGATTCTTTCCCTTTGCCTCATTTTTGCTTGAAAGTTCTTAAAATACTCTTTTACCAGTTTGTCACTATCTAAGCCTAAGTCGGTAGTTGCCTCCTTAATCTATTTTCCACCAGAAATATTATAGGCAAAGTCCTTGTGTCCAATACCGGGAATCTCCTTTGAGAAATATAGCATTAAGCATACAATTAAATTCCCAAACTTGAAAGTTCCCTTCTTGTCACCTTTAATCTTGCTCAAGTTTTCTAACAGTTCATCTTTCAACCATTCACAGATGTCAATTTTAGCATTATTCATAATCATCTCACAAGCACTATGAATGCATAAACTTGAAACATAATTCATTCTATTAGTGTGAGCAACTTTGTATCCAATAACCATACTAGCATATTTGACATTGTTGTTAGTTATATCACTAACCCTAAGTGATCTATTATCAAATGTGGCTCCGGTCAAGTTCATAACCTCTTTGTTTGGAATTTTCTTTTTCTTTGCAGGCCTAGTGCTGGTAGAAGGTAAACTAGTAACAACCTTAATTGCTTCCGTAGTAATCTTGAAAATTGAATCTAACCACAAAAATTCACCGTGTACTCGGCTAAGAACATAACGAACAATCTCATCTGAGAATTCAGGCATGTGAAGGATGTTAGTGAACCCTAAATCTTCAATAACCTTGTGTTCTGGTTTGATTGCACTTTGGTTGTTGGTAATAACATTCATGAACATGTTCCTTAAATCCTCTGACCCTAAATCTTTGATGTTACAATGAATGTATGCCCTAGGGTCTTCAACAAATGCAACTCCCTTTGGAATTTTAAAAATGTACCAATGGAGTCATCCAACTTTGCTATCTTAGGGATGATTTTAAAAACTGGTCTAGGAAGCATCACATTTTCCAGGTTTGCAATGAATTCGGGAGCGGAAGATGAAGAAGCCATTCTGTAAGATAAATACCTTTTACTATCGAATGCAAGTGAAAACCTTGGATGCTCTGAAAAAACCTTTTCTACTTCACTTCCTGAATGTTGATGCTCAACTTTCATTCTCTTCGAATGCTTGAATGCTTTGGTAAGTTGAAATGAGAAATGCAAGTGCTTTATAACCAAAAATTTAACTTACAACCACATTAAATGCTTCGCCGGTGAAGTGAATTTCCAACATGTGTGCTGGTAAATAAGAATTGTGACTTTTTACCACCAACTGAGGGTAAATGTATGATCTTCAATTAGTTGCCTTACCCCTAAGGATTATTCCTTAGTTATATGAAGAATCTCCTGCCGGTGCAGGATCACTCTGTTCTATCGGTGTAGAGACAGATTCATCATTCCTCTGATCTCTCTTCCTGATCCATTGTTTATGAATTCTTACTTGATTCACCTTTTATTTGCCTTTTTCATTAGATCCTTTGTTGTTTGTTGGTACATTCTTGCTTCTACAAAATCTCGCAATATGCTCAATCTTGTTGCATGCATAATAGGTTACATTGTTTCTTTGAATAGCTTTTCCATAACCTTGACCGGTTTGAATTCTGCATTGGTTAGACAGATGTCCAAATCTACCACAAACATATTATTTCACATTAATTCTACAATTGTTTGAGTTATGACCATTTTTATTGCATTTGGAACATTGACCGGTGGATGAGTTTGTATTCTAATTATTCCTAAATCTGCATTGATTTTCTCTATGACCAAATTTGTTGCAATTAAAGAATTTAACATTGAATTTATAAGCATTAGGTTGTCTTACCAATTTGCTATGATCATGATTGTTTGTAGTTCCATAAACTTCTCCATGTTCAAATCCAAGTCCAAATGTTTCTCCATCAGGTTTTTGACTTTTCAGCATATCATCAAGCTTGTTTGAACTATTCTTGAATTTGTCTTTGTATTCATTTGCAGTGACCAAATCACTTTCCAAAGTACTAACTTATCTCATAAGTTCCTCTTTGTCATGTTGCATGTGAATCAAATATGTTTTAAGCATATCATTTTCATAACTAAGCCTTAGAGATTCATCTGATCTTTCATTAAGTCTTATGCCCAAATCTTCTTCATTCCTCTTTCTATCTTCAATATCCTTACATAGTCTCATGGTTAAATCTTGCATTTCATTCCTCATGTTACTGTTCTCTTGTCTCGGTTTCTTTGCAATATCTTTAAGAGTTTCCTTTTCTTCATCATCTTGGTTTTGTAGTTGCACATGTAATTATTTTCTCTTATTCTTTGCTATAACCAGGTTATCTTGAAGTGCTTTGATAAATTCCCAAGCAGTTCTGAGTTCATCTTCTAGTTTGATATTCTTCAATTTTTTTGCATCAAAATCTTCTAGAGCTCCTTCCAACTGTTGTCTCAAACTTTCCATCGGTGTCAGTTTCAGAATCTTCCTCAATTTGTTAGGCTTCTGCAAATAGAGGAGTAGGCTCTGATACGAATTGTTAGATATTTGGTTAGTCCCAAAGACACTGAGAGGGGGGGGTGGGGTGAATCGGTGTCTAACCGGTAGATGAAAGATTTAAACTTATTTGCAACTTTACAACCCAAACTAATATACTGTTAAGCAAGTAATAATGTAGTAAATAAAATAAAAAAGAATAAACATCAATGCACACCATAACACATATATTTTTGGCGAGGAAACCAGGTAAGGGAAAAACCTCAGTGGGATTTGTGATCCACAATATTTGCTCATTGTCCAATATGAATAAATATTACTCAGTACAATAGGGGCCTACACATGCAGGAAGGCCAACTGCCTAGAGCTCACTGCTCAATACAAAAATGGAGTCTCATTGACTACACAATTGGATGGTTAAATCTAATAACAATGTACTCCTCAAAATAACATCTACAATGTTGGATTCAGTACCGGTTTAAGCTTTGTCTAATACCTCTGCCAAAACCTTTCTTCGCTCTGCTCTACTCTTATTCTCTCTCAAGATAAATACATCAAAATGCATATACAATTATTCGCTCTCATATACCGCTTACATGCATACCTATTATATCCTTACTTACATTACAAATGACCTACAAGATCTCATACATATATGAGTCTTTACAATACATCATGTCGACTATACAAATATGATATTACATTACATTACAATTCCCATAAACAATATTAATTCCAAGTTGGCTTGGACTGTTGGTATGATCTGTTGCCAGTGTAACTAGATGCTGGTGTGAATAAATGTTTATAGTGATTGTTGATGCCGGTAGGTGAAGTTTGTTGCTGGTAGAACCTTTGAACCCTATTACCAGTTGGTTGCCATCAATGACAATATCAACCATTCTCATCTGAGTGTATAATTCCAATAGGATCCTCACTGGGCGTACTCCAGAAGAGTACAGATTTTGTTAGTTTCTACTCACACCGTGGTTTTCTCCCATTTGGGTTTCCATGTGATAAATCTTGGTATTCATGTGTGTTTAATTTTATGTGTGTATATTTCTTATTAATGTTGCTTATACTGATAACTGTTAAGTTTGAATAGAAGTTTTGATTAAGTTTAAATCTGGAACAAACTAGTATAGTGATGATTCACCCCTCCCATCTCAGCACCGATTGGGACTAACAAGGTCAACCTAGGCACCTTAGACCCTCCATTTTTGCCTGAAATTCATTCTACAGGTCACTTACAATCTTCTTTGCTTGGATCTATTACTAGAATTTTTCTATTAGTCTATTGACTTCTTGTGCATCCTGAAAACTGTCATTTCACCCTATTTTTCCCTAATTCTTACATTCTTCATTTACAATTTCATAGTCATAGTCCCTACACAACAAAGGACCACTAAATGTGTTTTTTTCTTAATCCATCTTGAGCCTAGTGGATCATTCTCCTTCCAATGTAACTCATGGGAATGAAATAGATTCCTGGTTTGCATGCATAGAATTGTGAATCTCATTTTACCTACCTTGCACAAGATAAATAATCTAATGATTTTACAACTCAACACCAATTGAATTTTGAAGGTATAGTTATTTATCTCAAAATGACTAATCACAATTTTTTTCAACACCACATGCACACAAACCCTTTTCATATACATCTTCATAGTCATTCCAAACACTGCTCTCAACACATATTGAAAAGCATTATAATTTTGTAATTTCATAATCACCCAATGAATTTCTTGTTAAAGAGAAAATTTAATTCAATCAACTAGATAACCATAGAAGGATAAATTGTATATGATACATATTGATAACTATTAAAATAATAGTATTTATTTCATACAAAATAAAGGATTGGATGAGAAGGAAAAGATGGCATGCAAGAATGCATTATTAAGAAAATTAAATAAGACAAATACTTAACATTCTATTATTTAATTTACGGTGTACTAAATGTAGTAGCATTTACACAAAAAAGGTGGTAAGTTGTCAAGAAATTAAATATAAAAGATAAGTTGTCAAGAATGTATTATTAAGAAAATTAAATAAGACAAATATTTAACATTCTATTATTACTTTATGATGCACTAAATGTAGTATCATTTACACATAATGAGGTAAGTTGTCAAGAAATTAAATATAAAAGAATTTGATACAATTTATCAATAGCTTTACAATAGTTTTGTTTGTATTTATGGACTCATGATTTCATTTCATGGTTGCATAAGAGAACCACCCTTAAAAAAAACACCTTAACATTTGTTGTTTCACTATTTTCACATGATACATGTTTCACAATTTTCACATGATACATGTTTCACAATTTTCACATGATACATGTCTTTTCATTTTTATAATAAAAATAATTGTTTGTTCCTCCATGTACCTTTAAATTTTTGGACCTATATTTTTTTCTAATGAGATATGGTTGTCTACCCCTTCATAAGAACTTATAATCATGCATCCTTTCAATATTTTGATTTCATAAGATTTCACTCATAAACATTAATTGTGTGTTCATCCATGTAACCTGTTTTTGAAATATATATTTGATTAAATCTTCTCGAGGCACAATGAAACTTATCTTCTTATGCAAACATAAGCATCTCAATATAATTGGTATGATAGTCATCTAAAAGCATGTGTTACCATTATATTGACACATACAAAAGATTAATATGTTTTGTTACAATACATGGTTGGTTCACTTCATCTATGAGAAATTCTATAGACATAATTAAATTAATCTTCAAAAACACTTAAATGGGATGTAACTATTTTAAAATAAAACACATCACTAATCTCGGTAAGAAATTCGTGATTTATAAAGACATCCATTTTTTAACTTCTAATGTTTTTTAGAGATTGGTGAGAAAGTGATTCATTTTATAAAAATAAGTTAATAAAGATATAGTTACAAGTAACTAAGTGCATTATCTAGATTTTCAATAAAACCCTATACTATTAATTGCATATCATGTATCACTTTATTTAGAACATTTGGTAGAAATATGAGGTACATTTATTATTATTTTATTACTTGCTACAAAATATTAGAAGATAAGGCTTCTCTATGTAATATTATAGTGACTTTATTTGTTTATTTTTATTTTTGGTTAAGTATCCTTGTGTCATGTTTATCCATTTTATCTTCAAACTCTCTAAACTCTCTATATAAGTAGATGAACCTTTGTGTAACTTTGTATTTTTCATTTAAATATAATAGAATAATATTGTGTTTTATTTTTATATAAAACATGGTATCAAAGCAAGGGATTGTTGAGGAAAAGTTGTCATTGATGTCAAAGTATTGGACAAAAGTTTTCATTAATGAAGAAGGAAAGTCTTGCAGCTTTTCTCATTACTTTTGATATACCATATAGTTGGAGAATTACACTATTGTCATTGTCATGTAAAATCATTTTGATTTGTGGTAATATTAGGCAGTCTCATTGATTGATATGAGTGCAAAACTGATCAAGACATGTTTGTATAATCAGGAGGCATTTTTTCATGTTGATTGAAGTTTGTTCTAGAAAGTTGGTTGCAATTACCCAAATAGAATACTTGCTTTGGTAACTTATAGAGATTCATGTTTTCTAATGAAGATGAGTTATGACTTTTGGTTTGAATGGAGAGTATGCCTACATTTGAATGAAGAGTATTCCTACACAATTATTATCGGTATCTAGAGTTTCTAAATCCCTGGTAAATCCAATTTGTTACTATGTCGCCAACATACTTGGTTTGTGTTTCAAAATGATGTGATAGTTGTTTTGAGTGTGGGCTGCTAGAAATTAAGTGTGGATATTCCCTATTACCATAGTGACCTTCAATGGGATCCGCATGGCAAGTTTCCTTGTGTGGAGTCATGTGTAAGTTTGTAGTCCAAACCTATTGTACTTTTGATATGGCCAACTTGTGGATGAAGTGTAGAATGTTCTTCTATTTAAGATTGCACATGGATGTCCCTTAGGACTTGCTTAATCTTCTTTGTGTAGCATGTGGTGCAATCTTCTATAATGGTTGTGTATGGGATAAATAGGACCTAGCATACTACACATTTGATGAAATAAATTGTATGGATGGTTTGTAAAATGCTTAACAATGTAAGTGGCCAAATTATGTTTGTAATTTGTAATTGAAACTCATATATATGAGTGTCTTAAATTCATTGTTTGAGTATAGTTTGAAATTATAATGTACTTTTGGGGTTACAAGTTCATAGCATGCTATCTGGAGAATGAATGAGATAGATATTTCCTAATTCTTGTGTGTCATTATTATAATATCATAAGAGAGGAGAGCTTGTATTATTTTATTCATTAAAAGGAAACTTGTTATAATTAAGATCCTAACTATATAGCTTTCATATTATTAAGATTGAGGCCCCAGCTCTTGGGTTGCTGCTCAGACCTAGGCATTTGAGATTGGTGTCTCTAGTAGATTGGTACTCATTGTAATTCAAGGGCACTAGTGTCTCTGGTAGGTTGGTGAACCTACAAAATTATGTAAATGATTTATTATTGTGAGACTGAATTTGGGCAATAGATCCAAGTAGTTATTCTCAACGTGGTTTTTCCCATATTGGGTTTCCACGTATATCTAGTATTATTGTGAATGTGTGTTGATTTGCATGCTCTATGTGTTGCATCGTTGATATACACAAGATAGCTAAAGCCGGTAATTATTTGAAGAAGTTATTTGAGGTAATTAATGTTAAAGATTGAATGAAAATTGCATATATTGATTCAATCCCCCTCTTAGTATATTGTGTACACATTGTGTACCTTTGAGGATCATGTGTAAAGGAATTTTATCAATCAATATAAGAAAAGTCCAAGTGATAGGGTTTTTCTATAAATAATAGGGTTTTGTATGCATGCTATTTGAGGGTGATTTCATATGTGTATGTTGAATTTTTAACCTATTGTAAACTCCTAATTAGCCCAAACATAAGCCTAGAATATACAAAATCATTCAATAACACTAATTGAGCTCTAAATCAAATGCATGTAAAAATAAAGCAACGTTATACCTTATATAAAAGAAAATCTTGACTCTATTGTCCTCATATCCTTCAATATCTTGTGAAGAAGATGTATTTCTCTCAACATTAAGCACTAGCACAAGATGACATAAAAAAAATTTGTGTGGTTGCTTGATGATATAAGAAAAATGTACGATGGTAATGATGAAATCTCTAGATATATTTTGGCATAATAGATGTAGACTCAAGTTGTGGATGATGTTCAATGAGAATAAAAAACCTTTTTTATAAAAATATCCAAGGGAATCAAAGGTTTAGATTAAGAGGTCAAAAGATGAATGGTCATGATAAAGGGAGATAATCAATAGCATAAAGTTGTGTGATTAAGATGAGGGATGAGATTAAGAGGTGTTAGAGATTGAATTAGAAGTGAATGAAGAAGAATAAGATACTTGTCACATGACTGTGAATTTAGATTATGATCCATGTAGACAAGTTGGAGGGCTAGGAATAGAGACAAGAGGATTAATGAATTGATTAAATAAATAAAAATATTTATTTAATTATTAGATGAAAAAGGTGGGGTTAGAAATAATTAAATAAATGATACATATTTATTTAATTAATAGTGGAAAAATCAAATGAATTAATTAAATAAATTAGAATATTTATTTAAATTAAAATTTAAATGATGGTAAAATAATTAAATAAATAATAAATATTTATTTAATTAAGGACAATTTTTGGTGTCCACAACATGCATCCCCAGGAGATTAGCCTTACACCAACTCACCCTTCATATCCTTGACTTGGCAGTAAGTAAGATCAAGGTAAGGTAGGTTGGGCATTAGGCTAGGTTGTGGGATATACGTGCAACAAAAATAGGTTTTTTTTAATGAACATTTGGTTAGAAGGGTTTTTGGAGGTACCAAAGACCATAATCTTGCAAGGATTGTTAAGTTTTTTTTTAAAAAATGTGGCCATAGCCACACAATAGTCTATAAGAAAAGTGTAACTCTTTTTTGGTTGAAATCATATCTATGTTAAATTTACAAAATCAAGGGTCTTTTGTGTTGTTTTTCTAGGGTCTGCAATCAAGATAAACCATAGGAATGAAGTGTTTTTCTAAGAAAATCACAAGATTAAACAAATGAAAATATTAACCCTTTATTTTTTTAAATCACAATGATGAAGAATTTTTAATATGCATGTTAAAGAAAGAATCTATCAAAAAAGATTTCAATATAGATGGAGCTCAATGTGGATGGTTGCCTAGTTAGCTTTGCAGTCAAGGGTCATGAGACAACTTGATGGAGCATTGTATATGTTGCTCAACATGAATTATTGTCTAATAATTTTGGAGATCCATTATTCAAGGGTTTGGAAATGTGCTAATTTGGCAACCCGTGAATTCAACTTGGGAGATTTACCTTTAAGGTAGTTATGCAGTAGTTTGATGAAATTCTACTTGATATGCATACTATTTTCAAAAAATATATTCTATCAAATTCTTGGTTCTTGCCTATTTATTGTTAGTCATTATATTTTTATGCTCTATTTCTAGTGTAGAAAGCCTTAAGAGGGGACATTAGAAGATAAGGCTCACCTTTGTGATATAGTCCTTATAGTGACTTTAGTGGTTTTTTTAATTTCCTTTTTAGTATTTAGAATGTTTATCCTTGTGTCGTGTTTATACATTTCATCTCTAGACTATATATGTAGATGAGCCTCTTTGTAATCGTCATCCTAATATCTAATAGAATAATCTTGTTCTATTTCTTTTTACAACACAAAATGATTCCACTATTAATGACTTATTTTGATTTTTATATGATCTATAATTTTTATTTAATTAGTCAATTTCTTATACAATAACCAAGTAGCAAATAAGATAAAACATAATAAATAAAATCAAAATCCTTGCTTATCTTAATAAAAAACATAATAGATAATTTTAATATTTGTTATCTTTATCCAAAAATAGGTGAATTATCTTTGATTTTCATATACACATTTGTCAATGCAAACTAATTAAGTGCTCTGTTATCTAGTGCACTAATATAGGAAAGTACTAATGCGTACTTCATAATTTATAAATAAATGCTCATTACATATCTTCAACATAAATGAAAGTTTTGTTGTAGTAGCACTCATAGTGTAGTATCTAATGGTTTCATACATGTTAATACAAGGGGCAATAATACCATTATTGCCAACAACACTAGTACATCTATGTCACTCAACCTATAAGCAAGACCAATATGAGAATCAACAATGACAATACAAATAGCACTAAGAATCGTATCATCAACATTAACATCAAATGCACTACCATTATTAGTTCATTGTTACCATTAGCTTGACTATTATCAACAAAAGATCTCCTATTAGATCTATAAACACCTAAAATAATCCTAGCCTAATTAAATAAATATTTTTATTTATTTAATTATTTTATCCTAAGTCTTCTATTAATTAAATAGATTTTTATTTATTTAATTAATTCATTGATCCTCTTCTAGCATTTTCCTATTTAAATAAATATTTTTATTTATTTAAATTATCTTTTCCTTAAATTAAATAAATTATTTATTTATTTAATTGGCCCCACTTCTTCTATTAATTAAATAGGCCTTTATTTATTTAATTAATTCATTATCTTTTTCCCTCCATGACACTTGTCATTCATCTCTTAATTTACCTTTAACCACCTCTCTATTTTTTTATTATTTCCTATACCTACCCTCTAATTTGAGGCGATCATTTATCCTTTCACCTCTTAGTCCTATCCCTCCATTCCTAGAGTACTCTCGATATAAGAGAATTCTTTCATCCGTATCAATACTAACTAATGAAATCATTGTTAGGATAATCGGCGGACAACTGAGAGGGGGGGGGTGAAACACTTGTCAACGGATTATAAAACTTTAACCTCACAAAACCAAATATTGGAATGCATAAACTAAATACCAGAATATCAGATATAACAATTAAGCATAAATATAAATCACAGAATAGTTGCCATCCATCCACAACACATAACACCAAGATTTGTAAGTGGAAAACCCAGTAAAGGGAAACACCACTGTGGGAAGCCTACCCACAGTCAGATAATACTTCTGCAATAAGTATGTGATTACAATAAAAGGGAGTTGCACATGCAGGGTGGCACACTACCTAGAATGCACTGCTCATTACAAAAGGAGCCTCACTGACTACAAAGAAATCTAGACTACAATCTAGAAAGATGAGTGAACTTCAAGAATAGCATCTCCTATGCCCGAGTACAGTTTCGATTAAGCTCAATACTGGAGGTCTTTACACAACCCCAATTTGATCACCTATGATCAACCAAAACCTCTGCAGATGATTACAACTTTATTCGCACAGAGATAATCCAAACAATAAATCCAACTGGTGGCGCATCAGGAGCATCAACCAACATGTTACATAAACTGGTCCATAACCTAACAAAATAACATCAAACCCAAAAAAGGTCACCATAAGCCAAATGAAACACCACGATCAACTAGAACACGAACATGATAACCATCAGAATCCTGATAACCTTCTAGAAGCCGCACCAACACCACTTATCAGATTCATCAAAATATCTGTTACTACTTATCAAGTTGCCATTAGTTTTATATTCAAAGCCATACTATATATTCTAGTCAGTTAGCACTACCGAATCATGCAGTCGGTATACATAGAGAAGTCGGTATGCATAGTCTAGTCGGTTACAACAAAAAGTAGTCACAGAATGCAATACACACCAAGTTGTCTACCGAGTATCTTTTCATAACTACTAAGCAGTAAAGATGACACACCGAGTTGATATTCACCGAGTGAAACGTGTTACCAGATACATTGAACCTAGACATGCATATGAAAACGTGTTACAAGATCAAGGCACATCTAGCCATTATTACATTGGAAATTGCACCAGAAGATTGTGTATGATTACAAGGACAATCTAACCAATGAAATATTTTGTTTAGTTATTCATTCGAGGAATCTTGTTTGTAAGATCGAAGCAATGAATTGGATCACCATTTTAAGTGATCTATTTATACAACATAAGTGAAGTGTATGTATGTATGAAGGAAGACTGTTATAGAGACACAAAGGCCACCGAGAAGGTTTTTAGAGAACAGTCAAAGAACAGAGTAAAGAACAGAGTAAACAGAAGGGTTTACCGAGTTGCTATATGGGTTATCGAGGTATGCTATAAGCAAGGTAATCTTATTCTAAGCACATAGAATCTGCTATAACATTTCAGATGTAAAGTTGCAGATATTTGTAATGATTTTATTGTAATATTGTGAAGATTGAAAGAGAAACCTTTAACAGGGTAAAAGACTCTAAACAAGTCTATAAATTGTAAAGCCTCTAACCAAGTGCAGCATTTAGAATAAATGTTGTAAAATCCTTTAGCAAGGTAGATCCAATAGATCTTGTTACTCCTAACAGGGTAAGCTATCAGAAATAGCTAAATGTAGCTCTAACCAAGCATTCTTTATTATTGCAGTAGTGAAGTTGTGGGTGCCATCCCCACCACAGTTTTTCTCTCTAACCAAGAGTTTCTGCGTAACCAAAATATATGTGTTATGGAGTGAATCATGTATGATTGTTATCTATTTGGTTTAACTTTATTTTATGTTACTGCACTATTCTATTTATGCATAACAGTAAAGTTATTATTCAAGAAAAGTTTTGGAGTACTAATTCACCCCTCCCCTCTCAGTACATTAGCTTTCCATATTGGGCCTAACAATATCTTCATCAAAGCACTACGAGTAAAACACTTACTGGTGACCAAGCTTACTAGAACAAATGATAGCATCCAAATCATCAAATCCTGAACCAAATGAATGTGATATACATCAGGAACACATGAATAACCAATCCAAGACAATTCCACAAGATGGACCAAACTGGAGACAAATCTCCTGATCAACATCATAATCCAACCACTCTACTGGAAGTCGGTAGACAACAAAACAGCTAGTGTTAACATCAATGAAAAACATCAATGCAACAGATAATCAATTCCTCCAATTTTCCAACAATCTCCCCCTTTGGAATTGATGGCAACACCAAATGTGAAAAACATCCAAGTGCCAAGAAATGCCAAATAATTCTCCCCCAATGGAAGACATCCAACAAAAGCTCCAAGATGATATGACAAAGAAGTTCTGAACCAACTGACTAAACTTTCCCTGTGAATGATATCCCTGTTAAGCTCTATTTTTCACATATATCTCTCCCCCTTTGACATCAATGCTAGAAATCTGACATAAACATCAAAGAAAAATCATAAAACTTCTGAACCACACAACTAAGTACTCCCCCTGAGTAGTAGAACCAACACATCAATCCAGAATGAATGATAGCATTGTTAAATGCATACCGAACGGATGCCAATCAGCATCACTCAAGTCTCTACCAGAGGGGCGAAGACCCCTAATCTGTCTCTGAAGTACTCAAATGATCTTTTAGGCCAAGGTTTAGTGAAGATATATGTAATCTGCCCCTTAGTGTTCACATAAACCAGTCTGACTTCCTTTTCTTCCACCTTCTCCTTCAGAAAATTATACTTGATAGAAATGTACTTAGTCTTAGAATGAAATACCGGATTCTTAGATATATCAATAGCAGCAGAGTTATCATAGTGAATAACTACCGGTTCATTGCAATCAACCATTAGATCCTTCAACATTTTCTTTATCCATAAAAAATGTGAACAGTTAGTAGCAGCAACAACATACTCATCTCCAACAATAGATAAAGAAGTAGATGACCATTTCTTGTTGATCCATGAAACAAGTTTCTTTCCAAGAAAGAAAGCTCCACCAAATGTGCTCTTTTGGTCATCAATATCTCTAGCCCAGTCAGCATGTATATATGCACATAGTATAAAGTCATCATTTTTAGGATACCACAAACCATACTCGGTTGTTCCTTGCAAATACCTGAAAATCCTTTTCAACACACTCTCATGATTCTCTCTAGGATCACTCTGATATCTTGATAGATTACAAACTGCATTCATTATATCCGGTCTAGTTTGAGTCAAATATAACAAACCTCCAATCATAGATTTATACCTTGTAGGATTTATTGGATCTGATACATCTTTCTTTGTCAATTCTCACTTGTAACCATAGGAGTACCAACCAGTTTAGAATTTTCCATACCAAATTTCTTCAACAACTCTCTAGCATACTTAGTTTGAAAGATGAAAATACCTTTATCATTCTGAGTAATCTACAAACCTAAGAAAAACTTCATGTCCCCAATCATAGATATCTCAAATTCATTCTTCATATTATCAGAGAATTACATGCTTAATTTATCCTCACCTCCAAAAATGATATCATCATCAAATACTTCAATAATCAATATGTCATCATCGGTGATCTTATAATATAAGTTAATGTCAGCATTACCTTTAGTGAAACCAAGCTTCAAAATATATTTGTCCAATCTAGCATACCAAGCTCTAGGGGCTTGTTTCAATCCATATAAAGCTTTCCTTAACCTGCAAACCATGTTTTTGTCATCTGAAAGTGAAAATCCATCAGGTTGCTCAATATAAACTTCCTCTTCAAGATCTCCATTAAAAAATACACACTTAACATCCATCTGATAAACCTTGTATTTCTTATGGGCAACATAAGCAAGAAATAATCTCACAACTTCAATCTTAGCTATCAGAGCAAAAGTCTCATCATAATCAATTCCTTCCTTCTGACAATATCCTTTACATACCAATCTAGCCTTATTCCTCACAACTTGTCCATCCTCATTCAATTTATTCCTAAAAACCCATTTCATTCCAATAACATTCTTATTTTTAGGCAGGGGAAGTAAAGTTCATGTGTTGTTCTTTTCTATCTAGTATAATTCCTCTTCCATAGCTCTCATCCAACATTAATCTTTACAAGCTTCAGTAACTGATGTCGATTCAACTTGAGAAATTAAACATACCTCTTCAGTTGCCAACATTCTTATTGTCATTACTCCTTTGTTCTTGTCTCCAATGATTTGATCTTCTAAATGATTTAACCTTACAAACTGAGGAATCTTCTGACTTTTTATTTCTCTACTCTGATTTCCAGTTACTGTTGAATTTTCTGATACTACCGGAGTAACCGGTTCAACATTTTGTTCTGGTACAGGTGCTATTGGTTCAGTTAATATCATCTCCACTTCCAGTTCTCTCTCATAAGTTCTGATTTGACCTTTGTACAACTCATCCACCTTGACATTAGCACTCTTCATAATTCTCTGCAATCTTTTGTTATAACATCTATATTCTCTGCTTTCATTAGAATAACCAAGAAATATCCCTTCATCACATCTAGGATCAAACTTTCCAATGGAATCATCTCTTTTGATAAAGTATTTACTACCAAAGATTCTAAAATACTTAACTAAAGGTGTATGACCAAACCATAACTCATAAGGTGTCTTATTGGTGTCTCCTTTGACATGAACTCTGTTGAATGTGTATATCATCGTGCTCATAGCTTTTCTCCAATATATATGAGGCAGACTATCTTCCATCATCATAGTTCTAGTCGCATCCAAGATAGTTTTGTTCTTTCTTTCCACAACACCATTCTTTTGAGGTGTCTGAGGTGCAAACAATTATCTCCTTATCCCATGCTTCTCACAATAATTGTTAAATTCACCGGATATGAATTCACCACCCTGATCTGACCTTAAGAATTTAATCTTCAACCCTCTCTCTGTCTCAACTTTAGCTTTAAAGATCTTAAACTTTTCAAAAGCTTCAGATTTCTCCCTTAGAAAAGTAACCCACATCATTCTAGAATAATCATCAATGATTAGCATTAAATATCTATCACCCTGAAAACTTTTTATTATAGCAGGATCACATAAATCAGTATGAATAGATCAATAACATCATTAGATTTTTCTTGTATACTCTTAAAAGAAGTTCTAACATGCTTTCCCATTTGACATTCCTTACAAACTGAATTATATGGCTTCACAATCTTACGTATATCTCTAACAGCCTTAGTTGAACTGATCTTTACAATGCAATCAAAATTCACATGACACAACCTCTTATGCCATAGCCAACTTATAAATATGTGAAATCAAACATGTTTTCTCACTGGAGTTCAAATAAAATATTTTACCTTTAGTCTGTGTACCGGTTGCAATCTTCAATCCAGATCAGTTAATGATTTTGCATTTTCCATCCTTGAACTGTAATTGAAATCCCTTATCCACCAATTGTCCTACACTCAAAAGATTATGCCTTAAACATTCAACATAATAAACATTATGAGTGTTATGCTTACCATCCAATGATATAGTTCCTCTTCCTCTAATCATGCATGCTTTTTCATCTCCAAATCTAACCAGTCCACCATCAAATTCTTGCAAAGATAAAAACTTCCTTTTATCTCCAGTCATATGATATGAACAACCATTGTCTATCACCCATTCATCCTTGTATTCAATTTTAGCAGCAAGGTCCTTTTCCTCATTTTGAATGACAGGTTCCAAAGCATCTTCCTTGATAGCCAAAAATACCCGTTCCTTTCCACTACTGAATCCACTAGCCGAATCTTGTGTCGGTTTATCATAGAAATCAGTTACACCTTCCTCATCCTCATAGTAACATGATTTATCTTTGTTTCTTCTATACTTATGCTTGTTCAAATAATCATGGTTTGGCCTCAAATATCTTCTATCTTTCTCTTTAAATCTTGAATTCCTATCAGGACATCTAGATGCAAAATGACCTATCTTATTACATGCAAAACATTTAAAAGGTGATTTTCCTTCATTCTTACTTCCTGATGGACCTTTAGGTACTCTTTTAGCAAATGGGGCTTCAAGTTGCTCAAACTCTTCATCTTCTTTCTTTATTTCATCCATTCCTTCACATATAAAGCTTTCCAATCACTCTTGTCGGTTGATGATGTAGGTGCATGAAAAGCATATTCAATCTTTGTAGCTCCTTGAGGACAAAATTCTTCAAGCTCAAAAGAAGATAACTTTCCAACCAAAGTATCCATGTTAATAAAAGTGTTAGCCATTTTTCTCAACTCATTAATTGCAGTAGCCTTCATCTTGTAAGTCAGTGGCAAAGCTCTCCCATAACAATTTCATTAACTCTTTCCATAAAAGCAGTAATCCTTTCATCTTCTTCCATCTTCAGGTTCTCATACCTCACCTGGTAACCATCAAGTTTAGAAATTTTAACAGTAGGGTCACCTTCATTCAGAGCCTCCAACTTATCCCATATAGCCTTCGCAGTTGATTGGTCAATTAATCTCATTATTTGTTGATTAGAAAGTGCACTGAAGAGTGCTTCTCTTGCACTACAATCATTTTCAATATTCTTATCCAAGTTTTTCAGAGGAGGATTTCCAGATGTCGGATTATGAGGAGTATAGCCTTTTTTCATGATCTCCCAAATCTCTTTCCCAATACATCTCAAATGAGTCCATCTGAATCTTCCATACTCTGTAATTTGTCGAATTAAGCTTAAGGGTTTCTCTCCGAAAAACAGATGCAGTTGAATTATTAGTTGTCATAGGATCTTCCTCAAGCAGTTATGCTTCTACAAAGAGGACCAAGATTTGATACCAATTGTTAGGATAACCAGTGGACAACTGAGAGGGGGGGTGAATCAGTTGTCAACAGATTATAAAAATTTAAGCTCACAAAACCTTCTACCAGAATGCATAAACCAAATACCAGAATAGCAAATATAACAATTAAGCACAAACATAAATCATAGAACAATTACCATCCATCCACAACACATAACACCAAAATTTGTATGTGGAAAACCCGATAAAGGGAAAAATCATGGTGGGAAGCCTACCCATAGTCAAATAATAATTTTGCAGCAAGTATGTGATTATAATAAGAGGGGCTTGCACATGCAAGAAGGTATAGTGCCTAGAACGTATTGCTCATCACAAAAAAAGCTTCATTGACTACAAAGAAATCCATACTACAATTCAGAAAGATGAGTGAACTGCAAGAATAACATCTCCTATGCCTGAGTACAGTTTCGGTTAAGCTCAATACTGGTGGTCTTTACATAATCCCAATTTGATCACCTATGATCAACCAGAACCTCTTCATATGATTACAACTTTATTCACACACAAATAATCCCATAACCCATGACCATACATGATCTACAAAGAGATCTAATACAATAAATAATTGTTTAGGTCCCAACTTGGGACCTAAAAAATTAGGTCGGCCACCTAAAAGATAATACAATAAATTTGTTACATAATCCCACAAACCAATGATAAACCAAGTCGACCTAAGACCAAAACAACTTAATCCAAACAATAAAACCAATCGATGATGCATTGGGAGCATCAACCAACATGTTACATAAACTAGTCCATAACCTAGCAAAATAACATCAGACCCAAAATAGGTCGCGATAAGCTAAATGAAACACCACGATCTATTGGTGTTTGAAATAAGCCACACCTAGACCGATGATGGGCTGGTCCAAGAGGGGCCAGTAGCTCAGTGGTAGAGAACTCCAGCAACGTATGGAAGGTCCTAGGATCGAGTCCTAGCTGGTCCATGTCTCAACATGGTATCAGAGCCAGGTCCAGGCTAGGAGCCCCAAGCACATGAGAGGTGTGGCTTAAGGGGGGGTGTTGGTGTTGGAAATAAACCACACCCAGACTGACGATGGACTATTCCAAGAGGGGCCAGTAGCTCAGTGGTAGAGCACTCCAGCAGCGTATGGAAGGTCCTAGGCATGCATAAAAAGATGAGGCAAACATAAAGGGCCAAGATCTAAAATGGGAAATGAGATCCTTACCAATAACAAAGGATATATTTAACTTCTCAAACAACCACTGCCAACATTCATAAGCATAATCACAATGTAGAAACAGGTGTGAAGAAGATTACAATTTTTTGTTACAAAGGACACAAGGGAAAACAACAATAATACCAAGCCTGTCTAGTCTCATACCTGTAAGGACTATGTCCTGAACTACCAAACAAGCAAAGGCTCCAGCTTTGGGAAGACAAGCCGAATGCCAAAACAACTTATAAGGCCAAGAAGATAAATCTTTAGCAACCATAAGAGAGTTGTAACCATCTTTAACAGTGTACTTACCAGAAATATTCTTTGTCCAAATAAGTTCATCCTCAGAATCAAAAATAAATACAATTCTATCCCCCAAAATCTTTTCAAAATCTAATTTCATGCTTTGATCAACATCTAAGAAATCAATCGACTTCCATCTAGCTAGCTTAAGGGGTCCACTAGTCACAATTTCAAAATAATCTGCTACAAAAATACCCCAAAGGGAGGAAAGAACAATGATCAGAGGAGAAAAATCCCTAATATTCACCAAAGGTGTGTGTCCATTCCATACTTCATCCCAGAATCTGACCTTTCTACCATTATGAACAATCCATGAGAGATGAGGCAAAATAACTGATCTACATTTACAAAGGAAATTCCAAATAGCAGAACCCAAAGGAAAATTTGAGACTTTAAAAATGTACTCTCTTGGTCCATTATTTAAATATTTGGCAAACATAATCTGTGCCCATAAGGAGCTAGGCTTGTCATATAATTTCCAAACCAACTTAGCACCTAAGGCTAAATTTTGATTCTCTAGACTCTGAATTCCTGTTCCCCCAAGTTCCTTAGGAAAACATACCTTATCCCATGCAACTAAAGGGAGTTTATTCTTGCCATCTTTATTATTGTTCCAAAGAAAATCTCTAAGACTATCCTGTAAACTAATAATGGCTGCTTTTGGAGACTTCAAAACAGACATGAGATATATGGGAACAACATTCAAAACAAACTTGATGAGAACAATTTTACCCGCCAAAGTTAACCATCTATGATTCCATGAGAGAACTCTTTTAGAAATGACCAAAATAATCTTATCCCAAAAACCAATCTTATCATGTTTAACAAAGAAAGGAATCCCATGGTAAGTACATGGAAGATTTCCAGTCTCAAATCCCTAAAAGGATTGCAACCTATGCCGAACCAATTGTGATGTATTAAGGAAAAAAATCTTTGATTTATCACCATTCACTTTCTGACCAGAAAATGATGCATAATTTTGTATTATTCCTTTAGTCACTTTTGCCTCAAATAATGAAGCATGTCCAAATAATAGAGTATCATCTACAAAGAGACAATGAGAAATACTTTGGGGAATATTCTGAATCCTTATACCTTTCCAAATCCCCCCCACTTTAGCAGCCCTAATAGCCCAACTAAAGGTTTCAGCTAGGAGAATAAACAAAAAGGGAGAAAGGGGATCTCCCTATCTCAAACCCCTAGAGGAAGTGAAAAAACCACAAGGAGAACCATTAATTAAAACTGAGAATCTTGTAGAAGAAATACATGCATGAATCCATTTGACCCAGGCCTTGGAAAAACCTAACTTCTCAAGAACAACACATAAAGCCCCTCACTCTACTCAGCCTTCATCATGTCTAGTTTAAGTATCATGGTTGGGGTTCTTTGGGTGGAAATAGAATGCAGCACCTCATGTGCTACAATTTTACCCTCTGTCGTCTCCCTTCTGGGAACAAAACCACCTTGCTCCAATGAAATGATCCTAGGTAGAATTTTTGCCAACCTAAGGGAAATTGCCTTCGTAAATATCTTATACAAAGTGTTACATAAAGCAATGGGGCGAAAGTCAGCAAAAGTCTTAATGTCCTCTTTTTTAGGAATAATTGCAATCATTGTAGTATTAAATTATTTTAAAATGGACCTATTTCTCCTAGATTCCTCGAGAGCCAATAAAACATGATTTCTCACAAAATCCCAACATTTCTGAAAAAAATAAAGGAGTAAAACCATCTGGTCTTGGGGCTTTATCTGGATTCATGGCAAAGACAACACTCTTAACTTCTTCTAAGGAAAAGGGAGACATCAACATCTTATTGTCTTCCAAAGATACTAAAGGAGGAATATTATATATAATATCATTGCTGAGATTTCCATTTTCCGAAGATAATAATGACTTAAAAAACCTAACTGCCTCTGAAGCAATGTCCTCTGGCTCTGTCAATAAATTCCCATTCTGACATTGAATACAAGATATCCTATTCTTACATCTTTTAATCTTAGTTGAAGAATGAAAAAAAATTGTGTTCCTGTCACCATCTGAAAGCCATAACTCTCTAGATTTTTGTCTCCAATAGATTTCCTCTCTAGCTAACACCTCAAGCTGTAATTTTAGTGACTTCAATTCATCAAAAACTTGTGGCACCATACCATGTTGAAGCACATAAGTATTAAAACACTCAATTGTATCTTGAATCCTTTGTTTCTCCTGAAAAATGTTCTTAAAATGCGAGATATTCCATTCCATTATATTCAATTTCAAATAACTTAACTTCTTAGCAATCTGAAACATATGGGACCCAGAACAAAAAGGAGCAGAATTCCACCATTTCATAAGTAGAGGCAAAAAGGAAGAATCCCTAAACCACATGGGCTCAAATTTAAATGGAGACTTAAAAGGAGCCCTATCCTCAATAACTAAAAGGGAAATTGGAAAATGATTAGAACCTGAGACCGATAGAATAGAGGAAAAGAATTCAAAATCTAAATCAATCCAATTCTCAGATAACAAAAACTAATCTAATCTCTCAGCAATCTGAGAAAAATCCCTTCTCATGTTTGTCCATGTGAAAACCCCATTCTGAGACTTACAATCAAAAAGGCTCATATCATAAATGAAATCCCCAAAGTCATCCATAATCCTTTTATTAGGGAAAACACATCATCTTTTCTCATCTAAATCAATGATAGCATTAAAATCACCCCCGAAGATAATAAAGGAACCATGTTTTAAAGGAGAAGAAATCCTCTTTAATTCACCCCATAACTTACTCTTCCCTTGAATTCTTGACGGAGCATACATGTTAAAAAGCCAGAATTTAACCTTCGAAATTTTGCTTATAACTAAAGCCAACATCCAATTTGTAGCAGATGCCTCTAACTGTACCTCAATATTATAATTATTCCAAAGTAGTGCCAAACCTCCTAAAGCACCACAAGCCAGAGAAGAAAGAAAATTCCACCTTCTCCAAGATGAAAAAACCAAATCAACAGACTCCTTTGACAACTTTTTTTCTTGCAACATAAAAATATCACACTTAATTAAGTCCATTTCGGACTTAATTAAGCATCTCTTGTTAGGGGCATTTAAGCCCCTAGCATTCCAAGAAATAATTTTCATTGTCCTCGAGGGGAGGCCGAAGCTCCCCTCTCCCCATTAATCGGAGAATTTTTGCTTTCCCCAAAGCAACCTTGCAAATTACGAATAGTTAAAAATTTGTTCAATTTATTTAGAATCTAAGGATTTATTCTTAAGTGTAAAATATAGTATTAAAGAAAAAATTAAAGTGGTAATAAATTTCCTATGGAGGAGGATGGCAAATGTAACTCATGATAAAAAAGTTTGATATAGAAATTTAAGTTTTAAATTTGGACCTTCCTTTTAATAAATACTTTATCTATAAAGATCTCACTATCTCCCTCAAAGATGGGAAAAGAGCCTTTGGGGGTTTTAAGGGATAAATATTGCATAACATGAAATGGTCATATTACACTTGTGGAATTCAAATAGATAATTGAGCATTAAGAGATTTATTATAATGAATTAATCCTTCTAAGGATGTAGTTAAAATGGTTAAACCTCCTTATTAAATAAAATAGTTGACTTAAGGAAAACAAAAGAAAGGGAATTGACATTGCTCTCATGCATCTTGGGAAGCTTTTGCACCAATGAAATTATTCCAAGTATTGGATTCTCCCTTATTAGTTAGTCTAAATGGAACCTAGTAGTAAATGGATTTCTCCAAAACATTCAATACATTTCAAATATTTAATTTCTTTATTTCGAAACTACCCCTTTTGTATATTTAAATTTGTGCAAGTATTAAGGGATAAAATAATTTACCTACTATGTAAATTTGCTTAGATTCATAGCACTCTTCATGTATTTCGATCAATATGAATTTCCTTCAATCCAAGAAGTCGAATATTTGATTCGTTTCTTTGTTATATTTCAAGGCATAGAGGATGGTCATTTCTATTAATGGTTAAAAACATTTACCTTCTTGCTATAAAGAAACAAGGGCTAGTAAAGGAGAAGTTACTTTTATATTGCAAGTAATAATTAGTATAGATATTTTTAATTAATATTTAAGTTTTGAAATGATTTTCATACAATCTAAAGGGTATAATCTATTTTGGAAGAATAGTAGTATTAATCAAGGTGTAAATAAATTTTATTTGAAAACCAAAATAGTTTATTAAATGGGTGTGACAAAGGTTGAAATATTTTACGTGAGATTATCAAACCTGACTTACCTTGCGGACCTCAAATTTAGTACTTATCTCTAATTTATAAATTATCTAATGAAACTTACCATCGAAGCTAAATAATGTTAGGATTCGTTGTTCTAAGATTATTGGGTTCTATCATTATTAAGCAAATGAGTTTTCAAGAAAACCACCCCATGACCACTTGGAAAGTAATATAATAGATTTAAATTGAAGTACATTTTAGGAGCAAGCATTAGCTCACTTCTAAGAATTTGGAATTGAAGAGGTTGTTATATGTAGGAAATATCTAAGGATAAAGTTAACATTACTTCAAGTGGAAGAAATAGTTAGTTATCTCTTGTAATCTTGAAAGGAATTGGCAGTGGTTCTAAAGCAACTAGAGGAAGATTGATTCAAATTGCTTAAGCTCTTTATTTTAGTTGATTAGCAAGTATTAGACTCTCTTCTAATCTTATTTTCGAACAATTAGTGATTAAAAGTATTATGGTTATTAAAGCATATTGTTAATAGTTCTTTTCTTTTTCCTTCAAACAAGTGAATATTAATTTTATTTCCTAGTAATATTAGATAAATTAACTTTTTCTTTAAGCAATTTAGTAACTTTCGAAAAGTATTTCAATCTTTTTCATAAGTTATAATTTTACAAGTTTTCAAGAGAAAATTCCTTGTATATCATAGTTTCATTTTCATGATTGTATTAGTACATTGCTTTACATAAGACTCATGAATTCAAAATTAGATTCCTAGTTGGACAACTAAACAAGAGGAGATGAAACCAAAACCTTAGCAGCATTCGGTATCTATGGTGCCTCTGGATCACGCTTATGGGTAATATCGTCATGTTGAACTACTGCACTTAACGCCTAATAAATCTACAACAACAACGTTTGTGGAATCATCCCTACAAATCGTCGGGGAGAAATAAGGGGCATATGGAAGTTAAAAATCCAAGGGGCGGGTAATCCCCCTTGGATCGATAATCTAAAAAGATAATTTTAAATGAAATTACATCCGCTCAATTAAAACCTTAGATAACCCCATTAAGGTTTGGTTGTGTGTAATGATTTTGGAAATTTATTTTATCTTGATGAAATTCAATAGATGATAATGGTTAAAGGTGACGTATTTAATAGGAAATAGGACTTAGTTGTTTTAGGACACAAGCAGAAGGCCACCTTAAGCCTTTTTGCTATAGAGCTACCATCGTGGGTAGCAACCGCAGAGAAACTATCTGGGACATTGACCCTAGAAAGGGTTGTGTACCCACCAAACAGTTTACATTAAACCATAGTTAGAAACTAGAACTACATACTTTATGCCTTGATCCCATGCCGAAATGGGTATGTAGGCAGTCTAGGGATGGAGTTGTCCCTTGTACTCAGGCGTTCAGGGATGGGAATTAGGATTTGGTTATAGGTGAATTGATCATGATTTTCAAATCTCCATGGTTCTTCAATTGAAGGATATAGAAACAATAATTGGAAGATTACAAATTATTTCAATGCATACTCGGAAGGAATCCCATATGGATTCACTTGACTTCCCGAGGCTTTAGGCCAAATTCTGAGGTGGAGCTCAACCTTGTATTATTTTATTTTATTCTCCTAAGGACGATGACCTCGATGCACTCCTAGTAGAGGAGTGTAGTCTTTAGAGAGTGGCTCAGGACCTGGATGGTCCCAATGAGTCTAAAGTCTCTGGCCAGAGCATATCCTATTCTTATGAATAGATGCCTACCCCATTTGGGTAGATGCTTATCCTGGATTGGATAGATGAAACCTCATGTCCTATATGGATAGATGCCTAACCCGTATGGTTAGATTCCTAACCCATATGGTTAGGTGCCTAACTCATATGATTAGATGCCTAGTCTCGTATGGATAGATGCCTAACCTGTGTGGTTAGATGCCCATCCCGATTGGGTGGATGCCTATCTTGTTTGGATAGATGTACCTGAGTATATGATTGAATCAAAAATAAATAAGAATAAGTAAGAATAAGAAATCAATATTTTTATATATATTAAGAAAAAAAAAAGTTAGTTGAGTTTTTGGATTAAGTTAAGTGGGTTATTACACAAACCCTAGTTTAGGAATTAACCTTGAAATGATAATTGAAATAAAAATTGAAATATAACTAAAATGGAATGCTTTCCTTTTGAGGGAAAGGCTAGACCCGACTTGAAATTACTTGAACTCGATACCTTGATGAATTTTTCTTGAATCCTCATGCAAAGGCTTAGAATGTAATGTAGAATGTAATGTAGAATGTATTCATAGAAGTTTGATCATGGATGCTTGAACTTGAATGTTTGATCTTGACTTCACCTTCTCATTCAATGCTTGATGAATACTTGAATGCTTGCTCACGTGAACTTGAATTGATTTTGCTATGGTGTAATTGAGATCTCACTTATGATTTTATTTATCATTTATAGTTAACAAATTAGGTGGGTAGGCTTCCTTTTATACCTAACTGTGCATCAAATGTTTGAATTTTTAGAGTAGGTCAACATAGAGCCAAATTTCCCACCCACATTAGGTAATCGTTGTGAGGTCCTATTTTGAGTCTTGATTAGGAGGACCACGGCACCTAGGGCATCTCGTTCCTATCAATTAGGACTCAAAATGGGATAGTGACTAAATTAGTAGTTGAAAATCCAGATTTCAAGGTGGTATGAGTAACTTCAAGGAAGACATTGAGCACCGAAGGCCAGAAAACCAAGGTGAGGGCTAGGCAAGGATGAAATTGTATAGGGATACAATTTACAATGCTGTAATTATCATTAGATGTGATTCATTATGGATATGTTTCTTGAAGCACACGTGTGATGGGAGAAGTTATTATTACCAAGCTATAGTTCATGATCATGTGCATTAATGTTGATGATGCAATTAAATATGATCATGTTTTGTATTGTATAAAGGTAATGAAATTATGGATATGATGTTATACCTAATGGGTAATTATTCGATGCTTCGACTATCAATATGTATATTGAACGTGTATGCTTTATGTGTGTGCAAGTTGTTATAGGTACATGGTACGATTTCACCTGGCTCCACACGTATGAGCATACCTTAACAATGGTTTATGGAGGTGTCACATTGGCCATAATTATTTTCCTTAGTTGTCACGTTGGATACAA
The DNA here is from genome assembly GCF_030272615.1 of Cryptomeria japonica. Classification (NCBI taxonomy): domain Eukaryota; kingdom Viridiplantae; phylum Streptophyta; class Pinopsida; order Cupressales; family Cupressaceae; genus Cryptomeria; species Cryptomeria japonica. Next base: position 612,536,531 of record NC_081410.1, on the reverse strand, counting down.
TTAAGATGCCCTATTTGTTTATTAATCTATACACAGATAATGTGCTTGGTATGATTTTGAAAGAATCGACCCTATTTGAAAACGCAATATATGTGTGTCTTTTAATATTTGGTTGAACTTGTAGTTTTCATAAATTAAATGTGAAAATATGATTTTATGTATTTAAATGAATTATTGGGTCTATGTGAAAGAAGCGTACATGAAATATTCTTATTTTCAAAAGAATCTTGGGTCGGGAAATCTTGGTATAATTAATTTTATTGTGATAATTAATTGTTTTCATATTGTGTTTATACAAGTGTTGAATATCAATTAGGGATATAATTAAATATTATCTTGGTTTTGAGCATATTAGAGTTGTAGTAGTCAGTGGAAAAAATAAAGGAAATGCATTCTTTTATTTATTTTCAAAAAGTGAGAATTGGAAATGAGTAAAATAGGATAAAGGGTATTTTCATTTTACTAATTTGTTTTTGGAGAAGAAAGTTGGGAAGGCATAAACCCTCTCCTTGGGAAATTTTTGTTTTGTTGATTGTGGGAGTAAATGGAAGATGAATTTGATGGGGCTTGAAGCAATGGATTAGGAATCGGTAGAACATTTTTGTGTGTGCATTTCGCACCATTAAGTGTGTTCAAAGATTTCTCCATTTCAATTTTGTCAAAATTTGAGATATGTTTTTCATATCTACTTGTTTGATCATTATTTCTCAATTTGAATGATTATAATATAATTGAGAGAAGGTTATAATGTTCCAATTTCTTTCTTCTTGTAATTTATCATTATGTTTAAATATAAAAAATTGAGAAATTTCCACCAAAAATCATTATAATGGCCAAATTTGTGGGATTTGATAGGGAATTATATTTATAGCTTAGAAGGAGTGTTGGGCATGTCTAGAGAAAAAGGGTATCTTTAGATTTTGAAAATTCAAAGATAAAGTTTTGAAGCTTATCTCCAATGGGGTTTTTGGGAAAATGCATGGCTTTTCATTGAATATTAATTACAAAATTTGAAATTGTGAGTGATCAGTAATGAATTTTAATGCAAGGTCAAAAGTCTCCTTCGTGAAATGAAATTATAATGTAAATTTTGGATGAGAAAATTATTGTTGCATTGATTTTTGTGTCGCTTTCTTGTTTGGAAATTTGATGTATTCATGATTTGGTTTTTTGTCCTTGAACTACTCTTACAAGAATCAATGTTTCACCTCTCCATGGTCATTGACTAACTTAACATTATTTATTAGTGGTTTACCACATCTCTTGTAAGAGGTATTGTGAGATTCTACTCAACAAATACTTGAGGCCACTATGATGATCTTCTTATTCTTTCTCTAGGAGTTAATTCATTTGGTTGTTAGAGTGATGCCATGTCTTATTATTTTGATATGGAAAGTATTATTGATTCTTATTTGGATACTATGTTTACTCTATGATTAGCATGTGTGTATACCCTTCGGCCCATGTGTTTTGCATGCATGTGAACTTTGTGACATCTTCTAACACGAAAGAGTCAGTCTATTGATATCATTTGATAGGTTGGAGTTTAAACCATTGTTGGGGGCTATGTATTCAACGTTCATGGATCGGGTTGGTTTCTTGGAGCATCCCCTTCTTCAATGTACTTTATGTACTTAATTTTCTTCAAATATAGAATGTGTAACTAAAGATATTTGAGTCCTATTATCATGTTATTGTAATGTTTATTGGACCTCCCTATTGGAATTTCAACACAAACACACTTAACCATAAAATTTCTTCAAATTCAAAAATTACTTACTATCTTATTCACAAAACCTTCACCAAATATTATTACAATTTATAAGACGTAAACAATTCTGCTTACTCAAATTTAAAAAATGAAATAACAAACTAAATAATTTATAAAAAAAAGTAAGAACAAGATAAAAGTTGCTAATAATGATTTGGCATTAGAGTCCCACAATTCAAAACTATTAGTATATTTGATTTATTTTTCCTAACTTTCACCAACAAATTTTCCAAGCCAAGAAAACTTTGTGCAAGTAGGTTATCATTATTCTGAAATCAAGTAATGAAAAGCATAGAATAAGGAATGTTATTGGAGCATTTCTTGTGCTAAAAGGACACACACTCCATAAAATTAGGTAACCCAAATGTAACAAAGAGACACTATCAACTTGATAAAGATACAAGCTAAAAATAAATTATATAATTATAAGGAAAGGCCATTTCAAAATAAGTTATAATGTGACAAAATTTCCTTAATAAAGGAAAATTCATTATGTACATTTATAAAGGGGATGTGGACACTTAATTTTGGAATATTAATGGTCTTTAAAAAAAAATCATTTGAGATTTAGTGGTCTCAAAAATAAATTTTCATTATGTAGATATGTAAAGTTTTTTTAATCAATTTGTTTCAATAAATAAAGAGAGAATAATGTTTATAATTAGTGGAGTGTAATTTAATTTAATTTTGAGCAAAAGTGGCAAGCCATTATAATATATTATTAGTTATTATAAAATATTTACAAAATTGGTTCAGAACAGCATACCGGCAGTAAAGAACTAGCAAGAAAACATCTAGTTATAGCTCAAAGAATATACAAATAATTAACCCGATCATATCATTGATGGTTATAAGGATCTATCATGAGTTTACATAAGCATATGATGATTTTAAGTTACAAGATAAACATTTGAAAAAAACTTCTTCGTGACAAAATCCGAAAAATCGGACATATCTTCACTGCAAAATTTGGTTTTATCATATTACTCTGCTTCTATTCACTTTCCTCATCTGTCAAACCATTGGTGTTTTCCTTCGATGACGTTAAATCAAAAGGTAAAGGAAAGGATAAGGGGTATCCATGCGGATCAATTTCAGCATTCTTAAGGAGTTCTGAAATGGCATCAAATTTTGCTAGGGATAGTGAATATAAAGATTCACCAATGAGTCTCCTATTGGACTAGATCCATGATCTGAATGGTGAGGAATATTGAAACCTTAGTCCATTAATGAGAGAAATCCAGAGTGATCTTTGAATTGAATCCTCAAAAAACAAATTTATGTTAAACAATCCTCCAATCCACTCTATTCCCACAAAATATTGTACTCGGTTATTTTAGATAATAGAATGTTCCATGTGTACAATTGTGGGTGGAAAAAAGAAGCAACTAAAAGTTTGGTTATTTGAGCTGACCAAGATAAATCCATTATAACTGAAGCAAACCAAGATTCACTTGGTAAAGAAAAACAATTTGCTTGGATCCATTCTTCACCAAGTATAGATAAGAATACATTATGAACCTTGTAAAAAGAAATTTGGAGTGAAATTTGTTTCACTGTCACAGATGAATATATACAACTCTTGTGATGAGATATATGACAAACAGGCACAGTCCAATATTCGATAATAAATATATTGAATTGAAGTTGGATGAATTATTTCTTTTCACCTCTATAGAATAGAGGTTTTTCATACCTTTTCTTTAAGGTAATATATAGTTCTATTATTATTTGGAAAACTTTAATGATTTATCTAATGGAGAGATTGTAAGCGTTGGAACATATTGTAAGTTTTCAAATTTCTATCTTCATTAATATTACATGTGGATTTGTTTTCTATCAACAATTTCATCACTTTAAAAAAGTTGTCTCACATTTGTTATGCTATGAGATTTTTTTCTACTTTGTTGTTGTTGTTGTTGTTTATGATTTAATGTTCAATTGTTGATCTTTGCATATTATAATAATTGTATATATTTTACTAACAACTTGTTAATGGCTATCTCACACAATACCAATGTCACATATTTTATCTTTACGAATGTTTTTTCTTGGGATTACTTTATTGCTATTACATCAATATTAATAATCTAATATTCTTAGAGCTCAACACTAATTGACTTATAAAGATATAGTTATTTATCTCAATATGAATAATCACAATGTCTTTCAACACTACATCCACACAAACTCTCTTCACATACATCTTCATAGCCATTTCCAACACTACCCTCATAACATAACCCTCCAATGAATTTATTCTAAAGAGAAAATTTCAATCAATCAACTAGATAACCATATATGGATAAACCTTATATGATACATATCGATAACTATAAAAATAATAATATTTATTTCATAAAAAGGTAAGGATAGGATGAGGAATCGGAAAAGATGGTATCCAAAAATATATAATTAAAAGTTAAATAAGACAAAAAAAAAAATATTATAATATTTATTTTATGGTATATAAAATATAGTAGCATTTGCACATGAAGGAGTAACTTGTCAATAAATTAAATATAAAAGATAATTTGATATAATTTATCAATAGTTTTACAATAGTATAATTTGTGATTTCATTTGATGGTTTCATAAGAGAATCACCCTTCAAAAGAACCTCTTATTATTTGTCCTTTCACTCTTTTCAATTTTGATGCATGGCTTCTCACTTTTATAATAAAAAAAAATGTGTATTCCTCCACGTACCTTTAAATTTTTGGACCCATGTTTTTTTTCCAATGAGATATGGTTCATGCCCCCTTCAAAAAGAACTTGTAATCATCCATCGTTTCAGTCTTTTGATTTCATGAGATTTCACTCGTAAATATTTATTATGTGTTTCTACATGTAACTATTTTGAAATATATACTTGGGTGAAGCTTCTCAAGGCAGAATGAAACTTATTTTTTAATCCAAACATAAGTGTCTCAATATGGTAGTCATCTAGGTCTATGTGTTATTATTATATTGACACAAACAAAAACTTAATATGTTTTGTTAAAATACACAATCAATTCACCTCATCTAAGGGGAAGTCTATAGATGTAATTAAATTAAACTTCAAGAACACTTAAATGAGATATAACTTTGTTTAAAATAAAACACATCACTAATCTGGATAAGGAATTCATCATTTATAAAGGCATCCATTTGTTAGATAGTTCAGATAATCGGAAGACAACTGAGAGGGGGGGGGGGGGGTGAATCAATTGTCACAGATTACAAGAACCATTAGCAATTTAAACTTTAATACCAGAACCCAAAACATTAATACTGGAATAGCAGTTAACCAATTAAGCATAAACAATAATCACAGAATAAAGCCATCTACATAACACCAAGATTTGTACATGGAAAACTCGATAAAGGGAAAAACCACGGTGGGAAGCCTACCCACAGTCAGGTAATACTTCTGCAGTAAGTATGTGAATTACAATTGAGGGGCCTGCACTTGTAGGAAGGCCAACAACCTAGAGTGCATTGCTCATCACAAAAGGAGCCTCACTGACTACATATAAATCCATACTACAATCAGGAGAAGTGTTGAACTACAAAAGATAGCATCTCTTATTCCTGAGTACAGTTCCGGTTAAGCTCAATACCGGAGGACTAAATCCTCTTACATAAACCTAATTTGATCTCCAATGATCGACCAACTCCTCTTCCTGAATGACATTACATTATTCGCACATTACATTCCTTGACCATGACTTCTAACAATAACCATGATGATCTACAATGAGATCTTACATTTATATATACAAAACCCTCGACCATAAACAATCAAGTTGTCCATCAGACAATAAACTAATTACATAATTACAAACCATGTCGGCCTTAGGCCAAACAAATAATATCAACACATAAGACATCCTATAAATACATCAATAGGTCTTATCAACACGTTACATTAAAGTCGATCCATAACCTAGATCAACCGGGACCAAGTATAGGTCTATACACTTCAACAATGATCTCCAACCGCCAAGTCTCGAACATGATCACCAACAGCATCTTGAAACTCCATCAGAAGTTGCACTAACACCACTTATGCAATTCATCAAAGATATCCATCAAAAGGTCTACTGGTGAAACCCTCACCGAAACCAGAAATCAATCTTCTAAGCAAGCAAGATATCATTCGATCACCAGACCAAAACCAACTGACCAAATATGAGTATAAGTATCATGAACAAGTTGATTATATCATCAGACTATACCAGAGCCTACTGAATCATGCCGGATCCAAGTTAACCAAAAACCACTCAACCTACCGGGACCAGAAGGGTGTTGGTAAAGCATCCAAAAATCTAGTGTTGGCATCAACGACAAAACATTAATGCAATACATAATCAATTCCACCAAATGGCCAATAATCTCCCCCTTTGGCATTGATGGCAACACTAGATGTGAAAACCATCTAAGTACCACGAAATGCCAAACAAGTCTCCCCCTGTGGAAGACAGCCAACAAATTCCTACATATAGCTCTGAATTTTTTCTTTATCAATGTCTCTCCTTCTTTCTTTTTCTTTTTCACTTTCTTTTCTTTTTCACATCAATATCACTCCCCCTTTGACATCAATGCCAGAAATCTAACAAAAATAAAAGCAAACACATAAGCCTCTTAATCACAAAGATGACTACTCCCCCCAAGCAGTAGCATCCCACATCATTGTCGGAATGAATAGTATCTCAGATAATGCATGTCGGACTAATGCCAAACTGCATCAATCAAGTCTCTATTGGAGAGGTAGAAACTCCCAATGTGTCTCTCAGGTACTCAAATGATTCCTTGGACCAATCTAACTTTATTTTCTTCCACCTTCTCCTTCAAAAAGTTATACTTGATAGATATGTGCTTTGTTTTAGAATGAAATACTAGATTCTTTGATATATCAATAGCAATAAATTTATCACAATGAATAACTACAGATGCATCACAATCCACCTTTATATCCTTCAACATTTGCTTCATCCATAAAATTTGTAACCATAGGAGTACTTACCTGTTTAGAATCTCCCATACCAAATTTCTTCAACAATTCCATAGCATATTTAGTTTGACAGATGAAAATACCTTTGTCTGTCTGAGTAATCTGCAACCTAAGAAAAATTTAATCTCACCAGTCATAGACATCTCAAATTCTTTCTCCATATTCTTAGAAAATTCTATGCCTAACTTATCTTCACCTCCAAAAATAATTGTAAGGAAAGCACAGTGCGGAAAATGCTCTCTTAACACCAATTCTAAGGGGAATCAAGCAAGTATGCCTTTAAATTCTTTTGCAGAACATTAAGATATACATAGACTAATGAAAAACTAATCACACAGAAACCACAACGGAGAGTTAACACCAGATTTATGTGGAAAAACCCTTATAGGTAAAAACCCACGACCAAAGAGAGATCACTTTATTCACAGTTAACAAAAGGTTACAATAAAGTTACAGATCCTCTTCACAGGCATTTGCTCTTAGAATCTATGTTCGGATCATAGTCATCACTTATTCAAAACACTCAAGCTTCCAACATATAAGAATCCACACCACACATCACACAGTAACCTCTCTCTCCACTCGGTTACATCTCTGGCAACATATATATCAGCCATCGATTACAATGTATCGGTTAAGCATAACCGTTATGGATTCCAACGGTCTATCATTTAGTAACATACATCCACCTAACCAACATTGTGTTTCGATTTCCTCTATCTACTCTGATTACATCTGTCGAATGCAATTCACACAACAGTTAGTCGCTCCGATCGCCATGAAGTCTAACCATTTGCGTCGGTCTACATTCATGAGAAACAAATTATCCCACATGCACCAGGAAGTCGGGTCGGTTCGCATTCATATACACCGATAAGACCATCTTCAGTGTCCAAGTGTTTCACCTTTTGGACTTCAGTTCGAACACACACCCGTAGTCAGTCTCTACTCCATCGGCCATCGGAAAAGACCACAAATGCATTGCTCCAATCTCCTGATGAACCAGTAGACAACTCCACTAATGCTTCTCCAAATAGGTCGGCTCCATCATCTCATTAGGATAGCCTTCAACCCGATCGTAGAAGGAAACCTCATCAGGTCATCGACAAGACAATCAAATAGCTATCCAGATTGTTTGATCTTCCTCGATCTCTTTTTGCGCTCCACCACGTGGCACCCCCTGATTGGCTCTAGGGTCTCTACCCTGCCACCTTAGCACGGCCTCACTAACCGCCCAGAATGAAACTCTTCTTTGTCGCTAGGTTGTGATGGAAATTATAACGAGCAATTTCCCATCATGACCTAGTGACCACTATCGAATCTTCTACGATCATCGTCCAATCATCTGTGATCTACTCGGCCTTTAACTCACCTTAGCTGCTCACTTATGCCACGTGTCACTTCCTAATTGACTCTAGAGTCCCTGCCCTGCCGCCTTAGCATGGCCTCACTATTCGCCCGAAATGAATCTCTTCTTTGTCGCTGGGTCACGATGGAAAGTCTAACGATCGTCGTTGGATCAACCTTGATCTGCTCGACCATTATCTCACCTAAGCTACTCTCTTGCCAGGCCCCACCGCTTGGTCGCCAAGCCTCGATGATTAACTTTTGATCATCTTCCCATTGCGGTATAGCGACAGCCGTTGGATCATTTTAGACTTGACCACCTGTTAGCTGATCACAAGAAGAAGATTACATCATCCCATCAGCAAGAGTCACACCGACAGTTGTTCCATCGGGATAGGTTACTCCAATCAACCCGAACACTGGTCAGGAGAATTCGAGGCATATTTCCAACAATAAAGTCATCAACAAATACTTCAATAATCAGTATATCATCATAAGTGATTTTATAATATAAATTACTGTCAGCACTGCCCTTTGTAAAACCAAGCTTCAAAAGATATTTATCCAACCTTACATACCAATCTCTGGGTGCTTGTTTCAATCCATATAAAGCTTTCCTTAACCTGCAAACCATATCTGTATTATCTGATAGTGAAAAACCATCAAGTTGCTCAATATAAACTTCATCATTAAGATCCCCATTCAAAAATGCACATTTAACATCCATCTGATCTACATGTGCAAAAGTCTCTCCATAATCAATTCCTTCCTTCTGAGAATATCCTTTACAAACCAATCTAGCCTTATTCCTTATAACTTGACCATCCTCATTCAATTTATTCCTAAAAACCAATTTAGTTCCAATAACATTTTTATTTTTAGGTCGGGGAACCAAGGTCCATGTGCTATTTTTCTCAATCTGATCTAATTATCCTTCCATAGATTTTAACCAATATTCATCTTTACATGCCTCAACTACTGATATCGGTTCAACTTGCTAAATTAAACATACCTCATTAGTTTCCAATCTTTTTCTTGGCATCACTCCATTGCTTTTATCCCAAATGATTTGATCTTCTTAATGATTCAATCTCACATACCTAGGAGTCTTCTGACTTTCTGTTCCTCATTCCTATTCTTCGGTTATTGTAGAATTCTCTGATGTTTCCAGAGTAACTAGTGTATCAATTCATCTTATCAACAACAACTGATCAAATAAATTTGATCAAACGGGTTTATGGGGAGACATAGTGTCGGTATGAACTAATCAGCACACGTTATCCATAGTTTTCACCATGAATACAATTGTTTATAGTGGTTCGGAAGAGGTGGGTTTTCCTCGCTACCACTTGGGTCGTTCTCTTCTCACTAGTAGTCCTAATGACCACATGGGAAGACAGGCCCTCTAAAGATTAAACAAAAAGAGCCTATTGCTCAAGACACAAAAGACAATGATTCAATTTTAGTGCACCAATTGAAGTGTTTGCTAATCTATGAAAACAAGGCACACAATAAAAATCCAAAAACCCTTGCCAAGGACCTGCAACAAAGATTTATTAGTAGTTTGGATTGTCTGAAATAATCACCCCTTCCTGCAAGCACACAAGTTAGGTAAATTTTAGATCCAAAAGACTTTGTGAAATAGGAGCCTTCAACAATGCATTTTGTTGACCAATTCAAAGATCTGATTCATCATAAAAAAAGGACCACCTGTAAAATTTCAAGAGATTTCCAAAAATGTAAGAAAATCCAAAAAAATTTCTAATTTGCTCCAAAAATTAATTTTTTATGAAAAATCATAAAAAATTCATATAAAATGCAAAATCGATCCAAAAAATCGGAAATTTTTACTGGAGAGTCCTGATGGTCTTCCAAACCTGCTTAAAAAACTTTCTGCAACAAATCTAAGCAGTTTGTGAGATATGAGTAAAATAATGCAAAACCCTAATTTTAAAAGATACGATTGTTGAGGAATTATTTTGCATCAAATTTAAAATCACAAAGAATAGATCCTATGTATAATTCTGAGATATTTCCAAAAATGTAAGAAAATCTGAAAAAATCGCTAAATTTCTCTCAAAATTAATTTTTAATGAAAAATCATAAAAAATTCATATAAATTGAAAAATTGATCAAAAAACTCTAAAAGTTTTACTAAATCCTTTTGATACTTTTCTTGACCTGCACAAAAAATTTGATGCTAAAAATCAAAGCAGTTTGTGAGATCTGATCAAAATAAGGAAAAACCCTAATTTTTAAAGATCCGATTTTTAGGGAAATATTTTGCATCAAAATTAAAATCACAAAGAATAGATCCTATGTATAATTATTATATATTTCCAAAAATGTAATAAAATCCAAAAAATTCTCTCATTTGCTCTCAAAATAATTTTTTTATGAAAAATCATAAAAAATGAAAATGTGCTCCAAAAATTCTGAATTTTGGATTGAGAGGTCTTGATACTTTCTTCAACCTGAAAAAACAATTTGGTGCGAAATTTCCAAGCCATTTGTGTGATATGATCAAATCTCTCCAAGATCTTGATTTTGTGTCCAAAACCCTAGCTGCACAAGATTATTCTCCAAATTGTTTTACAAAACAACAATATAGGGTTAGAAAAATCTGCAAAAAACATAGATCTAACAAAAATCCATGTCCCACGGGGCGTGCCAAAATGTTTATGGTGAAAATGGATACAACAATGTTGAAAGACTAAATGAATTCAACCACAAAACCCTAGCCTGACAACAACAAAGATCCACCATAACATATGAAGATTACCTAAGACAATGCAAATCAAATGAAATCACAAAGATTATACCATCACATGTCCAATAGGGTTTGGATCTCCATTCTTCCTATCTCCATTGATCTTGCTTGATATATTTGCTCTCAGATTTTATGTGCACAAGAGCTCAACAAAGAACGGAATGTGGTTGCAAGTAGGGTCGCCTATGTTCAAAAGCGTAGTGTAGTCAAGTAGTCAATGGGGGGGGCTTTGATAATGAAGGAAGCATCTCCTTATATAGAAGACACTATATGAAATGGAGGGATAAGATTGAGAGGTGTAAAAGATAAATGGTCGGCTATGATTAAAGGGTAGGTAAAAGAAAAAATAAAATAATGAGAGGGTAGGTAGTATATGAATTAAGAGATGAATGACATGTGTCATGGGTAGAAAAGGTTAATGAATTAATTAAATAAATAAAGATTTATTTAATTAATAGAAGGAGTGAGATCAATTAAATAAATAAGATATTTATTTAATTTAGGAAAAGGGATAATTTAAATAAATAAATGTATTTATTTAAATGAGAAATAAAGCTAGAAGAGGATAAATGAATTAATTAAATAAATAAAGATTTATTTATTTAATAGAAGAATTAAGCTTAGATAATTAAATAAATAAAATATTTATTTAATTAGACTAGACAATTTTGGGTGTCTACAACTGGTTCAACTCTTTGCTCTGGTAAAGGTGCTACCGGTTCAAATATAATCATTTCCACTGTCAGTTCCTTCTCATAAGCTCTGATTTGACTTTTGTTCAGCGCATCTACTTTGGCATTTGCACTCTCCACAATTCTGTGCAATCTCTTGTTATAACATCTATATGCTTTTCTTTCATTAGAATAACCAAGAAATATGCCTTCATCACATCTAGGATCAAATTTCCCAATAATATCATCTCTCCTAATATAACATTTACTACCAAAAATTCTGCAATACTTAACTGTAGGTGTATTGCCAAACCATAATTCATAACATGTCTTACCGGTTTCTCCTTTGATATGTACTCTATTGAATGTATAAATCATTGTGCTCACTGCTTCTCTCCAGTAGATATGAGGTAGAATAGCTTCCATCATCATTATTCTAGCAGCATCCAAGATAGTTTTGTTCTTCCTTTCCACAACTCCATTCTACTGAAGTGTTTGGGGAGCAAAAAATTGTCTTCTTATATCATGCTTGTCACAAAAGATATTAAACTCACCGGATGTGAATTCTCCACCATGATCTGATCTCAAACATTTAATCTTCAATCCTATCTCAGTTTCCACTTTAGCCTTAAAAATTTTAAACTTTTCAAATGCTTCAGATTTTTCTCTCAAAAATGTAACCCACATCATTCTAGAATAATCATCAATGATTAGCATGAAATATCTATCACCTTGAAAACTTTTAACTCTAGCAGGGCCACACAAATCAGTATGAATAAGATCAAGAACATCATTTAATTTATCTTGTATACTCCTAAAAGAGGTTCTGACCTGTTTACCCATTTTAAATTCTTTACATACTAGATTATAGGGCTTCATAATCTTAGGTATATCCCTAACTGCCTTAGTTGAACTGATCTTCACAATGCAATCAAAATTTACATGAAACGGTATTTTATGCCATGGCCAACTCTCATTAATATGTGTAATGAAACATCTCTTCTCACCGGAGTTCAAATGAAATGTATTACCTTTTGTCTGTGTACCAGTTGCAATCTCCAAGCCAGATATGTTAATGATTTTGCATTTTCCATCCTTGAACTGTAATTGAAATCATTTATCTACCAATTTTCCTACACTCAAAAGATTATGCCTCAAACCTTGAACATAATAAACATTGTCAGTATTTTTCTTACCATCCAATGATATAGTTCCTTTTACTTTGATCATACATGTCTTGTCATCTCCAAATCTAACTAGACCACCATCAAATTCTTGCAAAGATAGAAACTTCCCTTTATCTCCAGTCATATGATATGAACAACCACTGTCAATTACCCATTCATCCTTGTCTTCAATTTTAGAAGCAAGTGCCTTCTCTTCAAGTACATTATCTTCCAGTGTCGGATCATCTTCTTTGATAGCCAGGAACACCCATTCCTTCCCATTGCCGGATCCACTAGCAGAGTCTTCTGTTGGTTCATCATCTGAATCAGTAATGCCTTCATCATCCCCTATGTAGCATGATTTGTCTTTGTTTTTCTTATATTTATACTTGTTTTGATATCTAGGGTTAGGCTTAAATGATCTTCTAACTCTTTCTTCAAATCTTGAATTTCTTTCAGGACATCTAGATGCAAAATGACCAATCTTATTACATGCAAAAATTTTAAAAGGTGCTTTTCCTTCATACTTACTTCCTACCGGTCCTTTAGGTACTCTTCTAGCAAATAGTGCTTCAAGTTGCTCAAACTCATCATCTTCTCTCTTTATATCTTCCAATTCCTTTGCATATAAATCTTTCTAGTCTTGATTGTCGGTTGTAGATGTAGATGCATGAAAAGCAGGTTCAGTCTTCATAGCTCCAGAATGTCCAAATTCCTCAAGCTCAAAAGTAGATAGTTTCCCAACCAAAGTATCTCTATTGACAGATGTATTAGCCATTGTTCTCAACTCATTAATAGCAGTAGCCTTCATTTTGTAAGCCAGTGGTAGGGCTCTCGAGACTTTAGAAACAAATTTCATCTTCGCTCAAAATTCCACCACAACATTGAATTCCCATAACAATCTCATTTACCCTTTCCATGAATGCAGTAATACTTTCATCTTCTTCCATCTTCAGGTTTTCATATCTCACCCGGTAACCATCAAGTTTAGCAATATTCACTATAGGGTCACCTTCATTAAGAGTCTCCAACTTATCCCATATAGCCTTTCCAGATGATTTGTTGGTTAATCCCATTATTTGTTGATCAGAAAGTGCACACAAGAGGGCTTATCTTTCTCTACAATCATTCTCAAGCTCCTTGTCCAGGATTTCCCATAGAGCATTGTTAGATCCAGGATTATAGGGTGTGACATCATTTTGTGTGATCTCCCAAATCTCCTTTCCAAGACATTTTAGATGAGTCTCCATTTGATTCTTCCATACTATGTAATTTGTTCCATAAAGCCTCGGAATATCCCTTCGAAATATAGCTCTAGAAGAACTGGATGAACTTGAACTGATAGTCACCATAGGATCTTCCTCAAGCGGTTAAGCTTTCTACAGAGAGGACCAAAGCTCTGATACCAATTTTTAGACAGTTCAGATAATTGGAAGACAACTGAGAGGAGGGGATGAATCAGTTGTCACATTTTAGAGGAACCATTAGCAATTTAAACTTTAATACCATAACCCAAAACATTAATACTGGAATAACATTTAAATCAATTAAGCATAAACAATAATCACAGAATAAAATCCATCTACATAACACCAAGATTTGTATCTAGAAAACTCGCTAAACAGAAAAACCACAGTGGGAAGCCTACCCACAGTCAAATAATACTTCTGCAGTAAGTATGTGAATTACAATTGAGGGGCCTGCACTTGCAAGAAGGCCAATAGCCTAGAGCGCACTACTCATCACAAAAGGAGCCTCACTGACTACATATAAATTCAAACTACAATCTAGAGAAGTGTTGAATTGCAAAAGATAGCATCTCCTATGCCTAAGTAAAGTTCCAGTTAAGCTCAATATCGGAGGACTAAATCCTCTTACATAAACCCAATTTGATCTCCAATGATCAACCAACTCCTTTGCCTGAATGATATTAAATTATTCGCACATTACATTCCTTGACCATGACTTCTAACAATAACCATGATGATCTACAATGAGATCTTACATCTATATATACAAAACCCTCAACCATAAACAATCAGGTCAGCCACCAGACAATAAACCAATTACATAATTACAAACCATGTCGGCCTTAGGCCAAACAAATAATATGAACACATAAGACATCCCAGAAATGCATCAATAGGTCCTATCCACACGTTACATTAAAGTTGGTCCGTAACCTAGATCAACCTGGACCAAGTATAGGTCCATACACTTCAGCAATGATTTCCAACCACCAAGTCTCGAACATGATTACCAACAACATCCTGAAACTCTATCAGAAGCTGCACCAACACCACTTATGTAATTCATTAAAGATCTCCATCAAAATCTCTATAGGTGAAACCCTCGTTGGAACCAGAAATCAATCTTCTAAGCAAGCAAGATATCATCCGATCACCAGACCAAAACCAACTACCAAATATGAGTATAAGTATCATGAACAATCTGATTCCATCTTCAGACTATACTAGAGCCTACCGGATCATGTCAGATCCAAGTTGACATTAAACCACTCAACCTATCGGGACCAAAAGGGTGTCAGTAAAGCATCCAAACAACTAGTGTTGGAATCAATGACAAAACATCAATGCAACACATAATCAATTCCACCAAATGGCCAACACCATTAAGTAACTTCTAATGTTTATATAGAGATTGGTGGGAGAGTGTTATTGACTTTTTAGGAATAAGTTAATGAAGCTATATTTTTAATTAAGTGTATTACCTAGATATTTAATTAAATCTTATACTATCAATTGCATTTTATGTATCACTCTCTTTAGAACACTTGGTAGAAATATGGGCACATTTATTATTAGTATCTTTACTTGCCACAAAATGTTATAAGATTGTTGGCATTATTGTCATTAATTTCAAGGGATGTCAAATGGTTGTAGAGAAGCAAGTAGATGTCAAGGGGTGTCCAGAGGTTGTAGAGAAATAGATAGCAATCGTGCATAACATGCAAGTTATGTTGTGCAATTGTGCATAACACGTTGTGTTATGTTGTAGGGGTTTCGACCAAATTCATCATCTCTGCATGTCAGCAACAATGAACAAGTCTCAAAGTTGGGATTGCGAGCCATGATTTCCACGTGGTAGTAGTTGTTTGGTTCATGTGCATCTAAGGGTTTCGTGGTGTGTTCGAATGTAGGGAAGATACCCTGTGGGATAACTTTTGTTTTTTGAACAAGGTGGTCCCTCTTATCCCACATTGTCAAAAGTGATCAAAAATGGCTGTCTAAGATAAGATAGTCAAAAGAGGTCAAAGCGAAGATATTTTTCCTCTTATCCCATGGTGTCAAGAGTGATCAACAAACGTCACTTGAGATAAGTTAAGTTTCATGAACAAGGTCATTTCTCTTATCCCACATCATTTTAGCCAGCAATGAAAAGTCGCACAGGACAAGAAACTAAAGGGAAGATTGTGGATTCCCTTATCCCACATGGGTCAAGAAGCTCACACAATGTCATGCAGGCTAACAAAAGTAAAGGTGCCTCCTTATCCCACGTGGTGAAACTTGGAGAGAAATAGTCTTGCGGGATAAGACGATGCCAGTTGGTCTGCGGGATAAGAAAACAAAAGGAAGTAAAGGACCTTCTTATCTCACGTGACCAAGTAGGGATGTGAAGATACGCACGGGATAAAGAAAAGAGAAGAGAAGAGAGTGTGAGATCTTATCCCACATGGATTAAGAGACTATGCTAATGAGCTGCGAGCTAACAAAGAAAGAGGAAAGCTTATTGAGAATGACAGAATCTTATCCTGCATGAGTAGAACATACACGTGAGGCGTATAACATGAAGGTTAGCCACTGTATGAAGTTTAATGGATCTGAGTAGCCCAATAGTCCACATGAGCATTGACCAAGTTTAACCCGACAACGTCACATGTACAGAGCGAATCAAAGGACACCTGTCAAAATAATGAAAAGGTATTGTGCCGATAAAATTGAAGATTGTGATTCTAAATAAGAATATGTTTGCATGCCAACAGGCATAATGATCTACGTGGAGGTCGACCGGCCTTGACTATCTGATCTAGACAAAGAATATGAAGACATAAGGTTCTCTGATGAACAAAGAATGAATCAGATATGCAGAAGTTGGTGATGGTGGATTTCAGTGTGGCGGTTGTCAAACTTTTTAGAGAGGATGGAAAATGCATTGATGGCGACCAAGTTGCAAGCAGGTTGTGTGGCTCGAGGAAGGATTCCATATTGTTTTCGACAAAGGAATATTACTAAACTTAGTAATCCAAGTACAGAAAATGATCTGAAGACAAACAGGATGCATTTAATTCAGGTAGTTGATATGAGATCTTATTCAGGACAAAGAATAAAATCTCTTGAGTTGCAAACCTCCAAGACAACCGACTTGAATAATATATCCAAGATTGTAGTAAAAGAAAAATCTGATGTGTACAGGTTCGATCTAATCCAGTAGTAGTTGTAAATGTGATTTGACAGTTTGGCAGGTGTGGCTGTAGAGACAGAGATAGAGGTGAAAATAAAGACAACTCCACCAATCGATGGGTAAGTAGTGTAAAGTGCTGAAGAGAGGTGTGTTGTTGTTGAGAGAGAGATAGAGTGTGTAGCTTCCAAAAGAAAATAGAGCGAATTTACAGATGTAGAAAGAGTTCGCACAGAGAAAGAACAAAGCGTTCTGGAGAGTAATGTTTTAGTAGAGAGAAGAAGAAAATTAGACAGAGGAAGGAGGAGAAATAGAAGAAAAAACTTCAGCAAGTAGAGAAAGTCATTCTCAAGATATGAGAAATTTGTAAGTGTTACAAAATTCATTTGTAACAAGGCTTTCTCACTGCATTATAAACTTGAACAATCACAATAAGTCTTTGAATGGGTGCTCAGAGCAGGGGTAGGTGCTCCTTTGAATAGGTGCTCATAAAATCAGGGGTTGGTGCTCCTTGGGTTGGTGCCCTAAACATTGTAAATTGTTATTTACTGTGAGGTTGGATTGGAGCAGTAAACTCTAGCAGCTATTCTCACTGAGGTTTTTCCCACATTGAGTTTTCCTCATAAATATAGTGTTATAGTTTAGTTTGTGTGGGTGTATATGTTCTTGATTAATTTACAGTTTTAGTCCTTGCACACATAATTAAATATTTTAAAATACATTGATTCACCCCCCCGTCTCAATGTCCATTTGTGTTCTTCAATTGGTATCACAGCCCTAGGTTCCCTTGTAGTAAAATATTTCTCTAGCTTGGGTAGATATTTCTTTGTGAACACAATGGCTAGGAATGAATCCTCCTCTAAAGCACCTATTTTTTATGGCACCAACTATGTCTTCTAGAGTAGAAGAATGGAAACCTACCTGTCTTCCCTTGGGTTTGATTTCTAGATGTCAGTAAAAAATGGATATATTGTTCCTCAAGTTCCTCCTACCGACACTGATGCTAAAAGGGAGTATGAGAATAATGATAAATCTAAGAATGCAATCTTAAGTGGTATGTCAGATATAGATTTTTTCAAAGTCATGCATTGCACATCAACAAAAGAAACTTGGGACAAGCTACATAGTGTATATGAAGGATATACCAAAGTGAAAGAAGCCAAACTACAAAATCTAAGAGCTCAATTTGAAAAATCTAAAAATGAAAGAAGAGAAGATAGTTGATTATCTGCAAAGAGTGGATGAGACTGTGAGTGTTATAAGAGGACTCGGAGAAGAATTCAAAGATGAAGTTACTGTCAAAAAGGTTCTGAGATCATTAACCGCAAAGTAAGATACAAAAGTCTTAGCTATTGAGGAAGCTAAAGACTTAAAGACTTTCTCTATGGATGAATTGTTTGGCTCTTTGTCTACCTATGAGATGAGAACAATAAGTGTTGAACCTTCAAAGAGAGAAGCTGCCTTCAATACCACACAGAAAGGAAAAGAACAAGCTATAAATGAAGATGAAAATGACTCTGATGTTGTTGAAGCTAACTTTGTTAGAAATCTCAAGAAAGGATTAGGCAAGTATAGAGGAAATCTACCTTTCAAATGCTTTGATTGTGCTAAAATAGGACATTTTGCGGCTAAATGTCCCTACAAGAAGAAGGAAGATAATAATGTGGAAGGTGTCAAGGATAAGGGTAAAAGGTTTTTAAAACCAAGAAGAAGATATTTTCAAAAGAAGAAGGTTCTTTACTCAATTGATAGTGATGTCTCTAATGATGAAAGTGAGTCGGTTGAGGAATACAATGAAGATGAAAAATAAACTAGTGTCTTCATGGCTCAAGAAATCCTTAATGGTGGTAAATCTGAAAATATAGATGATAGTGAGGAAGAAGATGCAGATGTTGTGGTTGACCTTGAAGGAGAATTGGTTTATGCTCTTGAATAACTTAACAAAGTAAGAAAAGAGTTCAAGAAATACAAGAAGTCTGTCATAAGGGAGCATGACTTAATAAACAAGAATATTGAAGAATCAAATAGAAATATTGTTGCCTTAACCACTCAATTGGATGAAGCTAGAAGAATGTATGATGTAACTAACTCAGATTTAGAAAACAAAGAGAAAGAATATCAAAAGGTGGAGCAAGAAATTGTGAATCTTAGAAAAGAACTTGAAAAGTGCAAAGATGAACTCAAGGTGAGAACCAAGTATGAGGGCAGCACTAATGCTTTGGATAAAATGCTAAGAAAACAAAAGCACTCCAAAGACATAGAGGGTGTTGGCTTTGATGTTGGTCAATGTTCTACAAGTAAGGACTTATTAAATAAATAAATACAATTTGTATCTTCAAGTGATAATAGTAAAAATCAGACCTTCATAGTCAACAAGTCCAATGAGAAGAAGACATACATTGTTGATACAAAGAATCAGTCAATGAACCAATATGTTGATCCTAAAAGAAAAGCCAATGTTGATAATGGAGGCTTCACAAAGATTAAGGATACACGAAGGGTGAACTCAAGAAGACTGAGTTATGTTGCTCCAAGGAGACCAATGAGAAATATCTTCACTAGTGATTGGTATGTACCTCAGTTCCATGGCTACTGTTATAAATCCAATACTTATGGTCAAAGAATTATAGAATGTAGACTTATGCATAGGTCTCCACCTATTTTTGAAAGTAGAAATCGATTTGCAGTCCTTAGGGATATGAATGTTGTTTGTTATCAATGTAATGGGTATGGTCATAGAAGTTATGAATGTAAGAGAAATGTATCTCAATCCTACAATAGTTTTTCAAATGCTTCATTCAATGTAAATGTAAAATGCTATCATTTAAAAAACTCGGGCCACATTGCAAAACATTGTAAGCTTGGGATAGTTAAGCAAAAGAAGACAATGTCAACATCTGAACCTAATGCAAAACCAGAACAGAATGGGACAACAAAAAAGAAGAAAGAAACCAAACAAGTTTAGGCCGAAAAGGATAAACATAAGGCTGAGTCAAGTTTGATTGTTCAAACTGGCCTACATGTTGAAAGAAAAAACTTGTGGGTAGTTGATAGTGTCTATTCCAACCACATGACCGGTGATAAGAACAAATTTATCAAATTGGAAGATTGGAATGGTGGTTCTGTGAGGTTTGGAGATAACTCATCAAATAAAATCAAGGGAAAAGGTTCACTAAACATTAATGGTAAACTAAAAGCTCATGATGTATATTATGTGGAAGACCTAAAACACAATCTTCTCAATGTGAGTCAAATGTGTGACAAAGGATATAAGTTTACATTTGATTCAAAAGGATGTCAAATCAAAAAGAAAGAAATGGACAACTTGTTGAAGGAAAAAGGACAAATGGCAATGTATATAATATTAAGGAATTGTTTGAGTCCCAATGCATGATGGGACAAGTTGATAAAAGTTGGTTGTGACATAGAAGGCTTGGTCACATTAATTTTGATAATTTGGTTAAAGTGAGCAAGAGAGGGTATGTTAAGCACATACCTTAGATTATCAAACCAGAAAGCACCTTTTGTGATGAGTGTCAAAGAGGAAAGCTAACTAAAGTAAGTTTCAAGACTAAAGAATACTCAACTACAATGCCACTAGAGCTTGTGCATATTGATTTGTGTGGGCCTACAAGGACAAGAGACCTTAATGGAGAAAGATATTGCATGCTACTTATAGATGATTTCTCTAGCATGACATGGGTCACCTTCCTGCAAAACAAGTCTCAAGCCTATGGAAGATTCAAAATATTTAGGAAGATGGTTGAGAAGGAAAGTGGATACAAACTAAAAATTTTAAGATCAGATCATGGAGGTGAGTTTACATCAAATGAATTTGAAGACTACTGTGAGAGACATGGAAGCAGAAGACAATATTCAGCCCCTAGGACACCACAACAAAATAGTGTTGTGGAAAGGAAGAAAAGATTTTTTAAGGAGATGGCAAGAACAATGTTAAATGAAGCTAATATGTCTGATGTATACTATAAATAATTAGTCCATACTATTGTATACACATTAAATAGAGTTTAACTAAGAGTGAACAACAATATGACACCTTATGAACTATGGTATGATAGGAGACCCTCAGTCAAGTATTTCAAAGTGTTTGGCAATAAATGCTTCATCAAAACAGATGAAGATGGACTTGGTAGCTTTTAATCAAGAAGTGATGAAGATATCTTCTTAGGCTACTCTACTCATAGCAAGGCCTACAAGTGCTTCAACAAAAGACTAAAAAGGGTAGTTCAAAGTGTTCATGTGAAAGTTGATGAAGATATGCATAAAGGAAAACAAACAATATTAAATCAAACTGAAGAACCATATGTTGAAGATGAAGATCAATCTAAGAGTAAACAAGAAGAAGAAGCATCAAGAAAAGCCCCCAACAAATATGTGCAAAAGAATCACCCTAAGGACCAAATTATTGCAAACAAAAATGATGGTGTGCAAACTAAAAGGAAAGCTAGGAACATTGAGCAAGCAATTTTTTTCCCTATCACATAGATGGAACCCAGGACATACGATGAGGCCAGCAAGAGTAAAAAATGGATAAAGGGAATGGAAGAAGAGTTGCAGTAGATAGAAAAGAACAAAACATGGGAAGTGGTTCCTAGACCTATTGACAAAAATGTCATTGGGACTAAATGGGTCTATAAGAACAACATGAATGAAGAAGGCAAGGTAATAAGGAACAAGGCAAGACTTGTGTGAAAGGGATATGCTCAAGTTGAAGGAATAGACTTCGAGGAAACATTTGCACCAATTGTAAGACTTGGAGCTATAAGGATGTTCTTGATATTCTCAGCATATAAAGGATACAAATTATGTCAAATGGATGTCAAATTTGCATTCTTGAATGGCAATCTAGAAAAAGAGGTGTACATAGAGAAACCTGAAGGCTTTTAGCTGCATGAAGATGAGAACTTTTTTTGTAGATTGAAGAAAGCATTATATGGTCTAAAGAAGGCACCTAGAGCCTGGTATTCTAGGTTGGATAAGTATCTCCATCAGCAAGTTTTCAAAAAAGGAAATGCTAACAACAATTTATATATCAAGGTAGATGGAGACCGCATGATCATAGTAGTGGTATATGTAGATGATATCAGCTTTGGAGGCAACAAATATGTTTTATGGAAAGAATCTATTGATTAGATGCAGTCAGAATTTGAAATGTCCATGCTTGGAGAGTTATCTTATTTTCTTGGTTTGCAAATATCACAGCAGAATAAGGGGATATTAATCTCTCAAACCAAGTATACCAAGAACATGTTAAAGAAATTTCAGATGGAAGACAACAAATTGGTTAGTACCCCATGGTGATAGGATGCAAGTTGAGAAAAGATGATGAGTCACCTAGTGTTGATCAGATCTTGTATAGATCCATGATTGGTAGCCTATTGTATCTCCTAGCTTCAAGGCCTAATATTGTACAAGCAATGTGCATGGTAGATAGATTCCAAGAAGATCATAAGAAATCACATGTCAATGATGTAAGGAGGATATTCAAATATCTGCAGGGGACACTCACTTATGTCTTATGGTATCCAAAGAAAGGAGATTTCACTTTACAAGCCTTTACTAATGTTGATTGGGCAGGTTGCATAGATGATAGGAAGAGCACCAGTGGTGGAGATTTCTTCGTTGGAGACAGATTGGTCTCATGGCACAGCAAGAAGCAGGATTCTATATCACTATCTACTACTGAAGTAGAGTATATTGTTGTTGCTACATGTTGCTCACAAGTCTTGTGGATGAAGCAAACTCTCAAGGACATTCAGGTAGAGGTTTTGAATCCTATTCCCATCATGTGTGACAACTCAAGTGCAATCAATATATCAAAAACCTTGTCGTGCATTCTAGGACAAAACACATTGCAATAAAATATCATTTTCTTAGGGAAAAGGTTGCAGAGAAAGAAGTGAAAGTTGAATATGTTTGTACTGGTGAGCAAATAGTTGATATCTTTACTAAGCCACTACCCAAGGACAATTTTGAGTACTTGAGACAAAAATTGGTTGTTTTCTCACCCTCCTTCTGCACTTAAAGCATTGATTTGAGATCTATGGTTAAGGGAGAGCATATTGTTTCTACACTTACCACCTTGAACCTCATGTACAGTCTCAGGGGGGGATTTTAATTTTTGTAAGCAGTATTGGCACTGCTTTTTATATTGGAATAATGGTTCATCTAGCTACAGGTAGCATATGTCAAGAAGTTCTAAAGGAAATTGGAAGTTCCATTCATTGCTATAGAAAATCAAAGGGGGCATTCATGTATAGTTTCCAGTTAGTTGCAGCACCCTTTGCCATTGTTGTCAAAGGGGGAGAAATGGTCGAAGAAATGATCTGTGAATAATTCTGCAAGTGTGTTGACATCAATGCCAAAGGGGGAGATTGTTGGCATTATTGTCATTGATGTCAAGGGATGTCAAATGGTTGCAGAGAAGCAAGTAGATGTCTAGGGGTGTCTAGAGGTTGCAGAGAAGCAGATAGAAAACACGCATAACATGCAAGTTATATTGTGCAATTATACATAACACATTGTGTTATGTTACAGGGGTTTCGACCAGATTCATCGTCTCTACATGTCGGCAGCAATGGACGAGTCTTAAAGTTGGGATTGCAAGCCATGATTTCCACGTGGCACTAGCTATTTGGTTCAAGTTCATCCAAGGGTTTTGTGGTGTGTTTGAATGCAGAGAAGATACCCTATGAGATAACTTAAGTTTGTTGAACAAGGTGGTACCTCTTATCCCGCGTTGTCAAAAGTGATCAACGATGGTTGTCCAGGATAAGATAGTCGAAAGAGGTCAAAGAGAAGAGATGTTTCCTCTTATCCCATAGTGTCAAGAGTGACCAAAAAACATCGTGTAGGATAAGTTTGATGAACAAGGTCGTTTCTCTTATCCCGCATTATATTATCCAGCAATGAAAAGTTGCACGGGACAAGAAACTAAAGGGAAGATTGTGGATTCCCTTATCCTGCATGGGTTAAGAATCTCACACAATGTCATGTGGGATAACAAAAGTAAAGGCGTCTCCTTATCCTGTGTGGTGAAACTTGGAGAGAAATAGTCTCGTGAGATAAGAAATCAAAGGGAGATTGCTTGAAGACATTTATCCTGCACGAGACGAAGACGATGTCAGTGGGCATCTGGGATAAGAAAACAAAAGGAAGTAAAGGGCCTTCTTATCCCACATGACCAAGCAGGGATGTGAAGATGCCCATGGGATAAATAAAAGCGAAGAGAAGAGAGTGTGAGATCTTATCCCACGTGGATTAAGAGACTATACTAACGAGGTGTGGGCTAACAAAGAAAGAGGAAGGCTTATTGAGAATGACAGAAGCTTATCCCGCATGAGTAGAACATACATGTGAGGCATATAACATGAAGGTTAGCCACAATATGAATTTCAATGGATCTGAGCAATCTGATAGTCCACATTAGCATTGACCAAGTTTGACCCGATGACGTGGCATGTATGGAGTGAATCAGAGGACACCTATCGAAATGATGAAAGGGTATTTTGCAAACAGAATTGAAGATTGTGACCAACTTTGCGACCATGTCTGCAAGTCAATAGACTCAAATGTCCACGTGGATGATTGACTAGGATTGACCAAATGACTTGGATGTTGAATAAGATGTCTACATGTCGATAGGCATAATGATCTACATGGAGATCGACCTTGACCATCTGAATTGGACGAAGAATATGAAGACATAAGGCTCTTTGATGAACAGAGAATGAATCAAATATGCAGAATTCAGTGACAATGGATTTCAGTGTGGTAGTTGTTGAACTTTTCAGAGAGGATGGAAAACACATTAATGGTGACTGAGTTGCAAGCAGGCTGTGTGGCTCGAGGAAGGATTCCAGATTGTTTTGTGCAGAGGAAGATTATTAAACTTATTAATCCAAGTATAGAGAATGATCTGAAGATGGATAGGAAGAATTTAATTCAGGTAGTTGATTTGAGATCTTATTCAGGATAGAGAATAAACTCTATGTTGGAATCCAAGAACATTGAGAGGGGGAGGTGAATTAGTGTTCTACCGGTGAGATTAATTTTAACTTTATTAACAAAGTAATTCAATAACTGGTAACCATAAAAGAATATAACAGTAAGTAGAAATGATGTCATCACAAGAACATACACCATAACACAGAGATTTATATGTGGAAAACCTCAAAGAGGAAAAACCACGGTGGGATTGGTGACCCACAATATCTATCCACTGGCCAAATGAATAAATATTACAATAGGGGCCTGCACATGTAGGAAGGCCAACAACCTAGAGTGCACAACTCATCACAAAAGGAGCCTCACTGACTACAAACACCAAATACTGGTTTACAAACAAAATTTTGAACTTAGAGAATGCATCTGCTATGTTGGATGAGTTTCAGTTCAAGCACTGTTTGTACTAGTTTTCACTGTGTCCTCCTTTTCCAGTAAATTACTTCGCATCCCAAACCTCTAAACCAATAACCGAGACTGACTACAGAATATTATATTTGCATTTATTCGATCAACATTTCAAGCACAATATCACACCACTATATATTCCTTCTCTCTGTATGTATATCCAAAATAACCTAATCGAACTGACTTAAATACCCTTCCCAAATATAAACATGAATGCCTTATGTCGACTTAGAATGATATTATAATTTATTTACATGTCAGTCTAGACAAAAATAAATACATTAAACTTTGTGACCGATGATGCTGATTGCTATTGTTTAAACCTGTTGGATCAATCTCCTACGTCGGCCTCATATACTGGTTCCTAGTTTGCCGATTTCCCTTGTCTGTCGGATGACTTGAATGTTGGTTGCCGAATCATGAATACCAGTGAGTACCAGTTAAGTGTCCAACCCAAAATGATGTGTGTTTCCATCAAAGACAATAGAACTAAACCGGATGAGTATCAATTGCCAACAATCTCTTGAGTCGCGGACCTCCAAGACAACCAACTTGAATAATATATTCAAGATTGCAGTAGAAGAAAAATATGATGTGTACAGAGTCGATCTAATCCAGCAATAGTTGTAAATGTGATTCAACAGTTTGGTAGGTGTGGTTTTGTTGGGTAAATTTTTTCTCACTAGCGTACCAATAACAAAACATATGACTCATACACAGCTATGTTGAGAAATTAATCTCTTCTCTCATCAAGGGGAGGTTCCATTTGAAATTTCTTCTCTAATTATAAAGAAATTAAAATATCTGAGTTAGTTTCGGGCATATAACTCTCTTTTTTCAGAGTCTATGTATTCTCCCCCCACTTTGTTACAATTTCCCTATCACTTTTGATACTTAAAGAAATGAACGAATTAATCCAACAAACTATACCAAATTTTACAAGCAAGAAGCACAAAGTCTTTCTTGAAAGTAACACTAACTTAAACTAAATATTACAAATGGTAAGAAATCCAACTTGCAGCTCAAAAGTCTTCAAGTGTAACTCCCCAATCCTTAAAACTACAACAGTAGCAATACAAATCCTACCACTAATCACTTAACAACAGAAAATTTCCCAAATATGCAAGGAGCGCAAAGTCTACTTTCACAATTCAAGAGCTCTTTTACCCACATAACAATATCTCCAATATCAAGAAATTAAAGAATATATATAAGTAATGAACATAAGAACATTAACTCATATAAACAATTTTTGACACAACACAAAGTTTGAGATCAAATAAAATTGCTTTCTTTATTTGCTTCATTGAATCTCCACAACAAAAGCTCAAAGTCTTAGTTGAGGCAAAAATTCAGAAGAGTTTTGCTTAGCATAATCAAAGCTAAAAAAAATACAAATGAGAGTCCTCCTTATATATGAAAAGAGTGGAGAAAAATGTGGGCACAGTTAAATTATTCAACTACACAGTTCCACTTGACTACAACTATAGCAAAAAGAAATTATGCAGCTGCGAGAAAACTTGCAGCATCTAACAATGCAACTACATAAAAAGAAAATATCAAAAGAGGACACTTTATTGTCTTTCTCCTCCTCATTAGATTTGTGGAATTCTTTGAACTTAGTTAGGATGGCCTTCATCTCATATTTGTCCAGCATTGGGGTAGAATCTGTGATAACACAAACACAGGAAATTGCATCCCCGGCCTTCACATATTTCTTTATTCCATCTTTCAGCATAGATGCAAGGACCTCAAAACTAACTTGAATCTCCAGTAACTGATCAAATGCACTTAGAGAGAAATTAGGTTAAGTGCAATGATCCATTACAGAAAGAAACTCTTGTGTGATGGTGTCACTAGTAACAAGATTTTGATTGTCATCGTATAGATAGAAAGGAATGTCAGCAATTCTAGCATAAATGAGATCAATCTCATCATCACCTTCCTTCCTTTCTCGATCCAGTTCTGCAATCATCAATCTTATTGTCTCTTTTTTATGAGACAACAATGACAAGATTTGGATATATTTTTCTCTTGTGCGAACTACTTTATTCTACACGAGGACGTCTATTATGAAGTCCTCCATTTTTTTCCAAAGGGTTGCACTCCTCTCAATATCTTCAATTTCTTGAGATACTGAAGTCTTGATACTTTGCATTTGACTTTGAATTACTTCAAAATCAGCCAATAACCCAATCGTTAAACTTAGAAGATGAAACCCCTCTGATTTCAACTGTTCAATCCACTCATCTACTACTCGGCCCTTGACTCCCACCTATTCAACTTTATTTAGAGCCTCAGTATCTATTGAGGAACCAATAGGCTTGATTTCTTGGAAGGATTGTGTAACCTTGAGAAGAACACTAGTTAATTGCTCACACTTTTGTTTTAACTCATTCTTCACATCTCTTTCCTGATCAAATCTCCACAATAAAGAGTCAAAAGCAGTTTGAGAATCTAGCTTAACGCTCTCATGTGTTTACACTCCAAGTTCTATGGTTTGCATGGTATAGTTCTCGAGCTGTATATTATCTTTACTCTTATCTAATGACGGCACCATGACCTCAACATATTTTCTCTTATTAGCTAGATCTACTAATACCCGAGAAACAGTCTTCGGCTTTTTTGTACCTTTGGGCTTTGGGGGAACCAACTGCTCAAAATCAAACTCATCAGGTGAAATCACTTGTTTCTTCCTCTTGGGTGCTACTACCTCCATCCAAGGTGGTAATTTTGGATTGGCGGGTGGAGTAGTAGCTTCCTGTTGAGTACCAATTGGTATTTCAGGAGCAAATTGGCTTGAACTTGCAGTGGTTGTGGATGTTGTTATTGGTATCAAAGCGGAAGTATCCAATGACACACCAACTGATGTAGTAATAATAGATGCTACTGACACCTCTTCAACTACAGCCATAGATGGTAGAGTGGAAGGTGCAGTGGAAATAATTTCAGCAATTACCAGAGGTGAAACTTCTATTATGACCATTGTAGAAGGTAAAGTCATCATCTGTTGTTCCACAAATGCTTATTCCATGGCCTTAGGAAAATCCAACATTGAAGATTCAATGGTGGTTGAAGGAATATCATCCAAACTTGAAAAATTGGATAATGTGAAAAACTGTTGAGCAACTTCTAACTATGTCCTTGTTGGCATTTCAATAGAAGGAGATTGTTGATATTCATTAAGGATATTGAGAAGGTTGTTGAAGATTATTGATATAACTGAAAAAGGATGATAATTATCTTTATAACATTATTTTGTCTTTGATGTCAAGAAATTGATTTTCTGATTCAGTATGATGTTGCCATATCTTGAGAAGATTGATTTGAAGAGAGTTAAGATGTTGGTAAAAGACACACAAAGAATGTGATAAGAAAGGGGAGAAATAAGTTATTCAATGGGCAACTATTACCGAGTTAGACAATGATGAGATCATGATGTTTAGATTGTTTTGATATCCTATATATGTTGTTGATTGTAAGGTTAATACTATACTATGTCACTAAGCAAGGAACCTAGTCGGTAAACCCTAAGGAACCTAGTCGGTAAACGCTAAGGTTATCGATATCGGTTAATGAAGGCAGAATGTCTACCGAGTAAAGTTTAGTATTTATCGAGTTGCAACCGAGTTATGACAGATCGCATTGGATGGATAAAAGCATTATTTAATGAAGGATGTTGATGAGCTGGAGATGAATAAATGATTGGTATGTCGTGCATGAAGTTTGTTAAGGATCTACGGGCAATGGAAGATCGGCAGG
Organism: Cryptomeria japonica; assembly: GCF_030272615.1. Lineage (NCBI taxonomy): Eukaryota > Viridiplantae > Streptophyta > Pinopsida > Cupressales > Cupressaceae > Cryptomeria > Cryptomeria japonica. The sequence continues at coordinate 612,507,193 of NC_081410.1, read as the reverse complement.
AAGATCTACGGTGCAAATTGAACCGCAATAACCTTGTGCAAGTTCCAAGAAAGGAATGCAAGTCCCTAGGCAAGGTAAAACATTTTCAGATCGAAGGATGCATTGAACCTAATCAAGATTGAAGATCTGATTACTAAGATTGATCATGGGAAATGTGATCAAGGAGATTCAGCGATTAGCAAATTGTTTATAAATAAGAAATTATTGATGAACAATGGATGCGGGCAAGTGTAAGCATAGGGATGCTACATAGTGATTACCGAGCACAGAAGCTTGAAGACCTGTTTGAATAATAGAGTAGGGAGCCTAGCAGAGGGACAAGATAAGTCCTATGACAAGATTGTTTTGAGAAAATAAGAATCTACTTTAGCATTTTAGATGTGAAGTTGCAGATATATTTTTATTACTGTTATTTTGTAAGTGACAGAAAATCTCTTAACCGAGTGGACTTAACAGTCTTATTTGTAAACCCTCTAGCAAGGTAACATTCTAGTTGATTGTTTGAAATCCTTTAACAAGGTCACTTCTAACAAAGTGAAGATCCTAACAGATCTGAGGGAAATCCCTTAACCGGGTCACATCTAGCAATGTGTTTGTAATCTTTAACAGGATTTTCTTTTAACCGAGCATACTCTAGAAGAGTATATTTCTTAGTGGGTCTGAAATCCCACAGTGGTTTTTCCCTATTTGGGTTTCCACGTTAAATCTGGTGTTATATGTGTTATGATGATTATGTGTTTATGAGTTTGCATGTTTAGCAGTTTTTGGTTATATTGCTCAAGTTTAAGTTATCGAGGTTGAATCTATTGATTTTATGGAAGATTAAGTTTGTATGATTCACCCCCCCCCCCTCCTCATCTTGTTAGCTATTGGCATTAGAAATTTATATTCCTATCCATATCTAACTCCTCATCATCAAATCCCTCATCCTCTTGATCTGAGTCAGTTTTAATGGAATGAATAACAACTTCTGGATGAACAAGTCAAGTTTCTCCACATGGCAGAAAAGGATGAAGCTGCATTTATCAGGAATTGGAGAATATCCAACATATTATTTGGAGAATGATTACATACCACCAAGAACCAACCCAATGACCTTGGAAGAGATAAAGGCAAAGCAAGAACATATTCAAGCTATGATTGAAATAACATCAGCATTCACCGACCCAGAGTTTAATGATCTAGAAGGCTGCAATGATGCAAAAGCAATGTGGACTAAGCTCATATCTATGTATGGCGATGATGAACATGTCCAAAGAGAAAAAGTAGATAGTCTAAGAGGTCAACTTGAATCCATGAGAATGAATGAAGGTAAGAACATAACGCAATACAGTACTAGGTTAAAGGAGATTGTCAATCAAATTAAAGGAGCAGGAGGAACTATTGAAGAAAAGGATGTAACAAGTAAGTTGTTGAGAACCCTTCTACCTGCTTATGCCATTCGAGTCTTTGCAATCAATGAATTGAGGTCTGTACCTAACATGCCAGTTTCTTTAGATGCTACTATTGGTAAGCGAAATGCATTTGAGATAAGTAATTTTGATAACAGTGGGTCTTTGGTAAATAAAGTAGAATCTGCATTCAGTTCTTTTCATATTGGTGAATCTGATGATTACAATGATAGAATGAGTAAGTACTCTGAAGGGAATCACAGTGGAGCAAGTGAAAGATTTCACAAGAACATGGAAGAAGTGCACAAACTGTATGAGGAAATCAAGAAGCAAGAAGAGTTTGAAGCATTCTTAGCTAGAAGGTTACCGAGAGGAAAAGGTACGTATAAAGGAAAGCTACCTTTAAAATGTTTCAATTGTGATAAAATAGGACATATGGCTTCTAACTATCCTGACAAAGAATCTAGTGAAAAGAGAGAATACCAAGATAACAGGCAGAAAGACAACCAATGTAGAGGACACCGAGACTTCAGAAGGAGAGACAAAAAGACATGCCTAGTAGCTGACGAGGAATCCAACGATGCTAAATTTGATGAAACTGATACTGAGGAAGTTGTTTATGTGGCTATTAAAGATGGATCAGATGAAGAAAGGTATGAAGAAAAAGCCCTAATATCTCACATAAATAATAATGATTCTTGGATCATAGACAGTGGATGCTCACATCACATGATAGGTGATAAACACAAGTTTGTTAAATTAGAAGACTATGATGGAGGCTATGTAAGATTTGGTAATGATGCACCATGTCTGGTGAAAGGTAAAGGATCTATAACACTTCTTAACAATGCTAAATGTGATGATGTATACTGGGTTGAAAGTTTGAAATACAATTTGTTGAGTGTAGCACAGCTAAACAATACAGGATACCAAATAGAATTTCAGAAAGGAATTGTCAAAGTTCATGACAAGCATGGAAAGTTAGCTGCTACCGAGACACAAACAAAAGGTAATACATTTCATCTTGACTCAACTCGAAACAAGTGTCCTTATGCTAAGATAGATGATACCTGGTTATGACATAAAAGGTTTTGTCATGTAAATTTTGATAATCTGATCAAAATAAGCAAGAAGCACCAAGTAAGAGGTCTACCGAGTTTAGAAAAACCTGAGAATGCTATATGTCGAGGATGCCAGATGGGTAAGATGACAAGATCAAGCTTTACAAGTAAGTCCTACACTTCTAAAAGGAATTTTAGATCTAGTACACACTGATCTTTATGGTCCCATGAAAATTCAAAGTTATTATGGTGATAAGTATTTCATATTATTTGTGGATGATTACTCAAGGATGATGTTAGTTATGTTTTTAAAAGAAAAATCAAAAGCTTTTCAAATGTTTAAATGGTACAAGGCAAGAGTTGAAAATGAAACAGGAAGACAGCTGAAATGTCTTAGATCTAATAGAGGAGGAGAATTCACTTCTGATGAATTTAACTTATTCTGCAATGATCATGGTATAAAAAGACAAGTATCTGCATCGACAACACCTCAACAAAATGGGATAGTCGAGAGAAGAAACAGATCAATTGTAGATTGTGCCAGAACCCTGATGATAAAAAAAAGGGTACCTCAAACATTTTGGAGAGAAGCAATCAGCACTGCAGTTTACACCCTGAACCAAGTTCAACTGAAGAAAGGAACTATGAAGACACCATATGAGATCTGGTATGACAAGAAACCTAATGTAAGTTATTTTAAAATCTTTGGAAGTAGATGCTATGTTCACAAAGATGATAGAAATGGAAAGTTTGATCAGAAAAGTGAAGAAGGAACATTTCTTGGTTATTCTTCTAGAAGTAAAGCATTTAAATGTCTGATCAAATCATCTAACAAAATAGTAGAAAGTGCAAATGTGAAAATTGATGAATTTGCAGAAAGAAATGATGAAGGAAATTCCAAAGAACCAGAAGATTATGAAGAATTTTTTTATGTTAAACCAAGAAGTCCTACCGAGAAAGTTGTTGAAGAAAATGAAGATAATGTCCAATTACTGATTGATGAAGAAGATCATACAGAACCTACCAAGCCTATATTAGCCAAATATGTCAGAAGACATCATGCATCAAGTCAGATTATAGGAGATAAGGATGATCCAGTGATGACAAGGAACAAACTAAGACATAACACATGTCTGATATTTGAATTTGAACTGAGAATAGTAAAAGAGGCATTTAATAGTGAAGATTGGGTAAATGCTATGACAGAAGAGATTGATCAAATCAAGAAGAATGACACATGGACACTGATCCCAAGACTGAAGGACAAAAATGTAATCAGTACAAAGTGGATTTTCAGAAACAAGCTAAATGAAAAAGGTGAGGTCATTCGAAACAAAGAAAGACTCGTTTGCAAAGGTTATGCTCAAGAAGAAGGAATAGATTATGGTGAGACTTTTGCACCTGTGGCTAGACTTGAGGGAGTACAAACATTGTTGGCATATGTTGCTTTCAAAAATTTCAAGGTATATCAAATGGATGTTAAATCTGCATTTTTGAATGGTATACTAGAAGAAGAAGCTTATATTGAACAGCCTGAAGGATTTGTTGAAGACAAAAGTAAAGATTAGGTATGTAAATTAAACAAAGCTTTATATGATCTGAAACAAGCACCTAAAGCATGGTATGAGAGATTGCACTCTTACTTAATCAAGATTGGTTTTATAAGGACAAGTGAAAACACCAACATGTACATGAAGAGTGATGAGGACAATGAAATACTGATCTCAACCATATTTGTTGATGATATTACTTTATGTGGTAATGACTCCTTATGCAAGAACTTTGGAAATGAAATGAGCAAATAATTTGAGATGTCATTAATCGGTGAGATAAAGTATTTTATAGGTTTACAGATACTGCAAATGAAAGATGAGATTTTCATTACTCAATCCAAGTACATAAAGGAAATCTTGAAGAAATTTGGAATGGAGGATTCTAAACCAGTAAGTACTCCTATGACTACTAACTGTAAACTATCAAAGAATGATGAATCTGTATTTGTTGATGAGACACTTTACCGATCTATGATTGAGAAGTTGCAATATGTTGTGCATAGTAGACCGGATATAGCACATGTAGTAGGTATTGTTGCAAGATTCTCTACAGATCCCAAGGAAACCCATATGATAGCAATCAAGAGAATTTTTCAGATACCTGAGAGGCACTGAAGATTATGGCTTAGTATATGAAAAGAGGAATGATTTTGATTTAAAAGTTTATACTGATGCTGACTGGGCAGGCAACATAGATGATAGGAAAAGCACAAGTGGTAGAGCTTTCTTTTTAGGAGAAAGACTAGTGAGTTGGCTTAGTAAGAAACAAGGATGTATCTCACAGTCAACAGCAGAAGCTGAATATGTTGCTGCAGCATTGAATTGTACCAATATAGCATGGATCAAACAACTGTTGGAAGGTATAAATGAGAAAGTTACCAAGCCAGTAACTATATTCTGTGATAATATGAATGACATTAACATTTCAAAGAATCTGGTAATGCACTCTAAGACAAAGCATATCTCTATAAAGTATCATTATCTCAGAGAAGAAGTTCAAGAGAAGAAAGTTGTGCTGGAATATATCAGTTCAAAGGAGCAATTAGCAGACATCTTCACAAAGCCACTACCAAGGGACACTTTTGAGTATCTCAGAAGCAAGTTAGGGGTCCTACCCCTATCTTCTACTCACTGACAGAGTTCGGTGAAAGCATCAATTTGATGAATCTATAGAATATTATGTGTGGATTGATGCTGATTTACGCACTTTAGAAGGTTTTCTAAAGGTGTGCAGGAAATAGTGAATAGAGACAAGTTGCTCTGACCGAGACTGAGATGATATACAGCAAGGCAAATCACTTCACAGAGGAAGAAATCATGATTTAGTTCTTTTTCTTTTTGGCATTGTTGTCAAAGGGAGAGAAGACTAAATGGTAAAATCCTAAATGAAGAAGATAACAGAAGACTAATGTTAGGGGGAGAAGATTACAAAATGGAGAAGACTTCAGGAGATTTTAACAGCTCAAGGATAACAGGAGAAGTCTAACAGCAATCTGAATCCGAATCAATTTGAATATCTTGTTGGTATTACCATTTAAAAGTTGGTTTTGCCATCAATGTCAAAGGGGGAGATTGTTGATATTCATTAAGGATATTGAGAAGGTTGTTGAAGATTATTGATATAACTGAAAAAGGATGATAACTATCTTTATAACATTATTTTCCCATTGATGTCAAGAAATTGATTTTCCGATTCAGTATGATGTTGCCATATCTTGAGAAGATTGATTTGAAGAGAATTAAGATGTCGGTAAAAGACACAGAAAGAATGTGTTAAGGGAGGGGAGAAATAATTTATGCAATGGGAAACTATTACCGAGTTGGACAATGATGAGATCATGATGTTTAGATTGTTTTGATATCCTACATATGTTGTTGATTGTAAGTTTAATACTATACTATGTCACCGAGCAAGGAACCTAGTCGGTAAACCCTAAGGTTATCGATATCGGTTAATGAAGGCAGAATGACTACCAAGTAAAGTTTATTATTTATCGAGTTGCAACTGAGTTATGATAGATCGCATTGGATGGATAAAAGCATTATTTAATGAAGGATGTTGATGAGCTAGAGATGAATAAATGATTGGTATGCCATGCATGAAGTTTGTTAAGGATCTACGGCAATGGAAGATCGGTAGGAAGATCTACAGCGCAGATTGAACCGCAATAACCTTGTGCAAGTTCCAAGAAAGGAATGCAAGTCCCTAGGCAAGGTAAAATGTTTTCAGATTGAAGGATGCATTGAACCTAATCAAGATTGAAGATTTGATGGCTAAGATTGATAATGGGAAATGTGATCAAGGAGATTCAGCGGTTAGCAAATTGTTTATAAATAAGAAATTATTGATGAACAATGGATGTGGGCAAGTATAAGCACAGGGATGCTACATAGTGATTATCGAGCATAGAAGCTTGAAGACCTGTTTGAATAACAGAGTAGGGAGCCCAGCAGAGGGACACGATAAGTCCTATGACAAGATTGTTTTGAGCAAATAAGAACCTGCTTTAGCATTTTAGATGTGAAGTTGCATATATATTTTTATTACTGTTATTTTGTAAGTGACAGAAAATCTCTTAACTGAGTGGACTTAACAATCTTATTTGTAAACCCTCTAGCAAGGTAACATTCTAGTTGAGTGTTTGAAATCCTTTGACAAGGTCACTTCTAACAAAGTGAAGATCCTAACAGATCTTAGGGAAATCCCTTAACCAGGTCACATCTAGCAATGTGTTTGTAATCTTTAACAAGATTTTCTTTTAACCAAGCATACTCTAGAAGAGTATATTTCTTAGTGGGTTTGAAATCCCAAAGTGGTTTTTCCCTATTTGGGTTTCCACGTTAAATCTGGTGTTATATGTGTTATGATGATTATGTATTTATGAGTTTGCATGTTTAGCAGTTTTTGGTTATATTGCTCAAGTTTAAGTTATCGAGGTTGAATTTGTTGATTTTATGGAAGATTAAGTTTGTATGATTCACCCCCCCCCCCCTCCTCATCTTGTTAGCTATTGGCATCAGAACTTTATAGTCCTATCCATATCTAACTCCTCATCATCAAATCCCTCATCCTCTTGATCGGAGTCAGTTTTAATGGAATGAATAACAACTTCTGGATGTGTTGGCGCCTGTGAGGTGGCAGGGACATTAATCTCACTATGATGTGTTGGCTCTTCAACTTGTGCTTCCTCTTGATGAGGAATTTCACCTTCTCCCGGCTTCTTTTCTTTCTCAATCTCTTTAGTAGACTGATGCTCTGACTCTTTTGTTGTTGTCTCCTGCGTTGTTGAAGACAACTCACCTTGTTTAGACCCCTTAACTGTGAATTTAATTTTGGGTCCTTTTCCGTTAGAAGCTAAGGATGGTGCTTGTTGATCTGCTTTGCTCTTGGTCCTTGTTTTGGCCATAGTTATCTTACCAACTGGACCATCACTATTGTCATCATCTCCAAAAATAGTAGGAAGTTGTTTCATTCTAAGATTCTTCTTCAACAACCATGCATTGTTATTTGCCAAAATGGGGGAAATTCTTTGAGTAATAGACTTAATCTCCTTCCTCAACCATTGCACCAATGAGAGTGGTGAATCAGCAATCTTCTTTTCATAATAGACTAGGTCTACTATGTCATCGATATCCTCCATGGTCTTTGGGATTTTTGCTAGATCCAGATTTTCAATCTACTCTACGGTAAGACGACTGAAATCCATTATTCTTATATATTCTTCATCTTGGCAATCCGCCCATACATATTCAAACCTAAAAACATGGGTGTAGTTTCTTTTGAGCTTATTCTTCATACTACAAAAATCAAAATTATTTTGTGCTTTGAACCTCCTCATAGTATTCAATTGCATCTCTTCTTCCATGTTCTTGGTCTAAAACTGAATACCGACCAATAGATTCCAAGAACTTCAATCCAATCTTATGTGCTTGTGATTTCTTTTCGTGCATAAAAATCAATTGGTGACATAGCTCCATGAGTACAATCTTGTCAAATGAATATCTTGGTAGAATGAAAGATTCTCCTGTGAAACATCATATCCATATTTAAGTGAATGTTGGAAATTGAAGAAAAACACATCCAAAATGAGAAACTTTGTTATATGTCATCTCTGAGAGCCTTTTCTTCTGCAAGTCTTTGTCAAACATGCACTTGCATACAAAAAATAAAGTGTCATTAACTCTTCTAAAATGGTTCCCTTAATTATGGATCATGAGTTGATCATAATAATTCCAGACAGGCACTAACCTCCTATCACCTTTTGTAGATAAACCTAGATATTGCCTCATGGAAGCAACTGCATATACCAGGTACGAGGTCATATAGAATTTCAATGTTACCTTAACCTCCATCAATTGTGAGCAGAGTGCATCACTAATCTTCTCACACCAATCAATCCTAGCAGCTCCTTTCCTGATTATATTCATGTAATAGCACATCCACTTTTGGAAATAATGAGAGTCTTTTAAACCTTTCACCCATGCCAACATGGTGACCATATCATTGTATTCCTCATTTCAGTCACTTCTATGGAAATATTTAGGCCATCAGGAAGTAGTAGAGTTTCTAGCAGTAGAGAGGTAAACTATATTAATTACTTTCTTGCATTTTACCTCATTTTTCTCATAATACTCCTGAGCACTTTCTTGAGAAATATCGGCCACTTCCTCGACTGAAGACCCCTTGAATACACTGTTAAAGAAAATGTTGTCCAATGTCATAACCAAATTTTAATCATCATCCTTAACTTGTCTTGTATTTGGAAAGAAATGATCCACCACTGTAAGTACAAAATCTGGATCATGGGCTGCAACGAGGAAAGAAGCATATTTGTGCAACTCAGATCTAATCAAGTTTGTTAGGCAAGAAGGCGTTTTCTCAACTCAATCAATAAAATCCTACATATTAACATGACCAATATCCATATCCCTCATCTCTTTGGTGTTGGAATCTACTAAGCTTTCCGGGTACATGTTCAAGTATTTGTCATACTTGTACTTCATTTGCTTTGTTGATGACATGTCTGGTGAGGATTCCAATTGACTGGAAGAAGACTCTTATTTATAATGAGGAGGCCTTGACATTTAAAAATTACTTCATTCAACACTAAGGATTATCTTCTTCAATAGTCATCATTATCAGAAAACCAAATTTTATCAACTGGATAAAAAATTCGGAGTCAGAACAAGTTGGCGAACAAATTTGGTAAAAACTGGCAGGTCCGGGAAAAAAGTCCGACCTGCACTTTAGGAGTAAAAATTTTCACATCAGGCTTTAAATTAAAATGTGCAAGGGTAAAAAATCTTCCTTGCATATCGGACTTTAAAGTCCGATGTGCAAGTTGGGGAAAAGCCATTGAAAAAATTCATTAGCACATCAGACTTCAAAGTCTGATGTGCAAGTGAAAATCCTTTCAAAAGATAAGAACATCGGACTTTAAAGTCCGATGTGCTAGGGAAGGACAACCAATTCACATATCAGGAACCTGACATGTCAATCAAAAAAACTCACCTCACGTATCGAACTTTAAAGTCTGATACGTGAGGTTTAACCCTTCTGCTAACACATCGGGTTTTTAAACCCGACTTGTTAGCAAGAGGGCATCTCTAGCATATCAGACATTAAAGTCCGATATGCGAAGATATCTTCCTTCACCTGCATGTCAGGATTTGAAACCTGACACGTAGGTGAGGGAAGAGAGGTAGGAAGATGAACAAAAACATCAAAGGGCAATCAGACATTAAAGTCCGACGTGCTCTTGACCTCGAACGGAAGGTTAGGAGCAATAGGATTTCAAAATCCGATGTGCTCCAACAAATGAAAACCCAAAGGAGAGATGAAGAAGAAAATAAGAAAGGCAAAGAAAAAGGAAAAGCCCAAAAGAATAAAAACCTACCTCCCACGCGACCGAAGAAAATCTGATGACTTCGCGAGGAGATTTGGGGACGAAACTGCGAGAAAGGAGCAGGAGGGCACGCACAGAGAAAAGATTTGCAAAATAAAATGAGGGATTAAAACCAAAAAACTAATAAATAACCATTAATTTCCTCATTAATGATTAAGCACGTCATGCATATTGGACTTTAAAGTATGACATGTAGGACTAAAACCCCTTGCCAGTCGGACTTTAAAGTTTGACATGCATGCCATTACAAACAACCTGCACATCAGACTTTAAAGTTCGATGTGCAGGAGCAAAGACCCTACAGGTCGGACTTTAAAGTCTGATCTGTAGGAGAAGGACTACCTACAAGTCAAACTTTAAAGTTTGATCTATAAGGACAAAACCAAAACATTGCACATCGGACTTTAAAGTCCAGCGTGCAATTCTTCAAATAGAGGTCCGACCTATAGGTAAAACTGCAAATATAAAAGAACTTAAAAACAATAAAAATAAGAAGCAGAAAGCAAATGGAGCTAACCGATGAAGTTGGTAAAGCTCTCTTGTAGGACGTGAGGTATGAAATGGACCAGTTTTGTAGGGTTGCCTCATGATTTCGGCCGCACTAAAATCGAGGACAATAGCTGGCTCTGATTGGGGAACAAGCTACACCACTTGAAGCTTGTAGAATCCAGAACTCTGAGTGCCTATATCAAAAGACTAAAAAGAAAAAACTATACAAATTTTACAATAAGAACAACTTCCTTTTACATTTCTCTTCATTGAGTAAAGAGTTTCAAATGTTCGCCACTGTGAGGTAGCGAGAATGAGGTACCATCCACATATGCAAGGAAGTAGCTATGCTCGCCACATATTTCATGAATAGTGAAGGGACCTCTCCATAAGGAGTCAAACTTTCCATGCAAACCCTTTGGTTCCCTCCTCTTGTCCCATAACAAGACTTGATCACCAACTAAGAACTCATGAGAAGTTGTTTTCTTATCAAATAACACCTTCACTTGGCTTTGGTGTGTGGCAATCCTATCCACCACTTCTTCTCTTGTTTCTTCCAACTGAGAAAGAAACAAATTCCGCTTATCAGGCGAATCTTGATAGGTTTCATCTTCAACGGCCTTAGCGAGCTTTAATGCTGGAAGTTCCACAGTGATAGGAATCTCAGCATTCAACCCATACAGAAGTTGAAAAGGTGACATACTGATCGCTCTTTTCTGAGTTATACGATCTGCCCATAGCGCATCATAAAGAGCTTTATGCCAAGTCTGTTGTCTCTCATCAACAAGCTTCCTCATAATAGTAGCTAGATTCTTATTTCTTGACTTGGCCTGACCATTTCCTTGCAGATAATAGTCAAATGAGTGTGAAAGGGAAACACCATAGTCGAAGCAAAATTCAATGATCTCATAAGATGAAAAACATGAAGCATTATCAGTTACTATCTTATGATGAACACCAAACCTTGAAACGATGTTTTCCTTCAAAAATTGACAAACCACCCCCGAAGTAGCTTGCTTAGTTGGAATTGCCTCCACCCACTTAGTGAAGTAATTTGTCATTGTGAGAATGTATATGTGACCTCCACTAGATGTTGGATTAACAGGTATAATCAAATCCAATCCCCACTATTGAAAGGGCTCTTCAATTACAATTGGCTTAAAAGGGAGTGCATCTAACTTAGGCTTACCCACAAATTGTTGACATTGCTCACATTTGCGAACCCAACTGTATGTGTCCTTAAACAATGTTGGCCAATAGTATCTAGCACGCAAGATTTTGTGTGCAGTGACAAGGGCAAAAAAATGTCCACCACAAGCAAGATCATGAAAAGCTTGAAGTAATCTTACTTGTTGTTGTTTGTCCATGCAACGCAGAAAATTACCATCTAAACCTTTCTTATACAAACCATTGTCCCATAGGACAAAATTCACCGCTTTAAGCTTCAAGGTTTGCCTTTCATTACATGACAAGTTTGCAAGACAGTCTCCATACGTTAAGAGATATTCTAAGTCAGAATACCACTCATCGGTGGTCTGAAAAATAGAACCTTGGGACAATCTTGATTCGTACCTTCATTTTCTAGCACCACTTCATCAATTGATTTGTTGTCAAGTATCAACTGACATAGACCTTTTCCACAAACCAACTTAGTGGGCTTGATTTCCATGTCATATTCCTGAATCTTAGCAACCCAATTGCCCCTTTTAGTTCCAAACTCTTGTTGCGTTAAAATACACTTGACAACAGCATAAACCTGAAATGTTTCACTGCTTTAACCACAGAAAAGGCATGCTTCTCCATTTCTGAGTACTTCAATTCATGATCTTTTAGCGGATAACTCATGAATGCAATGGGTGATTCCACACCTTCATTATTTTTATGCATCAATATGGCCAAATGGGTATGATATAATGCATAGCTATACATGATAAACTCTTTGGTATAATCAGGGCATACCAAGACTGGGGTGTTTTCCATGGCCTCCTTCATTTTATGGAAAGCTTTCTTTCCTTCATGAGTCCACTTGAAAAGAGAATTACCTTTCATAATGTTAACTATGTGACGAGTCTGTTTGGCAAAGTCTGGAATAAATCTTTGTAAGAAATTGAATTTGCCGAAAAAGAGTGGACGACAGTCTTACTTGTTGGCATAGAAATATCACAGATAGCTTTTACTCTTTCAGCATCAATTTTTATACCTTCTTTTGAAACAATACACCCAAGTAACTTACCTTCGGTGACCCCAAAAACAGATTTCTTGGGATTAAGGGAAATTCCATGCTGACGACACTTCCCCAATACTTGTTGCAAATGATAGAAATGATCTTGATGTTTCTTAGAATAAACAATCAAATCACTAAAATGAACTTCCCAAAGAAACTTCGTAAGGCCAAGTCCATTGCACGTTGGAAAGTCGCTCCTACATTTATCAACCCAAAAGGCATTATGTGATATGCAAAAGTGCCCCAAGGTGTGGTAAATGTAATTTTGTGTTGGTCTTGTTCAAGAACCTCCACTTGGTTGTAACCCGAAAATCCGTCCAACATGGACATCATCTTTGATCCAGTAACAACTTGTAGGACATGATCCATGACAGGTAAAGGGTAGTTATCTTTTAAGGATGCCTAATTCAAATTCCAAAAATCAACACATATCTGGATCTCACCATTCTTCTTACATATAGGTACAATATTGGCTATCCAAGAAGAATTATGAATGGGGAATATTATCCTTGCTTTCAACATCTTTTGAACTTCAGCAAAGATAGTATCAGAGATCTTTGGGTTGTATTGCCTTTCAGCAGCTTTTGAACTTCAGCAAAGATTATCAGCTTCTACAATATTGGAGAAGTCCCTATTCTTCATAAGATCACAAAAACCAAAGTGATAGAGCTCACCAAATCTATGAGTGACAAGAGGGAAATGACTGTCAAAACCATTGAAAATGACTTGGTGAAGTATGCATGCATGGTGATCGGGTATAGAGTATTCTATGCTAGCAGAATGAATTATGTTCCTACAGCTGCAGTGCATGTCGCTTATCGAATGATTAAGGAAGATGCAGAGTATGACTTGTGTACCTACATGTAAAAGCAACTCATGGAGAATTTTAAATCCATCAAAGAGGACAAGACACTTAGGTTCAAGTTCGGTCAACTACTTGTTGGGTTGTTTTTCTACTTTCAAGGGTATTTTTCGGGAGTTGGTGATGTTCAATGGTCAAGTGACCTACTGATTACTAGACAAATCAAGGAGAGTCTGCAATCAGTGGGATCTACTTACCCAGAGACTCTGAATAGGTATTTTGGTGAGTTCAGATTAAAGATGAACCAAAGAACAAGGATATCAGGTGGCCTAGTTAAGAAGTATAAGATGATATTTGTTTCACTATCAAAGTGGATCATTGCATAATGGAAGCGGTTGAGACAAGAGAAGATGAAGTTGAGCCTATGGGCTATGAAGTGGTGAATGAAATACTCATTGGGTATGCCTCTACCCTACTTGCTTCACTGCTTGATCCAAAGAAGAAGAGGACCGACACCTACTCCGAGAAAGTTAATCCTCCTGGAGTACCGAAGCAGAAGAAGAGGAAAGTTGTGCCATCAGCATTGGTACCGATTACATCTGTTGTCAATCCAAAAATGACCAAGAGCTCACTAGCCAAGATAAAATTGGAGGCTATTCCACCAAAGGTATTTGAGAGGAAGAGGAAAACTAAGAACGAAACACAGGATTCAATAGACATTGAATCGGAAGATGAAATAAAGAAGGTGAGGCAATCAAGTAGCAAGACCAAGCCAACTAGTAATGTACCTGCAAGCTATGCACCGGTAAATATACACATTCCTTCTTACAAGCCTATTGCTCATTTTCAAAGGATTATAAAGAACATTAGAAGGAAAATTCTTGATGATCTAAAAGATTATTTTGATGATCTTAGCGATACTGAAAAGCAGGAGGTAGAGCAAGAACTCATTAAGTATTTATGTGATAATGATCGGTCTCCAAAAGATATTAAACCTATTATTTCTAATTCTTTGTATAATTCTTTGGATAATAAATGGCGCATTGTCATTGAAAAGGAGAAAACAATTAGAGAGCAAATTTTTGCTCAATATTTTCTAGATGCTTCCAATTATGAATACTTATGAGCTTCTTGATCGGTACAAAGGCATCTTTTTCATGAGAAAGAGAAGACTTTAGTTACTTGGATGTAAAATCTCTGAACTAGAAAAAGACACTCATCTGCTGGCTAATGCAACTGTCAAGATTCAGAATGTATCCAAAGCAAATCGACATGCTGAGCAAGAGCTTGACCTATCAAAATTGAAACCAGATGAAACCTTCAATGATAAAGGAGAAAGAATAACTGAGAAAAATGATCCTATTGATATGGATGCATTAGATGCTGAAGGTACTAAACTAGAGGTAGCTAAGAAGGAGAAAGTAGATAAAGAAAAAGTAGATAAAGAGAAAGCAAATAAGGAGAAAGTCGATAAGGAGATAGCTGAAAAAGAGAGCGGAGAAAGAAAAAGTGGAGAAAGAGAAAGCAGATAAAGAGAAAGTAGAGAAAGTAGAGAAAGAGAAAGCGAAAAAAGAGAAAGTTGAGAAAGAAAAAGCGGAGAAAGATAAATCTGAGAAAGAAAAAGAGGAGAAAGAGAAAACGGAAAAAGAGAAAGCGGAGAAGGAGAAAATGGAGAAGGAAAAAGAGGAGAAGGAAAAAGCGAAGATGGAGAAAGCAGAGAAGGAGAAAGTTGAGAAGGAGAAAGTAGAGAAAGAGAAGGAGGAGAAAGAGAAAGTGGAGAAGGAGAAACTGGATAAGGAGAAGGTAGAGAAGGAGAAACTGGAGAAGGAGAAGGCGGAGAAGGAGAAACTAGAGAATGAGAAAGAGGAAAAAGAAAAGGCCGACAAGGAGGCTAAGGAGAAAGAAGAACAGGAGAAGAAGAGACAAGAGGAGATCAAAGCAAAAGAAGGTGGACAGACTTCTGAGACTCCCAAGGCAACGGAAGTTTAAGACAAGTAGGTTGATCCCACCGGTCACAGTGAATTGACTCTTGCCTGTCTCACCAAATCAGTAGATGAAAATGAGCTCCTCAGAAGTATTCAACTTGCTCAAGAAATATTGGAGGAACTAAGAAGAAAGAAATAAAAAGATGTTATTCAACTTGATGTTGACACTCTTTCAACCTTAGTCCCCAATACTAATCTTTTTGGTACCGACTCTTCGCTGGCCCAGTTAAAATTTCTATGCACAGTAGTGGGAGATCAAGTGCAATCATTGGAAGATGTTGCCTATGCTACTGCAGAGAAAAAGCATACAAAGGCACTAAAAGTTTCATTGGTGAAGAAATTTAATGAAGACAGAGCCAAGTTGATCCATCAGAGAGATGATATCAATCTGGCAATGGTTGAAGGACATAAACTTTTGAGCAAAATCTACCAGCCCAATCTATTCTATGATGATGCTCTGAAGAAGAAGGGTCAACTCCAATCGGAGTTAAAGCAATATATAGACAACTTCAAAGTTCCATATGATTCCTTCATAGTGTATGGGCAGATTGTACAAACTCACCGAAAACAGATTGACAAGATTGATTCAAAGATCTGCAAGCGGTTTCAAGATCTAGAGAAACTTTAGTTGCTTTTGTTACCTAAGTTGTAGATTCTTCAGAAGTGATTTCTGAACATGGACGCCATCATTGTCACTCAGGAATTTAGAATTATTGATGCCATGGAGGAATTAGCATTCCAGATGAACTCGAAGTGAAATTGTTGCCTCACTCCTAGACACGTGATCTATAGATATGAAGGAATTTCCGAAAAACTTTAAATTCATTTTTGAAAAGTTTTACTCATTATTGTCATAAACATATACTCTGTTTTCATACTATGCAATATGATTTTGGCATTTTTACATTACTTTGTCATTATTGGCAAAGGGGGAGTGATATTGATTTGAAAATTTTATGGGGAGTGGTATGGAAGTAGTACATGCTTTCAATTTTGGCAAAGGGAGTAGTGTATATGCTTAGGGGGAGTAATTTGATTATGGCATCATTTTTGTTTTGTAAGCACTTAGATGTCAAATTTTCCTAAGTGTTGCCATCAATGCCGAAGGGGGAGATTGTTGGTATTTTAATGATGTTTAGTTGTGATTGTCATTGATGGACACACACTTATTTGTTATATGAGTTATTCTCAACCAGTACTATGTGGTGTATTGTTCAAACTGGTATTATATGCTATTGAATGCATATTCTTTGTTTGTTGAAGACTATCGGTGTTTGCAGAAGGTGCTTACCAGTCAAAGCATGACTGGGGACTTCAAGTAGTATGAGGACTTCAAGAGATACGAGGACCCCAAGTGGCAGCCAATCTTTTTAGGATCGGAATACTATGTTCCAGTTTACCAGTCTTTGTTTGTAAAACTAGTAATCGGTATATTGTGTTTTGTTAACCGACAAACTTGTAAAGTGTGATGAGTTATCGTCCACCGACACCGTTGCGGTGATTCTATGTCATGTTACAAATTACGTCTAGATGCACTATACCTAGGAAATTGTAGTCTAATCTCATTGGACCAACATGAAATCAGATTCCTATATGAGGACCTCATGTCTAGGGTTTTGGATGTATGAGTGTGAAGTGTTGCGTAAGAAGATTAGGTCTTTGCAAGAAGGTATCTTGCGATAGAGATTGAACATGTGAAGGACAGAAGACTGAAGTAATGTTGGAATGCATTAATAAACAGCTATCAAGGATCTATCTAAACATTTTGTGCTACTTTGTAGATCACTTACTTGTTGATTACTAATCTCTTTGACAAGTCAGAAACCCTTAACCGGGTAGGCTCAGTTAAGCCTGTTCTAAATCCTCTAACAAGGTGGTTCACAGTTGTGGATCTGAAATCCTTTAACAAGCTGGTCTTTAACAGGACTTATCTCCAAACAAAGATCAGGATTCCTAGCAGGATTTGTTCTGGTGAAGAACATTGTAAGGCCTTAACCGGTCTGGTTGCTATTTTGTAGATAGTAGACTTGTGAGTTTTACTCACCGTGGTTTTTCCCATTTGGGTTTCCACATCAAAATATCTTGTGGTATGGTGATTGTGTTATTGTGGGTGAATGCTTTATTTGTTATTTGGCTTTTTTGTGTATTAACTGGTTTATTGTTTAAAGGGCTATATCAATCTGCAGTAAAATTGCTTAAGTGTTTGGTAATGTTTTTGGGTATACTAATTTACCCCCCCCCCCCTCTTAGTATTCATCACTCTCACAATCAACTAGAACCTAATTGAGTGAAATAACATCTTCAATCTCAGGAACAACCTCTAACCCATCATTAGCATGCAGGAAATAATTACCCATACCTGATGACTCAAAAAGAATCTGAGCCCGCTGATCATCAGATTTGACAATGATGTATTTTGATTCTTTTTCCGGAAGTAACTTTTGGATAACTCCCTTAACAGGAATATGAGCTTCAATCATATCCATCTTTAAATCTCCTCCCACATCTCTATAGAAATTTCTTCCCAACAATAGTCCATAGGAAGCCGGCACATCGGCTACCAATACTATCATCTTAATCTTCTTTTTTGGGAATACAGCAAAAGAAAATTGTGCATCCTTGATCTGACCTATCAAGGGGACTTACTTGTTATCCATAGAGAAACATCTTCCAAATGTTTTGGTCAAAGTTAAACCAAGGGCATTGGTAACTTTTGACGGCATAACATTATCAAATGCCCTAAAATCGATTACACAATTACTAAGCTTATAACCATTTATCAAAAAAGAGATAAAGAATGGTCCTATCTTTCTATAGGAGAAGGGGAAGTCACTAAGTTATTTTGAAGTAAGTTAGACTTGGGAAGATTACTAGGAGTAGTATCTTTTTCTTTAACAAACTTGACCAAACGGTCAAATTGATCTGGATTAGATCTCAAAAATTCAACCTCAAACATTTGTATTTTGGTTTTCCTAGCATGGTCTAAGATATCAAATGACTGAAAATAATTCATCAAAGATTTATTTGGGTTCTCATTTTGAGAACTTAAAACATTTGGTGCATTAGTCTTCGATGTAGGTGTAGAACAATTGACAGGTGCAGAAAAATTGACAACAGTCAAAGAAGCACTTACACTTTTATCCTTTGCGGAGTCCTTCAAGAAGGAGTTTTCCTTTGAGGGATTTGGTGCGGGAGTCCCACGCTTAGCAATAGTAACTGGCATACATTGAGAATCCTTGGTTTGAATAGAACCATCACTCTCTGCATTGACAGGCGGTTGAGCTGCTTGTACTTGTGAACGGGTGAATACTGCAAAGTATTCCCTATCACATGTGTCTCAATGAAATATCTTCATGCTCAACACCCAGGACTCCACGTGCAATGTAGAAGGCAGCAATGTGTTCTTCCAGGTGTTGAGAACCATCCCCCAAAAATAAGAAAAAATTTTCGTGTTCCTTTAGGAAGTTCATGTAAAGGTGCAGTCAAGCTCAATGGACCAAAAGCGGTACCCCAAGGACCAGCAGTAGCCATCCTTAATAGATTATATGGTGATATTACAAAATGACTTGTAAGTGGAACAACTAAGACTTGCAAACTTGACACCTCACTTGGTATGGGAGATCGTCGTGCAGAAGGAGGAAAACTTTGTGTCCGCTGCAAAGGAGAATGCATCTGAGGTATCACAAAAGGAAAATTATGTTGCTAAAAAAACTCAAAAGTAGGATCAACAACACCTGCTAATCGTTGCCCATGAGTGTAACTTCGATCAACCAGATTAGGATTTTTCAGAAAATCAGCAAAATGGATATTACAATGAAAAGCGCACTGCAACCCAAAGAGAAAATATCAGTTGCACGTCGCTCCCCAACAGAGTCGCCAAAAAATTGTTGGGTGAATATTTTGTCACTAGCGTACCAATAACAAAATATATGATTCACACACAGCTATGTTGAGAAATTAATCTCTCCTCTCATCAAGGGGGGGTTCTCTTTGAAATTTCTTCTCTAATTAACAAGAAATTAAAATATGTGGGTTAGTTTTGGGAATATAACTCTCTTTTTTCAGAGTCTATGTATTCTCCCTCCACTTTGTTACAATTTCCCTATCACTTTTGATACTTAAAGAAATGAATGAATTAATCCAACAAACTATACCAAATTTTACAAGCAAGAAGCACAAAGTCTTTCTTGAATGTAATATTAACTTAAACTAATTATCATAAATGGTAAGAAATCCAACTTGCAGCTCAAAGTCTTCAAGTGTAATTCCCCAATCCTTAAAACTACAAGCAACAGTAGCAATACAAAGCCTACCACTATTTGTATATTTTTTAGTTTTGATTATGCTAAGCAAAACTCTGTCGAATTTTTGCCTCAACTAAGACTTTGAGCTTTTGTTGTGGAGATTCAATCAAGCAAATAAAGAAAGCAATTTTATTTGATCTCAAATTTTGTGTTGTGTCAAAAATTGTTTATATGATTTAGTGTTCTTATGTTCATTACTTATATATGTTCTTTATTTCCTTGATTTTGGAGATATTGTTATGTGGGTAAAAGAGCTCTTGAATTGTGAAAGTAGACTTTGTGCTCCTTGCATATTTGGGAAATTTTCTATTGTTAAGTGATTAGTGGTAGGCTTTGTATTCAGAAGAGTTTTGCTTAGCATAATCAAAGCTAAAAAAAATACAAACGAGAGTCCTCCTTATATATGAAAAGAGTTGAGAAAAATGTGGGCACAGTTGACTAATTCAACTACACAGTCCCACTTGACTACAACTACAACAGAAAGAAATTATGCAGCTGCAAGAAAACTTGCAGCATCTAACAATGTAACTACATGAAAAGAAAATGTCAAAAGGGGACACTTTATTCGTCTTTCTCCTCCTCATTAGATTTGTGGAATTATTCGAACTTAGTCAGTATGGCCTCCATCTCAACTTTGTCCGGCATTGGGGTAGAATCTGTGATAACATGAACACGGTAAATTGCATCCTCAACCTTCACATATTTCTATTTTCCATCTTTCAGTATGGATACAAGGACCTCAAAACTGACTTAAATCTCCAATAACTTATCAAATGCACTTAGAGAGAAATCATGTTCCATGCAATGATCCATTAGAGAAAGAAACTCTTGCGTGATGGCATCACTAGTAACAATATTCTAATTGTCATTATATAGATAACAAGGAATGTCAGCAATTCTAGCAGAAATGAGATCAATCTCATCATCACCTTACTTCCTTTCTTGATCCAGTTCTACAATCATCAATGTTATTGTCTCTTTTTTATGAGACAACAATGGCAAGATTTGGATATATTTTTCTCTTGTGGGAACTACTTTATTCTCCATGAGGACGTCTATTTTGAAGTCATCCATTTTGCTCCAAAGGCTTGCACTCCTCTCAATATCTTCAATTTCTTGAGATAGTGAAGTCTTGATACTTTGTATTTGACTTTGAATTACTTCAAAATAAGACAATAACCCAATCATTGAACTTAGAAGATGAGACCCCTCTGGTTTCAACCATGCAATCCACTCATCTACTACTCGGCCCTTGACTCGTGCCTGTTCAACTTTCTTTAGAGCCTCAGTATCTATTGAGAAACCAATAGGCTCAATTTCTTGGGAGGATTGTGTAACCTTGAGAAGAACACTGGTTAATTGCTCACTCTTTTGTTTTAACTCATTCTTCTCATCTCTTTCCTGACCAAATCTCCACAATAAAGAGTCAAAATTAGTTTGAGAATCCAGCTTAATGCTCTCATGCGTTTCCACTCCAAGTTCTACGGTTTTCATGGTATAGTCCTCAGGTTGTATACTATATATACTTTTATCTGATGATGACACCATGACCTCAACATATTTCCTCTTAGTAGCTAGATCTACTAATACCCAAGAAATAGTCTTCGATTTTTTTGTACCTTTGCGCTTTGGGGGAACCAACTACTCAAAATCAAACTCATCGGGTAAAATCACCTGTTTCTTCCTCTTAGGTGCTACTACCTCCATCCAAGGTGGTAATTCTGGATTGGTGGGTCGATTAGTAGCTTCTTGTTGAGTACCAATTGGTATTTCAGGAGCAAACTAGCTTGAACTTGCAATGGTTGTGGATGTTGTTATTGGTATCAAGTTGGAAGTATCCAATGACATGCCAGTTGATGTAGTAACAATAGATGCTACTGACACCTCTTTAGCTACAGCCACAGATGGGAGACTGGAAGGTGCATTGGAAATAATTTCAGTACTTACCAGAGGTGGAACTTATGTTATGACCGATGTAGAAGGTAAAGTAATCATCTGTTGTTCCTCAAATGCTTGTTCCATGGCCTCAGGAAAATCCAACATTGAAGATTCAATGGTGGTTAAAGGAATATCATCCAAAATTGAAAAATTGGATAATGTGAAAAATTGTTGAGCAGCTTCAACTTCTGGATGGGTTGGCACCTGTGAGGTGGCAGGGACATTAATCTCATCACGATGTGTTGGCTCTTCAACTTGTGCTTCCTCTTGATGAGGAATTTCACCTTCTTTTGGCTCCTTTTCTTTCTCAGTCTATTTAGTAGACTATTGCTCTAAGTCTTTTGTGGTTGTCTCCTGTGTTGTTGAAGACAACTCGCCTTGTTTAGACCCCTTAACTATGAATTTAATTTTGGGTCCTTTTCCCTTAGATTGGATTGCAGGAGCTCAGGATGGTGCTTGTTGATCTGCTTTGGTCTTGGTCCTTGTTTCGGTCGAAGTTATCTTACCAACTAGACCATCACTATTGTCATCATCTCCAGAACTAGCAAGTAGTTGTTTCATTCTAAGATTATTCTTCAACAACCGTGCATTGACATTTGCAAAAATGGGGGAAATTCTTTGAGTAATAGATTTACTCTCCGTCTTCGACCATTGCACCAGTAGGAGTGGTGAGTCAGAAAACTTCTTTTCATAATAGACTGGGTCTACTATGTCATCGGTATCCTCCATTGTCATTGGGATTTTCGCCAGATCCATATTTTCAATCTCCTCTAGGGTAAGATGACTAAAATCCATTCTTCTTATGTCTTCTTCATCTTGGAAATCTTCCCATACATCTTCAAATCTAAAAACATGAGTATAGTTTCTTTTGAGCTTATTCTTCATGCCACGAAAATCAAAATTATTTCGTGCTTTGAACCTCCTCAGAGTATTCCATTGCATCTCTTCTTCCATGTTCTTGGCCTTGGGATTTGTTAAAATAGAATACCGACTAATAAATTATGGGAACTTCAATCCATTCTTATGTGCTTGTGATTGCTTTTTGTCCACAAAAAATTAGTTGCTGACACAGCTCCATGGGTACAATCTTGTCAGACAGATATCTTGGTAGAATGAAAGGTTCTCATGTGAAACATCCTATCCGGATGTGAGTGAATGTTGGGAACTGAAGAAAAACACATCCAAAATGAGAAACCTTGTTATATGTTGCCTCTGAGAGCCTTTTCTTCTGCAAGTCTTTGTCAAACATGTACTTCCATACAGCAAAGAAAGCATCATTATCTCTTCTAAAATGGTTCTTTTGATTATGGATCGTGAGTTGATCATAATAATTCCAGATAGGCACTAACCTCCTGTCACCTTTTTTAGATAAACTTGGATATTGCCTCATGGAAGCAGCTGCATATACCAGGTATGAGGTCATATATAATTTCAATGTTACCTTAACCTTCTTCAATTGTGAGTAGAGTGCATCATTGATCTTCTCACCCCAATCAATCTTAGCAGCTCCTTTCCTGATTATATTCATGTAATAGCACATCCAGTTTTGGAAATAATGAGTCTTTCAAACCTTTCACCTCTATGGAAATATTTAGGCCATCTGGAAGTAGTAGAGTTTCTAGTACCATAGAGGTAAACTGTATTAATTACTTTCTTGCATTTTACCTCATTTTTCTCATAATACCCCTGAGCACTTTCTTGAGAAATATTGGCCACTTCCTCGACTGAAGAACCCTTGAATACACTGTTAAAGAAAATTTTGTCCAATTTCATAACCACATTTTGATCGGCATCCTTAACCTATCTTGTATTTGGATCGAAATGATCTGCCACTACAAGTACAAAGTCTGGATCATGAGCTGCGACGGGGAAAGAAGCATATTTGTGCAACTCAGATTTGATAAAGTTTGTTAGGTGAGAAGGATCTTTCTCAACTTGATCAATAAACTCCTACATGTTAACATGATCAATCTTAGTATCCATGATCTCTTTGATGTTGGAATCTACTAAGCTTTTCGGGTACATGTTCAAGTATTTTTCATACTTGTACTTCATTTTCTTTGCTAATGACTTGCTTGGTGAGGATTCCAATTGACTGGAAGAAGGATCTAATTTATCGTGAGGAGGCCTTGACATTTTCAAATTACTGCATTCAACACCGAGGATTAGCTTCTTCAACAATCATCATCATCAAAAAACCAAATTTTATCAACTGGATAAAAAATTCGGAGTCAGAACGGGCCGGCGAACAAAATTGGTAAAAACTTGCAGGTCAGGGAAAAAAGTCTGACCTGCACTTTAGGAGTAAAAATTTGCACATCTGACTTTAAATTCCAATGTGCAAGGGTAAAACATCTTCATTGCATATCGGACTTTAAAGTACAATGTGCAAGTTGGGGAAAAGTCGTTGGCACATCGGATTTTAAAGTCCGATGTGCAAGTTGAAAAAAGTGCATCTGACTTTAAAGTACGATGTGCAAGTGAAAAGCCTTCCAAAAGATAAGCACATCAGACTTTAAAATCCGATGTGCTGGGGAAGGACAACCGATTGACATGTCGGATTTTAAAACCCGACATGTCAATCAGACAAACTCACCTCACATATCAGACTTTAAAGTCTAATATGTGAGGTTTAACCTTTCTTCTAACACATCATGTTTTAAAACCCGACTTGTTAGCAAGAGGGCATCTCCCGCATATCAGACTTTAAAGTCCGATATGCG
The DNA here is from genome assembly GCF_030272615.1 of Cryptomeria japonica. Classification (NCBI taxonomy): domain Eukaryota; kingdom Viridiplantae; phylum Streptophyta; class Pinopsida; order Cupressales; family Cupressaceae; genus Cryptomeria; species Cryptomeria japonica. The sequence continues at coordinate 612,482,817 of NC_081410.1, read as the reverse complement.
GAGATATTTACCTTCAACTGCATGTCGGGATTTGAAACCCAACACGCAGGCGAGGGAAGAGAGGTAGGAAGATGAACAAAAAGATCAAAGGGCAATCAGACATTAAAGTCCGACGTGCCCTCGACCTCAAAGGGAAGGTTACAAGCAATCGGATTTCAAAATATGATGTGCTCCAACAAATGGAAACCCAAAGGAATGACAAAGAAGAAAATAAGAAAGGCGAAGCAAAAGGAAAAACCCAAAAGAATAAAAACCTACCTCAATCCACATGGCCGAAGAAAATCTGATGACTTCAAGAGGAGATTTGGGGATGAAATTGCAAGAAAGGAGAAGGAGGGAACGCATGGAGAAAATATTTGCAAAATGAAATGAGGGATTAAAACCAAAAACCTAATAAATAACCCCCAAAAAACCATTAATACCCTCATTAATGATTAAGCGCATGCATATTGGACTTTAAAGTCTGACATGCAAGACTAAAACCCCTTGCCAGTTGGACTTTAAAATCTGACATGCATGTCATTACAAACAACCTGCACATCAAACTTTAAAGTCTAATGTGCAGGAGCAAAGACCCTGCAAGTTGGACTTTAAAGTCCGATCTGCAGGAGAATGACTACCTGCAGGTCAAACTTTAAAGTTTGATCTACAAGGACAGAACCAAAACATTGCACATTAGACTTTAAAGTCATATGTGCAATTCTTCAAATAGAGAAAACCCTACAGGTTGGACTTTAAAGTCCGACCTGCAGGTAAAACTGCAAAAATAAAATAGCTTAAAAACAATAAAAACAAGAAGCGGAAAGCAAAAGGAGATAACCGATGGAGTCGGTCAAGCTCTCTCAGAGGACGTGAGGTATGAAATGGACCAGTTTCATAGGGTTGCCTCATGATTTTGGTTGCATTGAAATCGAGGACAACGGGATGTAGAGACAAAGATAGAGGTGAAAATAAAGACAACTCCACAAATCGATAGGTAAGTAATGTGAAATGATGAAGAGAGGTGTGTTGTTGTTGAGAGAGAGAGATAGAGTGTTTAGCTGCCAAAAGAAAATAGAGCAAATTTAGAGAAGTAGAAAGTGTTAGCACAGAGTAAGAATAGAGAATTCTGGAGATTAATGTTGTAGCAGAGAGAAGAAGGAAGAGAAACAGAGGAGAAAACTTTAGCAGGCAGAGAACGTCATTCTCAAGATATGAGAAATTTGTGTGTTACCAAATTCATTTGTAACAAGGCTTTGTCGCTACATTATAAACTTGAACAATCACTATAAATATCTAAGTGGGTGCTTAGAGCAGGGGTAGGTGCTCCTTTGAGTAGGTGCTCATAAAATCAGGGGTTGGTGCCTTAAAGTTTTAGGCGTTGGTGCTTCTTGGGTTGGTACCCTAAACATTGTAAATTGTTATTTACAGTGAGGCTAGATTGGAGCAGTAGACTCTAGCAGCTATCCTCACCGAGGTTTTTCCCACATTGGATTTTCCTCGTAATGTGGTGTTGTGGTTTAGTTTGTGTGGGTGTGTATGTTCTTGATTAATTTGCAATTTTGGTCCTTGCACACATAGTTAAAAGTTTTAAAATACACTGGTTGACCACCCCCCCCTCTCAGTGTCCATTTGTGTTCTTCAAAGATAAGGCTTATCTTTGTAATAAAATTATTAAAGTGATTTTATTTGTATATTTTTATTTCTTTCTTAGCATTTAGAATGGTTATAATTGTATCATGTTTATCCATTCCATCTTAAAACTCTATGTAAGTAGATGAAACTCATTGTAACTTTGTAATTGTTATCCAACTATATAATAGAACAATAGTTTGTTTGATTTTCTTACAACATGGTATCAAAGCAAAGGATCATGTGAAAAGGAGTTCTATAAATCACTATAAGAAAAGTCCAAGTGATATATTTTTTCTCTAAATCAACAGGTTTTTTATGCATGCTATTTGTGGGAGATTGCATCGTCGGGGGATTAATCTCGCCCCTTCCTGGCTCCAACTTGACAATAAGTAAGACCAAGGTAAGGTAGGTTGGGCCTTGGGCTCGGTTGCAGGGGCAGGGATACCCCTAATGCAAAAAAAAAGGTATTTTATAAACATTTGGTTAGAAGGGTTTTCAGAGGTACCAAAGTCCATAATTGTGCAAGGATTGTGAAGGTTTTCTTGAAAGTTGTGGCCATAGCCACACAATAATTTATTAGAAAAGTGTAACTCTTTTTTGGTTGAAATCATACATATGCTAAATTTACAATTTTATCAATTTTTTTTGTTGCGTTGTTTTTCTAGGGTTTGCAACCAAGATAAATAGTAAGAGTCAAATGTTTTTCTAAAAAAATCACAATATCAAACATATGAAAATGTGCACCATTTATTTTTATAAAAAACACAATTAGTAGCAAAAAGGAATTGTGACCTTTTTAAAAGTTTTTCTAAACTATTTTTTGCAGTCTAGCAACTAGGTTCTTTTTAGAGCCCATCGCAAGGGCACATGTCCATGTAGGATATTAACAATTTATTTCTAGTTTGTAAAGCCCAATGGTTAGGGTTTATGAAATATTTACTCAGTAGCTAAGCTAAAGTTTATGGAAGATATTTATATTTTTTTGCAAAGTAGTGTTTCAATATAGGTGTTTCATAGGGTTTGCATATTTTATTGAAATATACCTCTAAAACATGGTTTAACTTGAATTTTTACAATATGTGCAAGGCAACTACATTGTGTGACCAATGTTTTACTAAGGGTTTTTGGTGCCAAATTTATTGGATATAGTAATTACTCTTGATCTTACAAGGCCATAAGCAATAAAGAAGATAAGTCCAACAAGATCTTGCTAAGATCTTGCTTGTCCCTTTTTCTACAAGGATCCTGATGTAAACATAGTCCTACCATCTATAGGATGGGTATTCTTTTCAAACCAATAAGGAACAAGTATGTTATATCTATAAAGCTAATGTAGCCATTGTTAAAGATCCTCTAAATATTAACAATGATGAAGAATTTTATTTATATGCATGTTAAAGAAGCTCACACTTTGAAGTCAAAGAGGATTCCAATGTAGATGGAGCTCAATATGGATGGTAGCCTAGTTAGCTTTCAAGTCATAACATTACAACACTAATGAGACAACTTGATATAACATTGTTAGATGTTTCTCAACATGAATTATTCACTAATAATTTTGGAGATCTATCATTCAAGAGTTTGGAAAGATGCTAATTCGGGAACCCGAGAATTCAACTTGGGAGATACACCTTTACAATGGTTATGTGGTAGTTTGATGGAATTTTGCTTGATATGCATACTATTTTCCAAGAAAATATTCTATCAAATTCTTGGATCTTTTGCATTTATTTTATTAGTCATTATATTTGTATGCTCTTTTTCTAGGTAGAAAGTCTTAAGAGGGTGTATTAGAAGATAAGGCTTACCTTTGTGATAGAGTCCTTATAGTAACTATGGTGGTTTATTTTTATTTCCTTTTTAGTATTTACAATGCTTATCCTTGTGTCATGTTTATCTATTTCATCTCTAGATGCTATATAATGAATCTCTTTGTAATCATCATCCTACTATCTAATAGAATAAACTTGTTCTTTTTCTTTTTACAATACAAAATGATTCTATTATTAAAGATTTATTTTGATTTTTATTAGAACGATATTTTGTATTTAATCATTCAATAAAATCAATTTTGTATACAATAACCAAGTAGCAAATAAGATAACACATAATAAATAAATTCAAAATCCTTGATTATCTTAATAAAAAATGCAATAGATAATTTTAATATTTGTTATATTTATCCAAAAATAAGTGAATTATCATTGATTTTCCTATACACGTTTGTCAATGCAAATTAATGAAATGTGTTACAATAGTGCACTAATAGAGGCAAGTACTAATAACTACTTCATAATTTATAAAGCAATGTTCATTACATAGCTTCAACATAAATGAAAGTTTTGTTGTAGTATTTGCCTCCATAAAATTCTTTATCCAAAAAATATTTAAAATCTAAGTTCCATGAATTGTCAACTAGTAAGCATTAAACTCCACATAAGTTGTGGAGATATGGTGTTATAGAAGTAATATCTACTCTCATCTTAACATTTTACAAGCTCCAAAATTTAAGTTTCATTGTTGTAATCTCAAGATTTAAATTGTATTTTACTTTTTAATCAATGCATCACTAATGATCTTGATACAATATAATTTTGATCCAAGGCTAACATGGAGCTTTGTGCCCAAAAGTATCCAATCATTATTATTCATAAAATTATGATCGATTATTATTCTTGTATGATAATATATTTATTAGAATGTCATACCACCTATAATTTCTACATTCCTCGACAATTCCTTTGTTTATAAATTACAAACATAGTGAATGCTAACTCTCAACTGTTAGGTCCCGGAGACAACTGAGAGGGGGGGTGAATCAGTTGTCCAATAAATTCAAACCAAACTTAATGCTTAATACTGGTAGACCAAACTTTATGTCGGTAGATAGTTTTAACAGTTAATTGCAATACCGGTAAAGTTTAAAGCATGAAACAGAAAGACAATAGCATCCACAACACATAACACAGATATTTGTATGTGGAAACCCTGTAAGGGGAAAAACCACAATGCGAAACCTTACCCACAATCAGATGATACTACTACAGATAGTATGTGTGTACAATATGGAGTCTGCACATGCAGAAAAGCCAACTGCCTAGAGCTCACTACTCAATCACAAAATGGGAGTCACACTAACTACAATTGGATGGTTAAATCCAATGATAATGTACTGCTCAGAATAGCATCTTCATATGCTGGATTCAGTACCGGTTAAGCTTTGATTTTCCTTCTTCAAACCTTCCTTCAATCTTGAATGATGTCTGCGTATATAGCTCTGCTTATATTCGCATATACCTTATTATATTCCTCTTCCACTATCCTTATTACAATCTCACAAATGAGATCTTACATATATACCAAAACCTAAGACCAAATGAGTAGGTCGGCTCACTAAAAGATATTACAATGAAATTAATTACAAATGAATCAATGTGTGATGCATGATGTCATCTGAATGCATTTATAATAATAACAAATCATCTTCATGATGTGTCGTGCTGATCTGGAGTAGATATGCTTGTCGATCCATAACCTAGACCTATTTTTCGGTAATAGCAAATATGCAAACCCGATTAGACCAATGAACAAATCACCAAAACCAAGTGTCGAAACAATGTCTTCGACATAACCAAGTAATCTCCAAGTCATTCCAAGTGTCGGTGAACAATATAATCTGTTGGTGAACCAAATACCGGTGACTATGCATGAGTCACTGAACATGTCGGTGAACATAACCAAAGGTCTCCAAGTGTTGATAAGTGTTGACAAGTGTTGACATCAATGACAAAACCATATCAACATATCTAAAATACCAACATCAATGCCCATGTTGCTTATTCACAAATTTCTTAGTTTGTGAATTATTTCTTGTTGTTGCCTCTTGTAAATAATCTATAACTATATTACAACACTTCAATTGGAACATTAGAATCAATTTCTTTCTTCTTTAGATAAGCATGAATAATAACTCTAATGTCCCATGTTTTCACATTCATTATGTTAACTGCCCCAACAGCCTAATTCACCATATTGCAATGTCGCTAACACCATCCTCTCTATCTCATATCCATGTACATGGAAATTATCAATGTTTTGGATTAAGGCAAAAACAAGTTTTGAAGGGGCCCTAAAACCATTTACAAAATGATTCTAAGAGGTATAGAATCAAAAAGAGAAATCCAAAACAAAATGGGCTGCAAGGATAAGCATAAGAAACAACAGCCAAAGAGACAACAAAAGCCCAGTCGGGCACAAAAAAGACAGCAAAAAGACCAAACCCAGACACAAACAAAACCAGCAACAGAAAACTACCCAATTACATTAGGCTTCTAAGGGTCTCAACAACCTCAGCCTCAAGGGCATTCATGGTATTAGCAGTAGCCTTCATAGCTTTATGATCCAAATTATGAATAGCCGCATTTTTCTTCATGTTCCCTCGGGTCCTTCACCACCTTGAGCCACCTTAGTATCATCATCAATAATAACAACATCCTTGTCTAGTTGTTCCAGACTATTGACCATGGTATTCATAACCATTGCATATTGTTTGACAATTTTGTGACTGCTTACCATAATAGTCTTGAGGGTGTCCTCGATCTTGTTGTAGCCTTCCTCAATGAGGGTAATGCATTCCTCCAGCCTTTTCTTCAGTTGATCAACCGCTTCCCCTATCTTCTTGATACAGTCCATGATCGACTTCTTCTCATCCTCAGTCCAATTCCCTTCATTATTCAGATTACCATGAGTAGAACCAGCAGGGAAAGCATCCATTTTTCTGCTCAAGGCTCTTTGGTTAATCCTTATCTCTTTAAGTTCATGAAACAACCACTTGAACAAGCTGAAAGTATCAATAGAATTCTCACGAGCCATACCCAACACATTTTCATAATCATCCCTCTTATCATTAAGCTCATAACTTTTGGGATGAAGGTTTGCAATACCAACCACACCCACATTACCAATCTCCTTATAGGAAGGAGGAGAGGTCGGGACATTAGGGCATTCAGGGTTCTTATCATCCTCTTCCTTCTCGCTAGAAGAGGGGGAGCCATTCTCAACAGAAGTAGAGGGGGAGGACATAACAATATTCTTTTGACCTTTGATACCCTTCCTCATCTTAGGTTTTGAACTCGAAGGAATTTCAATTTTAGCTTTTTTCAGGGGACGAGAAATCTCTTCAGACCCAGACCCAAAGGCTTCATTATCAAAGTCGTTCACACTAATCTTATCATTCTCAGAAATAATATGGATATAATCATCAGGGAGAGGAAGACCATGGAAATGGGCATCAATAAGGACCAGCAGGCCTTCATGTAATATGGGAAACTTGGTAGGGTTCTTGCGGTGGTCACTAAAGTTATCTCTAAGAGCTGACATGAGATAGAAAGGGAAAGACATCTTCACACCATGGCAGAAATGATTCAAAATAACAAAGTGGTGATCATACACCCTGGTATAACGATCATCCAAAGTAAGGTAATTCATAATTGTTAGGTCCCGGAGACAACTGAGAGGGGGGGGTGAATCAGTTGTCAATTAATTTCAAACCCAAAACTAACTTAACCAAACTTAATGCATAATATCGGTAAACCAAACTTTATGCAGGTAGACAGTTTTAACAATTAATTGCAGTACCGGTAAAGTTTAATGCATGAAACAGAAAGACAAATAACATCCACTACACATAACACAGATATTTGTACATGGAAACCCTGTAAGGGGAAAAACCACAGTGGGAAACCTTACCCACAATCAGATGATACTACTGTAGATAGTATGTGTGTACAAATGGGGTCTACACATGCAAAAATGCCAACTGCCTAGAGCTCACTGCTCAATCATAAAATGGGAGTCACACTGACTACAATTGGATGGTTAAATCCAATGATAATGTACTACTTAAAATAGCATCTTCATATGTTGGATTCAATACCCGTTACACTCTGCTTTGCCTTCTTCAAAACCTCCTTGAATCTTGAATTATGTCTGTGTGTATAGCTCTGCTTATAGTTACATATACCTTATTATATTCCTCTTCCACACTCATGTTAATCTCACAAATGAGATCTTACATATATACCAAAACCTAAGACCAAATGTGTAGGCCGGCTTACTAAAGATTTTACAATATGATTAACTACAAATGAATCAATATGCGATGCATCATGTCAGCTTAATGCATTTACAATAATAACAAATCATCTTCATAACGTGTTGTGCTGATCCGGAGTGGATAACGCTTGTCGGTGCATAACCTAGACCTATTTGTCGGTAACAGCAAATATGCAAACCCAATTAGATCAATGACCAAAACACCAAAACAAAGTGTCCAAACAATGTCTTTGACATAACCAAGTAATCTCCAAGTCATCGTTAGTGTCGGTGAACAATATAACCTGTCGGTTAACCAGACACTGGTGACTGTGCATAAGTCACTCAACATGTCGGTGAACATGATCAAGAATCTCTAAGTGTTGATAAGTGTTGACAAGTGTTGACATCAATGACAAAACTAGTGCAACACATCCAAAATACCAACAATAATTACCTTGAGAAGCTTCCGCCAGAAAGACTTAATGATCGCAATGTCATAGTAGTTGGTCGTCTTTTTAATAATTTTGGCTCGCTCCACCTCCTTCTTGGGGAAGTTCTGCACAACTTGCTCTGTATACACTTTGTCTCTTTAATACTTCATACCCTCCATAGATAACCCAGTGACCTATGCAATAAGGGCTTCATCAACCAGGACCTTCCAACCATGGAGAACAATCGTTTCATCCTTCCAATTTTGAGAAAAATAGTTTATGACATCTTGATTTCGCCATTATAGCCTCTCAATGTAGGGAGTGAACCATCCTTTCTCAAAAAAAAATCATAGCTTCTTTTCATTCTCCAACTGCACACAGCTAGGCAGATCAATTCTTTTTCTCGCACCACCCATTGTATCAAGCTCTTTGTTACACTCTCTACAAATAATTTCCAGAGTTAAACAAAGACTCTAAAAAATGTTTAAAATCACCCACAAAGCATGCAAAAAAAATTCGCATCGATTCTCATGTCCTCTCTGGCCACCTGTCTCAAAATGGGAGGTATTAGTAATTCTAGAAACACTCAAAGTCATTATGGCACAAGTTATCATTAGATTTACTCCCTTGACTTCTCTCATGGAGCAAATGCATAGCAAATTATGAGTCCATCCTATCACCACGGGTCCAACTAAGCTGAGCTTTACATGTCACTCCCCTACTCGCAAGGAAGTCAGCAGCCACACTGATTTGTCTATATAAATGGATAATAATGCATCTATCAAAGGTTTTAATAATATCTTTAGCCTTTTTCATCCAAATATCAACATTCCAAGCCGAAATAAATTTGCCCTTTAAGTAGTTGATAATGTTCTTTGAGACCCCCTTGACCCAAACAAGCTTACAATTGTTTTGTTTAGCAAGTTTTAAACCGTGATAAGCTCCTATGGCTTCTGCAACATTATTAGTCTGTTTACCAAGAGGGAGAGCAACAACAGAAATGAAGTTGCCATAGTGATCATGTGTCACCCCTCCATAGCCAGCTTGACTAGGGTTCCCTCTAGCTGCACCATCGAAATTGATTTTCACCCATCGTTGGGGTGGAAAGTGATAACTCAATGATGAACAGATAGTAATAACCCGATACTAAGAGGGGGGGTCAATCAGTACAGACAAAAATATAGTGCTAAACCGGTTTGACAGCAGACACTTCAAATGACTGGCAAACAGTGACATTGGTTTGGAACAAAGTGCAACCGGTAAAGTTAAGAATGCCCGAGACAATCATTAACCGGTTACTCACTTAGCTTTTCACTCAACTCAAGACTACACTACCATTTCACCCTTATGCATAAACAGGTAATCTATCATCAAATCATAATAACAGCTAGTTCAACATGTTTTATTGACAGACATAAAACATAGAACCATCATATGCTTGGCAGACAATAAGAAAGCATCACAAGATAAAAGCATCACACATGACACACATATTTTTCACGTGGAAACCCAACTGGGAAAAACCGCGGTGGGGATGAATACCCACAAGCTGTTTTTGAACTCTTTAGAAGTCCGCTATGTTAGGAGCCTTGTCCGGTTAGAGACATTACAATAGGTTGTGCTAGGAACCAATCCTGTGAGGGATCACCCAGTTAAGGGATGGCTCGAATACCCAGTTAAGGGTTAAACCCTATTAAAGGTTACCTTGTTAGAGGATTTCAAGAACTCAATAGCTAAAGGATTTCGAACTCAATAGCTTTGAATTACCCTGTTAAAGGATTTACAGCAAGCCGGTTAAGGCTACCTTGTTAAGGGATTTTCCAACTGTTGAGGTGGTTAGAGATCAACAGGTATTGCAATGATCTGGTAACAGCACTCAATGCCAATGCAGATCCGCTTAAGCTCCTCTTCACCTTCTGCACTTACACTCTGTAGGTATCAGTTCTCTCCTTTTGGTCTGGCAAGAATCACGTATCCCTTCTCTTGGATACACACACACAACTTTTTCCAACAACCTCAGAAAGAGACACAACATCGTCCTTATAGGAAAATAGATAGATCGATAGCATAAACCCTAAACCCTAAACCAATTAGGTTAAGGAATTCAAACGGTTCAATCCTGACCATTGAGAATACTCCATTAATTGCAACAGCCTTGATCCCATCTCAAGACATTCTCCATCGTCCATTTTCACTGATTTCATGACGGCTGATAACCCATCACACGTTATCACTGTTTTACAGACTTCGCACATTCCCGAGGTAGATAGGAACAATCTCCTCCATGCAAGATCCTTCACCCATACAAGGCTGACATGGCAACATTATCTACTCTTCATTATAATGCTAACTCATCACACAATGTCACTGGTTGAGCCACACAGGCTTGAAGCACTTCAACTGGAAACCTAAAATTGAGACTACCAACCGGTAGTCATACAACTCTTCCATGTGTCGGTTCCCATATCCATATGTCGGTTCACCTTGAACAAGCACACCGCTTCACTTTGGCACAAATGTCGGTTCACAGTGTTATGCTAGTTCACACCTCTTCAGTATATTGACATCAATGACAACATACAATGTCATTATATCCTCATACCAGTTCACATAATGCCAACAATCTCCCCCTTTGGCATTGATGGCAATATACAAAGATATCTCTCTGCTTCACATCTTCTCCCCCAATTTTTGCAGATATCTTCTCCGCTTCCCATCTTCTCCCCCTTTGACAACAAAGCCAAAGTGGAGGCACAAGCTTCCATGTTCCATTATGTTGCTCCCCCTGAGAAGTAGCATCCTTCAACACATCAATCCAAAATAAATTTGACTATCCAATACCTGACTGATGTGGAGCATATGCTTTTAGTTTACATCCTGAAGGGGCACCTAATTTACCTCTTAAGTACATAAATGTAGTCTTTGGAAGAGGCTTGGTGAATATGTCTGCTAACTGCTCCTTACTGGAAACATGTTCCAGTGCAATCTCTTTGTTCTGAACCTTTTCCCTTAAGAAATGATACTTAAGCTCAAAATGCTTGGTTCTAGAATGTAAAACCGGATTCTTGGAGATATTAATTGCACTAGTATTGTCACAAAATATACTTACCGGATCAGATACAGGAACTTTGAAGCCATTTAATACATGCTTCATCCAAATTGTCTGAGTGCAGTTCATGAAAGCTGCAACATACTCTGCTTCTGCTTTAGACTGGGAGATACAACTCTGCTTCTTACTCATCCATGAGACCAGTCTACCACCAAGAAAGAATGCACCATCGGTTGTGCTTTTCCGGTCATCTATATTGCCTGCCCAATCAGCATCTATGTATACTTTCAAGTTGAAATCCTTTCTATAAGGATACCACAATCCATAGTCAACAGTTCCCTTTAGATACCTAAGAATCCGCTTGACTGCAACCAAGTGAGATTCTCTTGGGCTTTTCTGAAATCTTGTAGTAATGACAACTGCATGTGCAATATTTGGTCCGCTATGCACTACATAATGCAACTTACCAATCATTGATCGGCATTCCTTCTCATCAACCCATTCTGAGTCATCTTCTTTAGATAGTTTACAACCGGTCACCATCGGAGTACCAACCGGTTTTATATCTTCCATGCAAAGGTCTTCAACACCTCTTTCACATACTTGGACTGAGTGATAAAGATTCCATCCTTCATCTGCTGGATCTACAATCCAATGAAGAATTTAATCTCCCCTATGAGTGACATTTCAAACTCTTTCTTCATCTCATCTGCAAACTCATGACTCATTGTCATCTCCACCAAAGATAATGTCATCAACAAATACCTCATAGATCAGGATCTGATCTCCTTCAGACCTCAAGTAGATATTACTATCTTCACTTGTTCTCTCAAATCCAATTTTCACAAGATGAAAATGCAGACGTTCATACCATGCCCTAGGTGCCTGCTTTAGTCCATATAAGGCTTTATGTAGCCTACATACCATGTCACTATCTTCAGATAGAGAAAACCCATCTGGTTGCTCAATATACACCTCCTCTTCAAGTACACCATTTAGGAATGCAGATTTTACATCCATTTGATATACTTTGAAACCTTTAAAAGCTGCATATGCAAGAAGCATACGGAGTCCTTCCAATCTGGCTACAGGAGCAAAGGTTTCTCCATAGTCTTCTCCTTCTTCTTGAGCATATCCTTTGCACACTAATCTGGCTTTGTTCCTAATCACTATGCCATCCTCATTCAGCTTATTTCTGAAAACCCATTTAGTACCAATCACATTTTTGTGCTCCGGTCTGGGTACCAAAGACCATGTACCATTTTTCTCTATCTAGTCAAGTTCCTCTTTCATTGCCTTGATCTATTCTTCATCCTTATGTGCCTCTTTGAATGATTTAGGCTCAAATTCAGAGATCATACAAGAGTTTTCTCTGACCTTTCTTCTTGTAAGGATTCTTGCATCCTTATCTCCTATGATCTGCTTAGGATCATGATTCAGCTTGACATACCGAGGAATGGTCTTGATAGATTCCTCTTGCTTTTCTTCTTCATCCTCATCTCAATCAGTATTAGCATCTACATTTGTCAGTTCCCAAAAGGTTGCAACCGGTTTGTTTACCGCTTGCTCACTGTCGGTTTCCTCAGTTTTCTCAGAGGTTTCATCGACCCTTACATTGATGCTTTCCATAATTCTCTGAGTCCTATTGTTGAAACACTTGAGAGCTTTGCTCTTGGTGGAATATCCTAAGAATATTCCCTCATCACATTTCGCATCAAATTTTCTCTGGTGTTCATTCCTCTTGATGTAACATTTGCTACCAAACACTCTAAAGTAGCTGACCACAGGTGTCTTACCGGTCCAATACTCATAAGGAGTTTTATCCTTACCTTTCTTGATGAGTACCCGGTTCATTGTGTAGACTGCAGTGCTCACCGCTTCTCTCCAAAAGGTGTGAGCTACCTTTCCTTGAATCAACATGGTTCTAGCTTCTTCAACCACAGTCCGGTTATTCCTCTCTGCTAGGCCATTCTGCTGTGGAGTCCAGGGGGCAGACAGTTGCCTCTTGATGCCATGTTTTTCACAGTACTTGTTAAATTCACCGGAAGTGAATTCCCCTCATTGATCAGTTCTCAGGCACTTGATCCTTTTACTGCTTTCCTTCTCCACTAATGCTTTGAAAGCTTTGAACTTTACAAAGGCTTCAGACTTGTCTTTCAAGAATGTGACCCACATCATTCTTGAACAGTCATCAGTGAGAATCATGGAGTACCTATCACCCTTCACACTTCTAGTTTTCATAGGACCACACAAATCAGTATGCACAAGATCAAGCAAGTTGTCAGCAGTGAAAGATTTACCTTTAAAGGTTGAGGAAGACATTTTCCCTAATTGACACTCTCTACACAAGGTATTATCCAGTTTGCTTAGCACTGGCAACCCTCTAACTGCCTTGATCTTACTAGCCTTCACAATGTTATCAAAGTTTACATGGCAGAGTCTCCTATGCCATATCCAGCTATCATCAAATTTAGCCATAAGACATGTACTTATATTTGCATTCAGCTAGAATAGGTTACCTTTGGTCTGCATGTCGGTGGCCACCAATTCACCATTCTTTCCTTTGATTCTGCAAACTCCATTCTTGAATTCCAGAGTGAGGCCACTGTCATTCAGCTGGGCAACACTCAGAAGGTTGTGTCTAAGACCATCAACCCAATACACATTGTTAGCACTACTCTTTCCATTCAGAGAGATGGACCCTCTGCCTTTGACCATGCATGGTGCATCATTCCCAAAGCGAACCACACCACCAACATACTCCTCCAATGATAGAAACGCTTCGGTCACCAATCATATGGTGAGAACAGCCACTGTCAATGATCCACTCATTGGAATTATCAAACTAGGAGACAAGAGCCTTCTTGTCTGACACATCTTCCTTGACAGCAACAAACACAATATCTTCATTTTCTTCATCCTCTGATTCTTCATCTGTGACACCTTCATCAACTGCCACAAAACAGTTTCTCCGGTTTCCTCCTTTGAATTTCTTGAACCTTTCCAGTTTGTCCTTGTTGTCACCATTAGGATAGTTTACGGCAATATGTCCTATCCGATTACAAGAGAAGCATTTCAAAGGTAGCTTACCTCTGTATTTGCTGGTTCCTTTTGGAAATTTCCTGGAAAGGAGAGCTTCAAATGCCATCAGAATCTCCTCATCATCCATTTCTCTTCCCTGTCTTGGTTCACCACTTGTGCTAGCTTCTTTTCCTTTTCTGGATGGTACTGCAAAAGCTTTAAAAGTTGATTCAGTCTTTTGAACACTGCCATCGAAACTATTTAGCTCATAGGTTGTCAACTTCACAATGATGAAGTCTAGGGATACCTTAGTCTTGTCTATTGATCTTAGCTCTTGAATGGCAGCAACCCTTATTGCATAGACCGGCAATAGGGATCTTAGGACTTTGCTTACCACAGTGGCATCTTCTATTTTACCACCTGCACTCTTGATATCTCCAACAACAGTTTTGATTCTTATTCCATACTGTTGAACGGTCTCACCTTCAACCATCCACATATCTTCAAACTTCCCTCTAAGGCTTTCTTCCTTACCCTGTTTTACATGCTCATCACCGCCATAGATATTTTCAAAAGTATCCCATACCTCTTTCGAATTTACCTTATCCTGAACATCAATAAACTCAATGTAAGATAAACTACTAATTAGGGCTTCCATGACTTGCCCATTCTCCTGCATCTCTCTCTTTTGGTCATCGATAAGGGTATCGGTAGGAGAAACATAGCTCCAGTGTTGAGCACCCATGCTTCTGATGTATATCTTCATTTTGTCTTTCCATATACTGAAATTTTCTCTGTTAAACTTTGGACCTTCCCTCTTCATCATTAGACTGGGATCTTTACCTCAAGCGGTTAAGCTTATAGCACAGAGGACCTGGAGGATGCTTTGATACCAAATGATAACTCAATGATGAACAGATAGTACTAACCTAGTACTAAGAGGGCGGGGGGTTGAATCAGTACAGACAAAAATACAATCCTAAACCGGTTTGACAGCAGACACTTCAAATGACTGGCAAACAGTGACACTGGTTTGAAACAGAGTGCAATCGGTAAAGTTAAGAATGCCTGAGACAATCATTAACAGATTACTCACTTAGCTTTTCACTCAACTCAAGGCTACACTACCATTTCACCCTTATGCATAAACAGGTAATCTATCATCAGATCATAATAACAGCTAGTTCAACATGTTTTATTGATAGGCATAAAACACAGAACCATCATATGCTTGGCAGACAATAAGAAAGCATCACACATGACACACATATTTTTCACGTGGAAACCCAACTGGGAAAAACCACGGTGGGGATGAATACCCACAAGCTGTTTTTGAACTCTTTAGAAGTCCGCTATGTTAGGAGCCTTGTCCGGTTAGAGACATTACAATAGGTTGTGCTAGGAACCAATCCTGTGAGGGATCACCCAATTAAGGGATGGCTAGAATACCCGGTTAAGGGTTAAACCCTATTAAAGGTTACCTTGTTAGAGGATTTCAAGAACTCAATAGCTAAAGGATTTCGAACTCAATAGCTTTGAATTACCCTATTAAAGGATTTACAGCAAGCCGGTTAAGGCTACCTTGTTAAGGGATTTTCCAACTGTTGAGGTGGTTAGAGATCAACAGGTATTGCAATGATCTGGTAACAGCACTCAATGCCAATGCAGATCCGCTTAAGCTCCTCTTCACCTTCTGCACTTACACTCTGTAGGTATCAGTTCTCTCCTTTTGGTCTGGCAAGAATCACGTATCCCTTCTCTTGGATACACACACACAACTTTTTCCAACAACCTCAGAAAGAGACACAACATCGTCCTTATAGGAAAACAGATAGATCGATAGCATAAACCCTAAACCCTAAACCTGTTAGGTTAAGGAATTCAAACGGTTCAATCCTGACCATTGATAATACTCCATTAATTGCAATAGTCTTGATCCAATCTCAAGACATTCTCCATCGTCCATTTTCATCGATTTCATGGCGGCTGATAACCCATCACACGTTATCACCATTTTACAGACTTCGCACATTCCTGAGGTAGATAGGAACAATCTCCTCCATGCAAGATCCTTCACGTGTACAAGGCTGGCGTGGCAACATGATCTATTCTTCATTATAATGCTAACTCATCACACAATGTCACCGATTGAGCCACACAGGCTTGAAGCACTTCAACCGGAAACCCTGAAGTTGAGACTACCAACTGGTAGTCATACAACACTTCCATGTGCTGGTTCCCATATCCATATGTCGGTTCACCTTGAAAAAGCACACCGCTTCACTTTGGCACAAATGTCGGTTCACAATGTTATGTCGGTTCACACCTCTTCAGTATATTGACATCAATGACAACATACAATGTCATTATGTCCTCATACCGGTTCACATAATGCCAATAGAAAATTCCAACTAATGTTGTCCCTAGGGTTGTCCTTAGGTGTTACCACATGATGACCAAAATCCCAATCTTTGGCAGCATTGGCTTCATACTTCTTAAGGATTTCACTATGAGAGAGAATATTGGAGCCAACAGTCAAGAGATTATCAGAGATGTCTCTAGAAATTTTCTTGAAGACAATATTAGGAGGGAGATGGATATTCCTGAAGATACAATTATTACGTTCTTTCCATAAGCCCCATGCCATGTGAGGAAACACGAAGGACCATAACTTCTTTATGAAAGGATTTCTTGAAGGTGGGTTCCATTGGTGAACGAACTCCTTAACAGCCCGCGGTAAACTCTAGCAAAGATCCCATTTTAGAAGCACTAGACCCCAAATCTCAGAAGTGTAAGAGCAATGTAAAAATAGATGATCAACAGATTCAGCCTCCCTCATACACAAGCAGCATCTATTTGGGATAGAAAAGCCTCTCTTAACAAGATTGTCAGTAGTTAAGATTTTATTAAGAAAGAGGAGCCAAAAAAAACATATTGACCTTAGGAGAAAGGTCCTTAATCCACACCTTAGAACACCAGGACAAATGGGGTTCATTACAACCATCCACAAAAGCAACAAAAAACTTCCCATTGGGATTCAATTTCCAAATAAGTTCATCTTCCACACCTTCCTCCAAACCAAAATAATTTAGGGAAAGTTGCAAATGAGTGAAAGAAAGATTAATAACAAGAAGATTCACCCACTTACCCTCCTTCCAAAAGTCAGCCACCATTAAGCCAAAAGAAGCCACACAAATATCTAAGATCCCAAGGTAGGATCAGAAACAAGTGAGTGATTCCTGATCCAGCAATCATCCCAAAACCGGATTTTTCTGTCATTCCCCAGCTTCCAATAGGCTCCCCAACTAGCCACATCCCTAGCCTTCAGGATATTGTTCCAAAGATGAGATCCACCGGGGATATGAGAAGAACTCAAAAAATCCTACAAAGAATGAACATTAGACAGATATTTATTGTGCCACAAGGTGTTCCATTCCCTTCTATAGTCATAAGACCTCTAGACCTGTTTAGCCAAAAGAGCATTATTAAAGGTTTTAATGCTTCTAATTCCCAATCCACCATATCTCCTTGGCTTGCAGACATTCTCCCAAGCAACCAAAGGGATTCCTTTCTTTTCCTCAACCCCGGACCAAACGAATCTTTTTAGAATTTATCAATAATTTCAGCAAATTTAGAAAGAATCTTGAACAAACTAAGGGCATACACTGGGAGGTTCTGAAGAGTAGCTTTCAACAGCTAAATTTTACCAGCCTGACTCAAAAGGGTGCCTTTCCACTCAGCCAACTTCCTATTCAATCGATCAATTAAATATTGCCAAAAGGAATCAGAAAGTTTATATCCGAGAGGGAGACCCAAGTAAGAAGAGGGGAGCTTACCAATGAGGCAGTCGAGAATGTTACCAATCTTCATTTGGCACTGCTCGGGAGTATTAATGAATTAGATAAAACTCTTGGTTCTATTAACCATCCCTCCAGAGGCTTTTTCATAGAGGTAGAGAATCGATTTGATGACTCTGGCTTCCCCCAAAAAATAGCTTCCCATTAAAATGGTATCATCAACAAATTATCGATGAGAGCAGATCAAATTGGTAGAGGACGGCTTGAGGCCTTTCAAATATCCTTCCACAATTTTTTTTTGAATGAATCTACCCAAACTTTCCGCCATTATAGTGAACAGAATAGGCTATATATGATCACCCTTCCTAACACCCCTCGAGGTTTTAAAGAAGTGAGAGGGTGATCCATTGACAATAACTGCAATTGAAGCGGTGGATATAAGCTACCAAATCAAACTAATGACCTTGCCAGAGAAACCAAAAGCCTGAAGAACGTTTTTTAAGAAGCACCAATCCACCCTATCATAAGCTTTCGCAATGTCCAATTTCAGAAGAAAGCCTTGAGACGTCACCTCCAAAAGTGAATGAATGTTTTCATGAACAATGATGATGGAGTCAAGAATCTGTCTTCCTCGCACAAAGCCATTTTGTTGAGGAGAAATCAAAAGACGAAGAATATTCAGCATCCTTGATGTAAGGACCTTGGAGATAATTTTGTAGGAGTTGCAAAAGCTAATAGGCCTAAAAGCATCCAAAGAATCAACCCCCTGCTTCTTAGGAATGAGGACAATGAAAGTACCATTCAATTCCTTCAGCAGGGATCTAGCTCCAAAAAACTCTTTAACAGCATTGGACGCATCTTCCCCCACCACCTCCCAAAAGTGTTGAAAGAATAACATAGGAAAGCTATATGGGCTTGGGGATTTATTACCATCAAAAGAAAAGACAACACTCCTAATTTCCTCCTTTGAAGGAATGGTAGCAATATTATGATTTTGGTTATCAGATAGGACTTTTGGTATGATATCAACCAACATATTTTGAGCCTCCGGGTCTAATAAAGTATCTTTCTTCAGAAGATCAAAAAAGAACTCAACAGCAAATCCACTTATTTCATCCTCATTATCAATTCTTCTCCCATTCTTCACAAGGTGGCCAATTCTATTTGCAGCCTTGTGTTTAAGGGTGGGGATGTGCAAGAATCTAGTATTTTTATCACCATCCTTGAGCCATAAGGATCTAGATCTTTGCCTCCAAAAGGTCTCTTCTCAGGCTATAATTTTGTGGTATTTGGAAAGAACCTCACTTTCCTTAACAAAATTACCATTCACATAACCTTCATTTTGGACTTTATCCTAGATCGGACCCAACTACTCCTGAATAGCAGATCTCTGAGCAAAGATGTCCCCACTTCTCTATTCCACTGTTTAACCCTCTCCTTAACATGCCTTAACTTTTTAGCAACCTGAAACTGAAAGAACCATCCACTTCAACATTCCACCAATCCTTCACGCTACTAGAAAGGTTTGGGTGGGAGAGCCACATTTTCTCAAATCTAAAAGGAAACCTCCTTCGCGGGCCATTTTTAGGCTCAACCATCAAACATATAGGAAAGTGGTCAAATCCGATTCTAACCATGAAATTCAGAGAACAAACATAATGTCGGATCCACTCAACTGAGATCAAGGCCCTATAAAGCCTAACTTGAATCAGGACAGCTCCAACATGATGATTAGACCAAGTGAAGGAAGCTCTGAATAAATCCAAATCAACCAAACCTTGACCATTCATGAAGTCAGCTAAGTTCAGTTTGTTGTCATTCTGTATCTGGGATCGCCCAAATTTCTCAGATTATGTAAGAGGGGTATTAAAATCCCCCATTACCAACCAAGGAGTATTGGGATAACAGCTTCGAAAAGAAGAGATTTTTAGCCAAAATTTCCTCCAACAAACTTTATTATTGGGAGCATACACATTGGATAGGATCCACGAGAACCCATCCCTTGAATGTTTAAACGAGGTAGCCACATGGTTACCATCGTGACAGATAGGAGTGCCATGAATAAAATGAGTATTCCAGAGAGTAACAACTCCCCCAGAAACCCCTTCAGAGCTGATCCCTTGAGATTCACAAAATTTAGAAAACTTAATTTTCTCCACCTTATCTTTTGACATTTTAGTTTCTTGAATAAGTAAAATATCCGGTCTATGATCCCTAGCAATAATACGGACTATGTCCTATTTATGACTACTATTAAGACCTCTAATATTCCAAGAAAGGATCTCCATTTCTTACCAAGAGAATTAAATAGACTATCATGGACCATTTTTTGTGATCCATCCACTATGTTTTGTATGCACTCTTGCTCGCTTTGCCACCTGTTAGATTTTCTCCCTGCACTTCGAGGTGGCCCACAGTCTGCCTTCCCTTTGTTGCGAGTAGTAACTCCAAGCTTTTGTTGTGATTTCTTTTTATTCGACACCACCTTAGTATAGCTCATTTCTTCATCAAATTCAATTCCCTCCAAATTAGTAGCACTATCAACCTTCGAGGACTGCAGGGTGTCTGGAATAACAATATTTTGATCCAAGTCAGGGAAGTTACATGTGGAATGTTGTAAAGAAGAGTCATCCTCAAGGGTCTTCTTCAGATCACTGAACTCAAGATTACCGAACGATGATCCAAGAACCAGAGAAGATTGCCGATCTTTAAAGGTACATTGTTCCATATCCTTGAATCTATGGTGGTTCAGGGGTGAAAATTATCCCTCCTTCAAATCCTCTACCAATACTTGTTCTTCTTCATTTACAGCGATCACATTCTCCTTAGTTATCTCCTCTCCATCCTGAACAGGATCCTCCTCAGAAATAATCTTCGGATCTATATCCTTAACCTCAAGGTTTTGATCTTCATGGTTAATCTCTTTGTTGTCTTCCTAATCTATTTCTTTCGCTTCACTGTTCCGGCAAGGTTGAACAATATTTTCCTTATTGGTTTCATGGCTCCCATCAGGCCCTTTCTGGTGCACAAAATCACCCTTCTTATTCTGAGCTTATGTGTCCACAAGTTTGGGTTTCCAGACAATGGGTCCTTTGTTAGAATCTATCTTAGTATTCTGAGGGCATTTCTTTGCCCAGTGGCCCCCCTTTTTGCACAAGAAACAAACAAAAGATAACGATTCAAACTCAATAGTTTGAACTAATATTCCCAACTTCGACACCAGCTCAACTGACGAAGGAAGATCCTTAGATCTAGACACCCCCACACAAATCTTGGCATAGACCATTCTTTTCCTAGAAGTCGTCATAGGATCAATGGATAGAAGTTCACCAAACACTCCAGCAATGCCCTTGAAAATATCTTCATGCCAATATTTCAGAGGAAGTCCTAGCAGCTTGACCCAGACAGGAATGGTTTCAAAAAAGGCATCAAACATGTCCATATTCGGACTCCACTTCTTAAGGGTTAAAGGGGACCTCCCCATAATCCAAGGGCCACCACAAAGAATAGTAGGAATATCCTCAGCGCATGAGAACGCAAAGGATAAAAAACCCCAAGGGAAGGCCGAAACCTCAACTTGCCCTTTAATCTTCCATCTTCGACTAACAAAAATCCTCACTGAGTCAATGTTCGGTCTAGGCCCGGAGAACTTTCCAACAAGGGTGAGCACCATGATAGCAATGTTGTGGTCAATCACCTAGTCAAGGATAAACAGAGCAACCTTACCGCTAACCTTATCACAAGTGGCAGAGACAGAGGGAAAGGAAGACTTTCCAGTCGGCTTAACCCCAAATAAACCATCCCAACGATTATTCGTGGCTCCTACTAAAAAGGCACATTCCATGGCCCCCATGATAGGTTGGACAACCCGAGAAGGCCGTGATGAAGACATATCACGAGGATTATCCACAAGGGAAACCCTCGATGAATGCCCATCCCCTAGGTCCACCTGAAAACCCATTTTTGGGTCCCCATCATCTTCAAAATCCACATCACCCTAGTTGTCCTTAGTGCCAGCAAATCTAGGGGATCTCGATCTAGTTCCCTGTGAGCCTAGAAGGGACCCGCTAGGGACCGCAGAAGCATCACCTGAAACCCTACCCTAAGCAGCCTGAAACCCTACCCTGAGCGCCATGGAAATTATCAATGTTTCCCACCACATATTTTATAACAAATATTATTTGAAATCTCAGTACCCACCTAATGAATGTCTGCAAAAAAATCATACACAAAAACCTCCAATCAATCATTGTCTTTCAAATCAACACTTAGCCAAATTTTCCTACTTGCTTTGACCACCTATTTAAATATTCTACCCACCTCCTACTTATCTCAAACTAATGAACATATTCTATGATCCAAGAAATAGTGAATATTGGGATGAAGATAAAAAAAATATTATAAAACACTCTACAAGGCTTCATGAGTTAGTATTATTTGCAAGTAGCACTTGGAGTGTAGTATCTAATGTTTTCATGCATGTTAATACAAGGGACAATAATACCATTATTGCCAACAACACTAGTTAAATGTCACTCAACATGTAAGAAATACCAATATGAGAATCAACAATGACCATACAAATAGCACTAAGAATCACATCACCAATATTAAAAAATTGACCAACCTCACATTCACTACCATTATTTGTTCATTGTTACCATTAGCTTAAGTAATATCAACAAAAGATCTCCTATTAGATCTATTTTATTATTTATTATTTTTGTCCCTAACTTATTTTTACTATTGCTTTAACTTCTCCTTTTATATATTTCCTATAACTCCTTTATTGAATAATATCTCAAAACAAATAAATCATATTTAGTATTACAAAGATTCCTAAACTACCATCTAACTAGATATGATGAACATCCCTAAGACATGCAAGATGGAAACACAACCTTATACAAGCATAATTTTATATCTAGTGTTTGTCCCTATTTTACACTCCTCATGTCAAAATAAGGGAACAATGGTATTTTGCCTCATCAACTATATTATGATAAACAATGGTCATGCACACATTACAAACTTAGTAAACATTTGTGAAGTAATAGAACCAATCAGTGTTCAATTATGTACATGTGGTTTTAACAATCCATGATAATGAGTGCAAAAAGATATTTTAGAAAAAAATGCATCTATAAAAAACTAATGTTCATTTAGATATAACAGTATTAGAAATGGCTTGCATTGCAAATTCATTGTATTAAATTATACAATTCAACCTAATTACCATGTAATATGTGTTGATTTATACTATGAAATTATTGCAATAAAATTATAAAAGTGTGTGCAAACATAACATTTATTTAATTAACAAGGTTTACCATACGATATATTATGTGATGACAAAATCAACAATAAGAGATAAATTAGCAAATCATAAGTGAAATGGGATTTATATGGAGAAATCTAATTAAATAAAAAAAAAATTAAAAATAAAAAATAAAAAATACTCCACAAGAGAAAGAGGACAAGTATGTTTTAATCTTCAAAAGAGACATACATCAACATAGTAACACTCTAAACTCTAAGAACACTCTAATAGCACCTGTGTACCTATAAATAATCATAAAACTACTATTTCATAAATCTAATTTATAAAATAATGGGAGAGGAATATGATAAATATTTTTCCAAAATAGTGTACCATCAAACCATGACAAAATATAAACCATGTCCAAAATAGAAAGGATCTTCCAAGAATAGTAAAGGTAACTCTAAGTTATCCATACATAACAAAAATAAATTTTCTTACTCATATATCCCAATTATCCCAAGGTGTGTATCCCTTGTGATATTTTCATGCTCATTTTTGTACTGATATGTGAACCTTGTGTTATTATTTGTGTAATGTGAATGTGAATGTCCATGTAAAAGAAGGAACATTTTGCCTTAGATATAGTTGCATGTGAGGTGTTAAAATTGGTTAATCATGCTTTGGAAAATGTGAAATCATGATTTGGCTTGTCATCCTTGAACTACTCCTACAAGAGTTGGTGTTTCACCTCTTCATGGTCATTGAGTGACCTAGCATTATTCACCGGTAATTTACCTCATCTTTCATAAGAGGTATTGTGGGGTTCCACTTAAAGGATACTTGAGACATTGTGATGGCTTTTCTTATTCTTTCTTTCAGAGTTAGTTCATTCGGTTGTTAGAGTAATACCGTGTCTTAGTCTTTTTTTTTTATGGAATGTATTATTGTTTCTTATTTGGATACTATGTTTACTCTGTGATTCATGTGTGTGTGTACCCTTCGGCCCATGTGTTTTGCATGCATGTGATTAGACCTCATGTCATCTCCTAACATGTGAGAGTCGGTCCATTGATATCATGTGGTAGGTTGGCGTTTAAAGCATCATTGGGGACTAGAGGTTCAAGTTTCATAGATCAGGTTGGTTGCTTGGACTCCCCATTCTTGCATTTACTTTATGTACTTAATTTCCTTCAAATATAAAATGTGTAATTGAGAACATTTGAGTCCTATTATCATGTTATTGTAATGTTTATTGGACCTTATTAGATGAAATCTAATTGTGCCACATTTATGGTACCCTAAGTGTTAATGATTTTGTGTATATTGGTGTTGGTACTGAGCATGTATGCCTTTAAAACATTTCATACAAATGCATAAAATGGACTTAAGGACTTAGAAATCTGCTCTTGGGCTTTAAAATGAATATGGTGTTTACAAAATCAGTTTTGGTGGTGTTGCAATCCCATCATGTGGTTGTAGAGACTCTATGTGTTTGTCCCTATAAAGTTGTCATTTTGATGCTAATTGGAGGCCTCTTGTGAAGTCTTGTAAAGGCTTGTAAAAGTCGTTAAGTGTCATAACTGCTAACCATTGCTTCTTTTGGCTTAGAATAAGAGTTAGGAGTGTTGGGGAGATTACGCACCTTCCCATCTTCTCCTTTTTTGTGTTTTAGTGGTGTCTAGTACCAAGGAGAGTTACTTTCCTCTGTCTTCCTCAAGTCAAGTTTTGACATTTTTGGGTTTTTGTGGTATCATAGGTCTTTGTGGATGTATCCATATGCTCGAGGTATATTGATGACCAATCCCTAGCTTAGAATTGCTCACTACCCTAGACAATAATGCCCTAATAGGGCTACAACAACCAAATTAGACTACAGCACTCAAAAGGGACCCTAGC
Organism: Cryptomeria japonica; assembly: GCF_030272615.1. Classification (NCBI taxonomy): domain Eukaryota; kingdom Viridiplantae; phylum Streptophyta; class Pinopsida; order Cupressales; family Cupressaceae; genus Cryptomeria; species Cryptomeria japonica. The sequence continues at coordinate 612,457,650 of NC_081410.1, read as the reverse complement.
ACCATAATAAAACACCAACACCAAACTAGGACTCTAGCATTGGACATTAGTATCCCTCCAAGATGCTAGTGTCCCATCTGGGTGCTAGTGTCCTCAGGTTGGCCGATTTTCCAATTTCGTCATGGGTAAGCTTTTGTTGACCATTTATTGGGGTGACCTTGTTTATGAAGAATAGTCCCCTTAGTCTCTAAAATCGTCCCACTATGTTGGTGAATGTATCTCCTTGCCTTGGGAAGAATGTAGTTTCTAGGAAGTGATTTTTCCTCCTTCCATTTAGTGGAGTATTTGTACCTCCTAGTTGAGCAACCTTTGGTGCAAGTTGGCCTTTGTTTGAGATAGTCTAGGATTGTTTAGTGGATTGAGGTGATTGTACCCTCCTTGTCTCAAAAACCAAGTCATTTTCTAGTCAACTAATGTTGGCTCCTAGGCATCTCTTTTTTGGTGTCAATTTTTTAGTGTGTTTTTAATAGTTGTCAATTTATGATTCTCTCCTCTCGTCCTTGTGTGGTTTTCTGAGATAACACGATAGTGGGTTTATATACAATCATCGTTGAGCGTTGTCTTTTCTCTCATAGGTTCATTGTGATTTACCCTTATTAAGAAGTATAGATTAATGGATACAACAATTGTCATTTAAGTGACTCAAGAACTTACGGATGTTGCATCGATTGACTTGCTTAAGTATTATCATGTTATAGTTTCTTATACAACACCAAGTCAAACTAATGCTTTAAATAAATAATTCTAATTAGGTTGCTCTTCATAATAAGACCTAGAATCATTGCCATGTTTCAATAATTTTCTGTAGTTACAAGTTCCTTCTTTACCACAATCTTTGACACCAAACCTTCCATTTTTTGTGACATGTTTATAAGTGCATAATGAGAACACTACTCTAACTAGGCATAAGGCTTTAGCTCACCAAGATTCTTGAAAATTTTATTGACCAATCTTACAATCTAAGTAATGGATTATTTGTTAGAATTTAGTCCTTTCTCTCACATAATCTAGTCCTTGCTATATAGCTTACTAGAACACTTACACCTGGTTAAATTTGCAACAAAGCAATTTCTTTGTAGTAACACATATACTGCTATATCTCACACTAACAAATGCTTTAGGTAGGAGCTTAAAGTGAAAGATTTTACACCCCTAAATTCAAAGCATGTGCATCAACTTTTCCTTCAAAAGAAATTTTCACATCCAACAATTGTTAAAATCATTAAATATTCAAATATAATTTATATTGTATAAAATGATATCAATAAGAGATAATATTTAATTGTATATAGACTACTTCCCATGACCAATAAATGTAGTGTACAATTTAAGAGAGAGCACTATTATAACCCACTAAATCAATGTTGTGTAAAGATTATATACCAAAATCTAAGTTCAAATTTAATGTCAGTAGATCCATATGATAAACAAACCAATGAAAATGAAAAGTGAGATAAAATCTCCGAATATGTTTTATATACAAACACTCATTAACTATATGTAAGCCCATACCACTTTATTGTTTGAGAAAAAAAGGTATTTGTAAATCTTGAGGCATTTTTATGATGGTATCTAAGTATCATTATTATGAATCATGTGCACTGCAAAGAGATTTTGGTGCAGGTACTATTTTTTTTACTTTGTATGAAGTTTCTTACTTTTTTCTATTAAATGTCTCCATGTGCTAAGCATGAAATAAAATAAAGCTCCTAAATGTTTTTTTAGGACAAATGTTCTAGATACTAAATGTGAGTTCACGTATTGCATTCTATGAATCATGCATGTACGTGTGTCTAAAACATTTTTTAGAGCCCTTGAACTTAAATATGATAGCCATACATATGTAAAGCAATTTTGGGAGGATTCCTAAAATATAGTACTTCCCATGACCAATACATGTTCACATTTTTAGCCGGTCTTTTCACAATATAGGAAATTCTTCGTTTTCTTTGGGAAATGTTATGTTTCCTATTTGTTGCTTTTAACTTCATATTTTTTCTTGCTTGTTTGCATAACAATGATGTGTGTACTAATATTTAATTCGTTTAAGATGATGTCCAATACCATCAATTTACAATATCCAAAAAGCTTTTTTTACATGCATCTCTCAAAGGCTTGGGAAGACCTTCGGCTAGTTGTTTAAATCCAACAAGTGGCTTAAAAAACATCATGTGCATCTCACTATAAACACTCTTATCAACTGCAATCTTGTAATATGGTTTTCAACCTTCTAAAATTCATCTCAGCTATATATGTAAATGAAGATCTAAGATTTTTTTTTAACAACTTATAACTAGTTTTATTTAATGGGCTATGGATTTACCAAAAACAATTAATGTATTTTTACTTGCAAAAGTATTTTTTAGGGCTCTACACATCCTAGCCATCTGATATCCTAAACCTCAATTTTGTTGCACAACTCGATATTGATTCTTTAATTTTATTAGTTCACTAAAAAGAATGCGTAAATTCTAGTGAAAGCACAATCATGTACCTTGGGTGAGCAATGGTCATAAGCACAAGAGATGTGGTCACAATTACATGCCTTGTGCACACATTGTAGTGTGTCATTGAGAGTTTAATGTGAGCCCAATCTAGCACGCAAGCTTAACCTTCAAAGTGGTTTATCAGTAAAACAATTATCAGCTACAATTAAGAGATCATGGAGACACCTACAAGGCATTTCAAGAAGACAGTTGACTTAAGTTTTCTAAAAATGAATAAACTTTGTCCATTTTAAATCAATTAGAGATATTCTTCCAACTTAGAGCCTTTGAATTGATATGCTATGTTCAGTAAGTTATATGCTAATTTAAAAATAACAAAATTAAATGGTGCTTACAAATTTGTGTTGTAATTTGTTTATGTGATTGAACCTAAATTTTGCATTGTTTTTAAGTTGTGTTAATTCAAAATGAAACCAAATATCAGATTCAAGTGAAAATCAAAGAACTTGCTTATCCTACTGTAAACTGAAACAAATAAATTTCTATATTAAGAAATAAATAAAGTTTCCTTCACTTTTGGTCTCATTATAACATATTAACTGCCTTCACTTCTAGTCTCTTGCTAGGATATTAAACGCATTAATAATACTTAATAAAAGATCTCATAATGAATTTATTTTCTAATCTAGGCTTGAGATTATTTTGCAGAAACATATGGGTTAATAATTCTTAATACGAATTATTGAGAAATATTGCCAACAAACAACACTCACAGTCCTCCCAAGTTAAAGCTTACCATACCCTGCCATCTACCGAGTCTTTAAAAGGCAATTTTAACTTCAAGCTATATAAAAATATAGGAAAAATGATCCCTATTAGTTAAATATTCTCCATGTTGATTGGAACCCACTTTTAATACCCTGATTGCACGGACAAAAAAATAAAATTAAATGGACAATCAGTAATAGGTGTCAAATATCAACCAAAAAAAAGTTAAGGCAAGAAAGCATCATAATATCAATGATATCTAAACTTCGAGAAATCGCTAGGCATTAGATTTGCAATTGAAAACTGCTACGATAGTGACAATATTCACCTTAAAATATTCTAAGGAAAATATTTATCAAAGTAGAGAAAAAATCACCTTTGTGAATATTTGAATGGAATATATGAATCACAAGTTGCCCTCCCATTCTTCATAAAATTCTGTTAGAAAATCCTGCATAAATGTGTGCCTCCTCTCGGCCCGTTTTCTACCAGCCTATTTGAAACATAAAGAAACATAACAATCTCTTTCATAATTTGAGAATGTATTGACAAGTATCTATGCATCTGTGCGTTCATAAGTAACTTAACATTAAGAAACATGCAAAACGAAGGTGTCGCTAGCTAGAAATAACTTAAACATTGAAAAAAATATTATCTACCATTTTCATAATGTGAGCTCGATCCAAATTGAAAATCTACAAATTGGTCCTTAGGAAAGGAGTGCCCTAAATAAGAAAAAGAGCACCGATGGTATTAAAACAGTATTTACCATTTAAGACAATGAATTTAGTTGGTACTTGGTAAATTATAACAAACCAAAGTGATTTTTGAAACGTTTTCAAGCTTTCCCATTTTTAGAACATTTTAAGTTTATAGGGATACACACAACATCTGAAAACATAATCATTTGTTTGAAACTTAAAGGTGTGAAGTCTTTAGAAAATTCTGTCTGCGAAGTTCAAGCATGTGGTATATCTTGATAGTCGCACAAAGAAAGGGGTTACAAAAATAAGACTTCAAAAATTGCGGAGCAGTGGCCTGTTTAGAAGCAAAATAGATGACAACCACCAAATAAGTTGGTAAGGATAGAAGATACTGAAGACAACAACAAAAAACAACTAAATACAATTACGGCTGCCCAACTTCGTGTGAAGCAAAAAGCAACATATTTTAAACTACCGCATCTTAAGCCACACACTGAACATCATAATTCCTTTTTCTGCTTTAGATTTGTCCATGAGCAAGTAAGCTCCTTGCATCTGCCAGTGATTGTGGAATATTTTACACTAGTAGAAAGAGTATTAGTGATATCAGCTTTTGCTAGGAATATGAATCTCTATCCTGTTGGAGAATCCAACAATGAATAGAATTTGAAGTGATTTCATCTTGTCATTCCTACAAAACAGATGAGGCATCCCTGAGATGAAAGGTTCCAACAAACCGAAGTGATAGCAACAAGAACACAGTGACAAAATCATTCACTCTGGAACATATATATTCAATTATTGAAAACTCCCGCTGTGATTGACAAAGCTTGAGACAGGACTTTGAATACCACATACACACGCACAAGCCAACATATCTTCATATAGAAAGGAAAACTAGCGTACACATAATTCCCAGTAGATTAAGATGAGCCATAAATTGCGGGGGTCACATTAGCTATAAATAGCAAGCCGTAGAACCTGATGTAATATAGGTTGCATGTGGGTGCAACATAACTTTTGGAGTCTTCAAACACCCCATGGTGCTACAAATACAATCTGAAAGTACAAAGGAATCATAATCTTCAAACACCCCAGGGAACTAAATGTTGGTGATTTTTCTTGCTACCTTCAATCCTAAGGAGAAACACAATACGAGATAATGGGATTGGTAACCTAGAACATGTAATCAGCACTATCAACAGACCGAAGACAAGAAAATGCAATGAACAAGGCTATACAAGCCTTTTACTCTTCAAGCTCCACAAAACTCAGGAGGGTAATCCTATTATTGGTCTTGCAATGATAAACTCATGACAAACTGAACAAAAGACCTATTTAAAGTGGATGGTTCTCAGTTGTACAATGATGGGTGTGTATTTTATTGAACTGGAGCATAATCCCATTTACCCTGCAAGCTACTGAGAACAAAGACTAACTCTACACCTACTCCTACAAACATAAAGGAAATGATATTTGATTATGAGTGATCTTGAAACAACTGAGAAAAGAAGACCAGTGCTTATCCTACTGGGAACAAAGTCTAATTACAAATAAATCATAAAAAATCCTTACAATAGTCCTTAACCGAACACTTCATGCCTTGCATATAGTATTAACTCAAACTAGTACAGATCATTCTTAGTATCACATACAAATACATATATGTTGCAGTAACCTGAAACAGAATTTAACTCTTTCATCAAAAGAGACCCAATATCAAGACTACACATTCCCCATTAGAGAAGACAAATCAGTGTGACTTTAACAAAAAAATTCATACAACACATACACAGAAAATGGAGACAATCTGAAACTAATTTCATTCATTGATTTTCAAAAAATATTGGATACATTGTAATGGCAGTTCACAATATATTTGCAGAAAGAAATTTTCTCTATTAACTCAAACTAACACCTAATACAATCTACCTCTCAAAAATTCCAAAATCCTTTTCATTGGCCCTGATTTCCCTTTTATAGCACAAGGGAAAAAAACAAGCTTCAGGCCAATAGGACACATGTCAAAATTTGATTGCTTTACAATAGAATATGCCTAAAGGCATCTTTTACAAGTACAATGCAAAATCATCTTTGAAAGAGAGAAAGAAGGTGATTGAGAAAACTACTTTTTGGGATCATTGTCGCAGGCTTGAGCAGCTCCTGTCTTTGTCCAAAATTCAAAAATTTGTGCTGAGGGTGGCACAGTCCTCTGGAGGCACATACTAAATGTGAGACAAAATGTGCATACCTGCAAAAACAATATGGCAAACAAAATCCTGGCATTGAGAGCTACTCTTCTTCTGGTTGCTCCTCTTCAAGCATGCAATACTCTTTATGCCAGCTACCTATTTGTGCGGTGGTGGGCCAGCTGAAAGCTCTTGGTTCTTGCAATTTATTCATCGCTTCCCTTGTTTTGTTGTCCAACACACCTGCTGCCTCGGCCACAAACTTTTGGTACAAAGAATCAATTTCCAAAATCCTATCAACAATCAAATAATATGTATCTTTTTATGTGGGGTCCCCCCATACCAGCTAGTCCAAGACTAACATTATTGCATCTTCAAAATCAACCTTCCACACCTCTAAATCTTTTACTTGGTTATCTCTATTCAAAATTTTGGGAATATCCCACTTTTGAAGACCCCTAAAAGAAGCCATTTTTTCCTTCAAGGCTGCCTCTCGGCCCTCTATTTGGGGGGTCTCTTTAATCATTGTATTATAATTTCTCCATGTTGCTCCAACATTGGGGGAGCAGAGAGCATGTTTTTCACTACCAAAAATATTTCCTTCAAAATGGTGGCCTTAGGATGCCATGTGGCCTTCAATGGCTTAAAGAGTGAGGCAAGGTCCTGAAGTTGCCTATGGACCTAAAAAACATGTAAATATGAGGCATGAACCTCATCTAATTTACTTATCATTTTGCTGGTCAAATGCAAAATTGTGCCCTTTCTAATAGCTAGACATTTGTCTTTTCTTTCATCTTTGATTTGCTTTAACTTCTTATCTCTATTTTTAATAATGGTAGACAACGCCTTATTTTTGAATGGCATTCTTTCAAAATCTAAAATCAAAGAAGGAACACTCTTTGATTCGCCAAGCCCTACTTGTACCTGTTGTCCTTGGGGTTGTTGCTTTGTCACGACTGCAAAAGCTGCATCCCTCTTTGGTAGTTCCTTTTTCAACTTGGCATTTTCTATGTACAATTGATTGAAGCTAGGGAATAGGACTGCATGCTGCTTTTTTAGTATATCATGTTTCCTCTCTTCCTCCTCTACAGCAACCTTGGCAAAGAATGATGCATGTAATGAAATTGTTGCAGCTTCCACTGCTGATGTATCTTTCAATGTTCTCACTATTGCATCAAGAACCTTTTCTTCCACCCAATATAATAATCTTGGCTTCTTTGTATTAGGGGCCCTTGCCCACTATGCTAATGCCTTTATGCTAGGGTTAAACCTAGTACCATGTGTGCCAAATTCTCTGGCGTAGACAAGATCATCTTGTTTCATGACTTGGTCTAATATAAAAAGTTTCTCCATATCCCAACCTAGGACCAGAATCATGCCACTTGCCTGAACCATCTTTCTAGCCTCATTGAGAGTAATAATTATATTCTCCTTGTCAAAATTTGCCATTTCTTCCTCTGTAATATTCTTTAGCTTTATTTGCAACCAAAAACTCTTGAATTTGGGGGTCTTGACGAAATCGTCATCAAAAAAAAATTGAGAGGCAGCAATAATTCTCTCATCATTGCCATCCTCCTCGAGGATTATGCTTGGGACAATTGTCCTATCAGCATCCATAGGCTCATTTACAAAATCTGAATCTTGGAATGTATCCTTCGGAAGGGTAGGTGAAGGAACCCCTGAATCATCCTCTTCATCATCCAAAATTTCCATAAAATCAAACAAAACTGCTTTACCCTTCTCAATTTTTCTTCTTTGTTCTAAGGAGGTTTGGACTTCTTGTGGCATTGGCTTTGGAGGAGTTGACTTGGAGAATTCTCCTATCATAATTTGCTTTCCCTTCCTGTCAGTTGGTGCAACCCTTGGAGGCTCATATGTTGGCCTTCTTCAAGCTTCTGGCCAGATGGTTGCCCTAATTTTGTTTCAGAATAAATTGATTCAAAACTTTTAACTTACATACCATTCTAACAAAATCATTTTGAATAATAGAACAAGACCCCAAGTCTCTTTGCCTTCTCTCCTTCTCCAGCCTATTGAGGATGTCCCACATTTTCCTTCTGCCTATTGCATCTCTAGGGGAGCAATTCTTGATCAAATCTTTGTGTTCATCATACCCATGACTTGTTCCTCTCACTTTCATCTTGATTGTCCTAAATTCATTAATGTAGCCCTCAGGGTCATATTCTCATGCCTTCCCACTTTGGAGGCGATAAGTATCTCTTAAAAAAAATTGCACCTTTTCAAGTGCATCACATCCAATGGCAAAATCCCCATACAAGGTGCATCTGGGCAAATGAGTCCCCTTCTTCTCTAACTTAACCCATTGCCTCTCCATCCACATCAGTTTCCACATGAATTCAATGAATGCTAGACTAGGAGAAACAAAAATTGGCAATATGTGGGGGGCCTGCTGACACCCATAGACCCTAAATACTGTACAATCTGAATATAGGAAGTGTTGTGACCTTTTTCACACATCGCCCCATTGCAAATGGGTACCCTCTCTTTTCCTGCTTTCTAGGGTTTTGTTAGTATCCTGTGACCTTTTGCTGCAGTTTCCCCAAGCCTTGTCCAATTCAGAGCATTTCAGGCCCTGACGATTGAAAGTTAGTTCTTGCAAGTTATGTGATTCCGAAATGCGAACACCACCAGAGTGCTTAGAAAGGCCAAAGGACGAAGATCGCAATTGATTTGGACGAATTTGGACAACTTTCTATTTTTAGAAAATTTGCTTTTTTTGCTTTTTTCCTATTTTTTAGGAAGTTTCTTTTTTGGCATTTTTAGCCCAATTCCCGATATGGCTATTTTTAGAAAGTTTTCCCTATTTTTAGGGATGTCTGCTTTTTGCTTTTTCGGGATGCAAACCTAGGGTTTACACTTGCACCACTGACCAGCTTCGACCGGAACTCGAAAATTCCAAGTTTTGACCTAAAAAAGCTAAATCCCTAGATTTTAGGCTTTTTGCTTTTTCGGGAAGCAAACCTAGGGTTTACACTTTCACCACTGACCAGCTTCGACCGGAACTCGAAAATTCCAAGTTTTGACCTAAAAAAGCTAAATCCATAGATTTTAGGCTTTTGCTGCTTTAGATGATCCACCTAGGCATGGATTTCAAATTTCAAGTTAATCCAGTTAAATTTGATTAAGCTGTGAAATTTTGAAATTTTTCTAAAAAAATCCTCTAAGTCTGGCTAACGAAGGGTTTTTGCAGGTACAAATGAGGCCATCCAGAAGTCCGCCATGTGTTGAAGAGGCCATGATGGCCAACACTCTAAAGTCCGCCCATGAAGGGATGTGTTGAAGACCGCCTTGCATGGAGCAACCACCAAAGTCTGCCATGTATGCATTGGGAGGTCATGTGGGAGCACTCCCCAAAGTCCGCCACTGTCTTGGAGGTCATGTCGGAGGCACCTTCAAAGTCCGCCATGTATGTGTAAGGTGCATAGGGGTATAGCCCAAAGTCCGCCCAAGCATGCCAAGTGATGGAGGAGCCTAGCCTAAAGTCCGCCATAGGTTAATAGGCCATCAAGGAGAGGTGCTTGAAGTCCGCCCAAGGTCTTAAGTGTGAGAGCACTCTCCAAAGTCCGCCTAGGCCAAGAGGAGGGATGCCTAAAGTCCGCCATAAGCTAGGAGGGTCATGAGGGGAGGTCTCCAAAGTCCGCCCAAGGTAGGGAGAGCCTACAAAGTCCGCCCAAGAGCAACCACCAAAGTCCGCCCAAGGTAAGAGAGCTATGTGGGGGCACTCTCCAAAGTCCGCCCAAGGTAAGAGAGCTATGTGGGGGCACTCTCCAAAGTCCGCCCAAGGTAAGAGAGCTATGAGGAGCCTTGTTCAAAGTCCACCTAGGCCATGAGAAGCCAAGTTTAAACTCCGCCATAGGTTAGAGGGCCATGAGGATAGGTGCTTAAACTCCGCCATAGGTTAGAGGGCCATGAGGATAGGTGGTTAAAGTCCGCCTTGCATGGAGCAACCACCAAAGTCCGCCCAAGAGCACCTTCCAAAGTCCGCCATACCTTGGAGAGGTAGGCAAAGTCCGCCAAAACATGGAGAAGATGAGGATAAACTTCCTAAAGTCCGCCTACAGATGGGAGGTCAAACAAAGTCAACATGATGTCATAAAAATCCACAGAGATTTCAAAATTAAATCCAAAATGAAGAAAATATCTAAGGATTATTAAATATCTTCAAAATAAATCCAAAATGGAAAGTTTTTTTTGAGGAAAAGAATATTGAAAGATTATTGAGATATTAAATCAAAGTGGAAAGTTTTTTTTGAGATATTGTCTTCAAACTGGGAAACATGAAGTTAAAATTAGAAGTATGAGTTGGATGATTTTAAAGGTTTCTACTTGAAGATTTAACCTTGTCTACAAATACTTCATTATCAACTTCATTATTACACCAAGAAGTTCAAAGTTACCAAGGAGAGCTTAGTAAAGTATGACAGTTTGAAGATCATCTGGAGAAAATTCTAGATATTGCTGGAAGTTGGATAATTTTTTTTTTTGGCAAAAGTTTTACAAATTTTTTGGAGAAAGGCAACTAGCACGAGGAAGAATTATCTAAACTTTTCTGAATTTTCTGAGTATTCTGGAGAAAATTCTAGCCTTACTTCTATCCAAGTCAGAGGTGAAATTAAAATTATGAATTTTCTGAATATTTTCCAGAATTTACTTTATGAAACTATGAAACTATCCATATTAGGTTGGTATTTATTCCAGATTAATTTAAATATTCAGAAGTAATTGTACATTTGAGACATCATTCTTTAATTTATTTCAGTTTATAAAAGGACCCTGCTTGGAATTTACTTCTGAATATTTGTAATAAAGTTTTAATATAACAGCGAAGTACACTGTAACATGTTTTAAAATTACAAAAGTATGATGATAATGTTACTTTGTTTTAAATGTAACATGTTTTAAAAAAAATTAATTTTAATATTTAAAATTTAAAAAAAGATTAAAACAGAGTATTCATGGGAGGCAGCATATTCATGGGAAATACTTGCAAACTAATTTTTTTTTTTGTTTTAAAGTATGCCCACGCCGGCCGAGTCCAGGGCTCGAGACTCACCGAGTTTGGCGAGTTTGGGCCAAACTCGCCAACTCACTCGCCAGACTCGGACGAGTCCGAGTCCGAGCCCCTTTTGGGTTATATTAAGATCATATTACATGAAACTATGCACCTAAACTTAATATTTGGTAAGCTACTTGTACATTTGAGACATCATTCTTTAATTTATTTGGTAACCTTGAATATTAACTTTGTGGAGAAGATGAATATATCTATAATGTAGTAAAGAATGAACATCATAATAAGGCTGGTTGTGGTTACCACCAAGTGTCAAAACTCTCAAAAAATTTCACACTTAGCCAAAAAAAAAAATGATTTTCTTCCTCCAAATAATGTACCTTGAGACTTAAGACTGAGGGTTTTTAGGTGGAAATTCGATTTTTATGGCCAAGTATGAGAATAAAAATGGAAAATTTTCCAACACTTAGCCATTTCGCAGCCCCATTATTTTCAAAACTTTTCAAATTATTTTCTAACTTTAAAATTTCATTGTTTGCCTGCAGGCCCTAGACATTATGAAATTACAGGTAGACAAAGATGCTCCTCCAGAGTCGAGGATGACTTCAAAGTGGAAGAACATCAGCGACACCAACCTCGAACACATCAATCTGAGGGAATTTAAGAAGTGAATGTTTGGTCTGGACAACCTTGTGCCTACCACCATTGCGCGAAAGATGATGAAGAGTGGTATCGTGCATGTTGATGGCTTCCTCCCCACCATGCAGTGCAATGAACTAGTAGTCGAATGTGCCAAACACTATAACCCCATCAGTAAGGACATTGTTGCACCTGATGGAAGAGTGCTGGCGAATGTCAGTGATGAGGCCATCAGAGAGGCCTTCAGGATCCCAGAGTACCACAACACAGTGTATATGACAAAGGACGAAGCTGACAGTCTGTACAATGACCACCTAGAGGAATATGATGCCATAGTTAACCATTCCTGGCTAGACAAGCCAAGGAAGGGCGCCTCTAAACTCCAGAGAAAGAGCCTAGTGCGAGCATACTTCAAGGAGGACATTGGGGACATGATTGTCCTGCTCAATAGAATAATAGGAAATCCTCAGGGAGCTCCATTCGAACCTTGGATGTATTATTTCATTAATGAGATAATCAATGGAGTAAAAATGATAGACTGGGCCCGGATGATCAGCGACAACCTAGACAGCCAACTAAGGAACCTGGAGACGAATAGGACTTTCTTCATGAGTTCTTAATTGTTTTATTCTTTGGCCAGGACCTACAGGTACAGAGGTCTCACTTGTAGAGAAGTTGAAAACAAGGAGAACCAGTTTCCAGTATACGATTGCTATCCCCAGCTCCACATGGAGGAGAAATTCCATTTCAAAAGGGTGAATGATACCTTCCCGATGCACATTACCCGGACACTTCAAGGTGGCCTGCACCAGAGGCTCTCTCAAGAGTCTATGGACTTCATCGGTTGGTTCGGGTGTTGGTACATCCAATATCCAAAATTCACTTACCTCTGAATTCAGGGATTCTCCGGTCCTCCATACAAGCTTCCAACTTACCCTACCAACCGAGTGGTGTTGCTCGAGGTTGTGAGACAATTGGAGGAGTATATAGTGATTCAAAGGGATAAGCAGAAGAAGGCAGGGACGTCCTCACTTACGATTGGTAATGGGCTGGAAACATGTCCATCATCACAGGCTGTTACAACCGCTGAGAAGGAGCTGGCCTGGTATCCCTTCTATCAATACAAGGCAAGAAAAGATTTCGATCCATTCCATAGGATAAAGAAGATCGAAGGAACAACGTTTGAGCACAGACTGGATCTAGAAGACTACTGGGCTAATGCAGCCGATAGCTTCGAGATCAGGAAGAGATTCTGGTCAAGAATCCCATTGGGTATGGTGAGAGCAACAGAAGTATTCAGAGTTGCCGATCAGGTAGAAGAAAGCCTAGAACTTCAGCAGTCGGGCTTTGAGAAGATGAAAAATGAACCCTTAGTCTTAATAGATTGGACAAAGGAAGAGAAATCAGATCTAGCAGACCTCATGAGGTCAGTGGTTGAGTATTCAAGGTAGTGGGCATCTAAAAAGACAAAATAGTTGAATGCCAAAGGTGTGACCTTGGCTTATGAATTAATGGGAGTAGATGATACCCTGTCCGTCAATCCTTGTACCTCCGCCGGTGATGCTCGAAATCCAGAAAGTGTTGGGTCTCGAAAGAGGAAGGAGTTGGTTGGAAGCTCCACAAAGGTCACAGGGAAAAGGGTTGTAGGTGAGAGAAGAGAATCCAGTGAGAGTCACTCCATCCTAAGTGTTGCTTCCATTGTGCCCGATCAGAGTGCAACTGGGGAGCAAGAGATGAACATATGTGTGATTGATGATGAAGTAAGAGTGCTTTCCCAGCCAGTTAAGGAAGTAGTGGAAAAGGTCTTCCAAAGTCCAGACAGAGAGCAAATTGAAGCACCTACAATCTTCTTGGATGGCATACCAGCAAACCCAAGAGAGGCAGATGATGAGTTTGATCGGAACACTATAGAACAATCAACCATTCCGGATTGGCTGAGAGCAAGGATAAAGGCCAAGGTTCCCAAGGAAGCCCACTCAACCGAGGAGGTCACCGCAGCATTCCTGGAGAAGGTGAATGAACCCGCTATAGCTAAATCACCCAAACCTGCCAGGAAGTTTTCCTTAATTCAGAGAGACAGTGTCAGATTCAGGACAGTCCAGATAGCGGTGCCCAAAGAAGGGAAGACTAGAGACAATGTCACCGCAGATGATTACAAGGTTACCACCATAGAGCTGGGTAAGCCCACCCAGGACCAAGAGATCCAATATTTTGATGACTCTTGCAACGTTCTAAAGACGAGGCTGGCTCATGAAAAGGAAAAAAGGAAGAAGGTTGAAGAAGAGAACCAACAGTGGAAGAGGTATGTTCTCCATCTTACCAGCCCACTCAACCGTGAAGTCCCGGTTACTCCGCCACAGCCTCTTCAGCAGGGATCAATAAAGGACTATGATGATATGAAGGGCTCGTACACTCAAGAAAAGGAATGGATTTCAGACGCTTTGGTGCGTGCTGACACACTAATAGAAAACTTAGTATCAGCACACGAGGCAACTTCTTTATTGATTGATCATATCCAAGATCTAGCCTCCAATTGGGAAGAGGTGGATGAAATTCAGAATGAAATACTCCCTCATCTGAAGGTTATCTAAGGCATGTCGAAGAGGAGCTTAGTGGATGCAGGCATCATACAGACAGGAGACAGGTACGACTTCGGCACATGGTACTATACTCTGGTCACTCGGATTGAGGTTCTGAAGAAATCCAAGACCAAGTGCTTTGAGACAAAGGCAAGTGTTAGAGAGATCCTGGGCAAGGTATTCTATGTGGCGTCAAAGATCTGGAAGAAGGAAAGCCTAAGGGAGAAGCATTTACAAGTAGAGAACCTGAGAGCCAGGATTCAGGCAAGCTTCTTTAGGGATTCAAGGATGATTGACAAAGGCGATCTTTCAAAGATTGCAAACTTCCTCTCCATCGATGATGCCTTCCTCACCCAAGCAGTTGAGTGGGAAGGCATCCTTGCCACATGTATCGATGATGTGGACCTCATCGACTTCCAGATTGGCGGTTTGCCAAGTGTCACCATGGAGGAAGTCAAGCTCATTGTGTCCAGATACGTTGAATCTCTGAAAGAAGAAAGTGGCCACTCACCACAGTGAAATTAGCAGCTACGCCACGTGTCACTCTTCCATTTGTTTGAACTGATAAATATTCGGGAAACCCTAATTAGGGTTTAAGACTTTCAATCTTGGCCCTTGATCGTTGTTTGATCTTGGCCATTCATTCATTTTGAAAAACTATATAAGGTTGCCTCCTCTCATTTGGAGGGTGTGAGGTTTTGATGTATTGTTGCTTAAGGTCATTTCCAGATAATATATTGCATGTGCACTGCTTTGTAATCTCTATTATTTGAATGATTTGCATGGTTTCAATTGCCTCAACACTTAGTTAGAATTAATTTAGATTTGCTTTCATTGTTGTTAACTTGAATGAAGGATTTGATAAGTGTCAATTGATGGTGTATCTCCGCTCATACTTTTGGTGTATGGATGATTTCCATCTCACCATGCAAAGTTAGTCTGAGCCCATCCCCAGTGCATCCCAACATCTCGATCATAAGCACAACCCATTGAACATTGCACCGGCCTTGTGTAGTTGTCCCTAGTGTGGCGAAGCAAGGTTTGGTTTCTCAAGAGCACCCAGTTGATACCGTCTCCATAATTCGTAGGATTAGATTAACCCCCCTCGAACCCTATCCTTTTTCCCTTCCTTTTGAAAGTCTAAATCCCAAAAAATTCCCAAAAAAAAGAAGAGCCTAAAATTGCCAAATCCATCTAAGTTCAGCAGTTCAAGATACTTGTCAACGTAAGTCCCCCTTGAAGTTTCAGCATACACTACCCAAGAAGCTATTCCACTAAAGTCACTTGTTCGCACATATAGACCTTGGAATCAGTAGTAATTTTTCAGGAGAGGATAGAATGCCTTCGGGTATCCTATCCTAATGTTTGGTAGATGATAAAACAAACACCAACAGGAAGAAAACACCAAAATTGTGGGTGAATGCACCCTCTAGGAACTACACATCCTTTGGTTTTACAACCCTTATTCTTAGCACTTTTATAATATCCTTAGGAATCTTTGTGGTCTAGAGTCGGCACCATCCTAGCACCTTCATAACAAATTGATCAACGAATGCAATATAATTTGACCACCGAGATCCCTTGTCCCAAATTTGGATCCACCTTTGGATTGGCTACCTACCGCCCTCTTTGGGGTCAAACATATATATATTTAGGCTTTGCCCCCATTCTATTTTGTTCTGGAAAAGAATTAAATAGCACAAAAGAGAATAATATCTAAAATCAATTGGGGTTTTTTCATCTTTTGCTTCGATCAACCCCTCATGCAGCTTATCCTGGATGTAGGTAGCAAAGTCATTTAGCTCATTTGACTGTGGGTGTTGGATCTTCATTGCCATCATCATGAATTCTATTGGCATTTTGGTTTCCCACAGTCAATCTCTAGAACCTAACATAAGGCATAATATGTCTTCACAAAATAATTTTCAAATGTTATCAATTCAAAAGGCTCCTTCTCAATTTGCAATAGATAATTCTTTCCACCTTGATATAATTTCTTCCTATATTGGGGCACTTCCTCATCCCTCATGACCCCTCTTTTCTAGTTGTATTCCACTTGCAGCCTCTTCAAGTCAATTTGCCTCAAAGCATTTCTACTTAAATCAAAACAAGAAATTATGGAATCCTTGGCCACATCCACCAAAATCTTTCCTTTAATTTTTCTCACTATCATAGATTCCAAATGGTATTGTCTTGCCTAATGCCTAATGAGGGCAGGCTCCACAAAGACATTAGGAACAACTAATTTTGCCAAGTCCAACATCCAACAGTTTGAAACAGGTGTTGGCTTATCTCTGTTCCCATAAAAATAATAGAAAATCTCACACCCTCTCTCAGCGGTGATAGCATCTTTGCACCTTGAGCTTTTATCACAGAAAACATTCTTTAGTGAATCCTGCATTTTTGATCCAGTAAATAATTCTAACAGGTCCTAGTGCAGACCCCTAACCTCCTCCTTTTCCATTTCCTCCAGTTGCTTCTCAACTTGTTGACTCGTGACCTTAGCAGACATAGGCGGAGCTGACTCGGCAGTGGTTCGCACAAGCGGCAACACCCTAAGAAGGTAGTGGGTTTTCGACAACTGGGTGTGGATGTGGTCTTTTTAGCAGAGAAGGCTCTTTTTCTTCTTGGCTTTGAGCATTCTGCCTCAGCAGGAGGGGTTTGCTCTACAGCGAGTTCATCTGAAATTAGCAGAGGGGTAGGAATCACTACAATTGGGGTTGCATGAGTAATTATGGGGGTGGCGAACTTCTTTCTTTTTGGTTTTGAGGCCTCTCCTTGTTCAGGAGTCTTTTCAGTAGGGGAGCTGGTGGTGTCCTTGCATTTCGGGGCCATGGCTTCTATCTAGGGCTTTAAAAAATGCTTTTCTCCTACTCACAAACCCTACGACAACCTCCTAAGCTTTCAACAAAATTACAGAGTTATAGGTTTTAACAATTACTTACTTGGACACAATTGGGCTTCTGGACACAATTGGGCTTCTGGAGATCACTTCTAGTCGCCTGAGATGCTCTTTGCTCGATCACTTGAATGCAGGGTGCACAAATGAACGACAAAATTTGGTTTTATTTATCGCAAGGTATCAGCAACTCGTACACCATTAATTTCCTTTGTGTAAGCATTACAAGTTGGTGGCCTTGAAATTTGAACTCCACCGTCGATTTCAAGATAGATGACCTTGATCATGCCTTGACTCCTTTTGACTACTGAGGTGGCACCCTTGAATTTTCTTCATCATCAGCCTTTGATTTTCTCCTATTTCCTTTAATATGTCCCCACTATCCCTCACCACCTTTGTATTTCTTTATTTCCCCTTGCAGGATGGCAGGGAGTGCCCTTTTCTTTTGTTATTACCTTTTCCCGCAAGCCCACAGGATCACCTTCCTTGTTTTTATCCTGTAGGGTAGCAAGGACAAACTTTACTTCATTTTCCCCTTGCCCCACTAGCCCGCGTCACCTTTATCTTCTTTATTTTACACTGCAGGGTAGCAGGAAACCTTTCCTTCTTCACTAATCCATCCTGCTAGCCCGTAGGACTACTTCACAGTTTATTTCTACATTGCAGGATAGCAGGAGGCGCCTTTTCGTTTATTATTCTTTGCACCCCGCCAGCCCACAGGGTTACTTTTTTCATACTTATGCCCACACGGGGAGGGAATTCTCTTTATCTTTTACTCTTATCCCCCCAGCCTGCATCACTGCTTAGCTTCGTACTTTCTCACTGGGGGGCTGCAGGGATAATCGTTTCCTCTTTGCTCATTGGCTCTTCCCATTAGCCCACAACATGACTTTTATCTTTAATTTAACTGTGCAAGGCTGCAGGGTGACATTTTCTTCATTAATAGTCTCATCCCGCTGCCCCGTAGGATAACTTTACCTATTAAGATAATAGTGCAAGGAGCGTAGGGATAGTCATAAAACAAGGTTTAGCACATGGCTTTATTACTTGAGGATAAAAGGGGTCGTGGAAGATGTAAGCGCTAGGGGCACATAGACTTTAGGCAATTTAGGAAAATAATTCCAATCTTCCCACAATACGATTTGACCAATAAAAACGCAAGACTCCTAATGCACAAAGCCGGTTACACAATGAGACAAGACCCTCCAAGATATAACTTAAAAAACCAGTTACCTGCCCTGGCCGGTCAACAACAAAATATAATATAAGGCAACACTTTCCTCGCAGAAACCTAAGGGTTAAGACCTTAATCAAAAATTTCAAAAAATCCTAACCTTAAGAGGGGATTCAAGAGACAAAAATGTAAGCAAAAATAGCGAAAATTTACACTTCTAACACTAAACATGGGGTGCAAAGAAATTTTAATCTTTGAAGCTTTGAAATCTAATGAAATAGAAGACAATTGATACATTGCAAACCTGGGGTGTCGTAGAGTGACACAAAAAGTTCCACATGGCATGAGAATATTTTGAGCATTTCAAGAAAAGACCTGAAAGTCCTTATAACATTAAAAAAGACGATCATGGCATGAACCAAACGACAAGGATAAATGAAATTTTTTAAGACCCAGGATGATAATTAAACATTTTTGAATTCTTCAAAACACCTCCACTAAAACTACATGCAAAGAAAAGCCAATAATAAGCATGTATTGCTTAGGAAAATTAGTGTTTTGTTTGCACAAAGATAAGTGAAGAATTAAAAATAATAAAAAGCCTGGGCAAAAATGTTTCAAGTGACAATCTAAACTTCAAGAGGAACTCAAAAAACTCATCATTTGGTAGGACATAAGTTGATCGCAGACAAACCTGAAGAGCACACAGTTATACTGAGAAGGTGGGGGTGAATCAGTATAACAACAAATTTCACCAACTTAAAACTTTTTCAACTTCAATCATAAGTATATAACTTATCTTATAAACATATTCATTGCATCAAAATATTCATAAGAGATCTAACAAATAAGAACACAGGTAGAACACAAGATATATACATGGAAACCCTTACGGGAGAAAACCACGGTAAATCAATGCTTTTTTATATTTCTTCTTTTACAATATTTCGTAGGCACCAACCTACTAGAGGCACCAACCCCTACGTATGTTTGTGAGCACCAACCCACTAGAAGCACCAACTCCCAAATCTGATTTCGTGAGCACCTACCCACCGGAAGCACCAACTCCCACTTCTGACCACCAACCCACTGGAAGCACCAACTCCCACTTCAGAATTCATGAGCACCAACTCACTTCACATAAATCTGAAATTCCACCTTTATAATAAATCTGAAATTCCACCTTTATAATGTTGCTATAACAACGGATGATGGACATCTAATTTTCTTCCTTATTCTTTTCTTTCTCTTTTAAATCCACATATACTTTCCCTTTTATATTTGCATACACTCCTGCTCTATATACATCTTTGTAAAACTGCACACAATCCTCTTTATATCTGCATACACATATTTGATTAAAATCTCCTCATAAATCTGTCATACAAATCTGATGACAAGTCTGCTATATTGTCTTCTTCTGACCTTCTATGATGGCTTCCCAAATCTAGAATATTTTCTTCAGAAATCTGTTATAAATTCTTCTTCAAAATCTGCTAAGTACTCTTCCACAAATCTGCTATAAAACTGTTTTATCCTTTTCATCAAATCTGCTAGAAAACTGTTTTATCCTTTTCATCGAATCTGCTATAAATCTGCAAGAATACCATCTATAATATTGATCACAATTTTATCTCAACGAGATCAGTCTTCCTCTTTAATATCTTCACATTAATTCCTTCTATAAATCTGCCACAATTTCTGACTTATGATCTGCAACATTCTGATCAAATCTTTACTCACCAAATCTGTAGATGTACTTCTCTTGAAACTTACAGCTATATCCTCTTATACATCTTCTCGAACTGTATGAGAATAATTTCAGAATTATTACGATTTTCTACACACTCACTTCTTAACATTTATATTTTTTATTCCATGCACTTCACATATCTCACACTTCTGAGAACTCTTTATTTTCTGAGATATAATCTCAGAATTATTCTCTTACAAACCACACACTACACACCTCTCTCATTTGTTCTACTTGCATACAATTAACATTATATATTTTTCTAACAAGGATGATTCCTATATGGACATGTCCTTTCATAATTATATTTCTCCAAAACTAATCGCACCCTTTCTAAGGTGCTACTAAAACATAAGGTATTAATTAATGACATTCTTATCCTTATTTCAAGTGGCTGACCTGTGTTTAGGAGATCACGTCTCCTTCTTTACCAAGATTCGCTGCCTTTTACAATAATTGTTTTATCAAAACAAAATTTAACAAATGAATGCCTTATTCATAATCGCTTTTATATAGGCACAATCTTTATTAATCTTATTTAGACAATTAAACAATGCCTCTTCTTTAGAATCGCTGCATATTATAATTTTTGCCAGTCACATCTACAATCGCATCTACTACCACTTTCACATGAATCGCTGTCCATTGGCAACTATCGGTTTTCATTTGTCTTAAATCGCTGCCCATCATCATCGTCTATACTTAACATCTTTTGTTCTATATTGCACCTCATGGTAAACATATGTGAATTAATTTTAATCTGATTATTCTCTAATCGTATTTCTTGGAATTTTACACCTACCTATGTCTAACCAAGAACTCCTTATCACTGTCTGTTTTATTTAATCGCTGATCTCATGTTGGTTGAACCATATTGTGGAATTTTACACCTACCTATGTCTGACTTTTAACCATATTGTATTCTTTTTTTTTTACCATGGATCTTCTTTGACATTCGCTGGTGATGAACCATTGTTTGTTTCGATATCATGAAGAGCAAATGTTTATACTTTTATCGGTGCCCATACGTATTGTCTTCATCAACATTAGTTGCGTGAATCATATAATAATCCGCTGTCTAAAGAGTATTAATCACTGCCATTTAGAATGTTATCGCTTCTCTAATCAAAATAAAGTCACTGCTATAATAGTTTTGTTGTGCATCATAGTTTCTGTCTGATATTGTTGACCAGTACATAGTCACTATTATTTTGTCTTTAACATTTGTGTCTTAAGTTGCCGCCTTCCTCTATCTTCATTTAATATTGATGTCTTTTATCTCTAAATCTGATCTCTAACCACATCGTCTTTATTCATTGTTGAAGACAAACATATCCATAATGATGCTGTGACTATTGCTTGTGTAGTCAAATCAATGGTCTTTAAGGAATATATTATATCATTTCCTTGTGCTGCGTTAGATCTGATCTTGTATGCATATGAGAAAATGCAGATCTGTGTATGGTTCGCTGTCCCTGTACACTGTCTTTAGATACCTGCGTTCCAGTTGATTTATTTTTTGTTAGTATTACTTGCTGTCCCATCATACTTCTAACCTGCACTTCAGACTTTTGTATACATCATGTATTATATATAAAATCGCTGCAAACGGATGGATTCTAAGGAATTCTGAGTATGTTTGCAAATCTGAGAGTAATCCCTTGTCGCTACAGTATCATTCACTGAGAATAATTCCTTGTCACTGCTGTATCATTTACTGAGAGTAATCCCTTGTCACTGCTCTTTAGTCTGAAAATAAGTTCTCTACCTTTCTTAATGGTAATTGCTTAGCATCCCTTTCATTTGCACTACTACCAATGTTTCCAAAAGAAAGACAATCATTGTATTTCTCTTATTATATCTAAATGGCATGGCTTCTCCTTTGACATTGATCTTATTTTTCATCAATGATAATCATGGCAACCTCTTAAACATTCTTTTATATACAATCTTACCTTTGACATCAATGATGAAGTCCAACAATCACAACTGAGTGCTTTTGACATCAATGACAATATTTCCATCAAAAGTTAAAACCCACTAGCCATGCGTAGGTCTAGGGTTTGTTTTCTAGTGTGCCCAATTTGGATCTAGCATGGTATTAGAACCAATGTTCAATGTTGATTTAGGGACAACAGGCCACCACTTGGGGCAGGTTCTGTATTGAAATCGTAGACTCTCCATTTTCCTAACAAAAAAAAAGGTCTTGTAAGTAATTATTTAATATTTTTAATTAATTGCTTAAAATTCAAGTGAAGATCCACCTTGCTGAGCTACATTTGGACACCTAATAGAAAACTTTTGAAAAACATGTCAAAATGTAGAAAATTTTAAAAAACTATTTCTTAATAAAAAGGGCCATGACTCGCATGTCTTACTCAAGCTGAGCCAAATATTATAGTGACTTTGTAGAATATATTCTGGAAGCAATTTCTTCAAAATCCTTGTCAAAATAATTAGAATCATCTTTGAGAAGATTTTTTGCCATGCAGTCAGGGGCCAAAATCAAATGCCTTTGTTCAGCATAAAGATTCTATTTTGGGAAAACAGTTGACAATGCCAAAGATGAGCCATGTTAGCACTAACTGTTGGGGATACCACTAATGAATCGTTCAAATAGATTAACATCATTGAGAAGGTACCAGTAATGGTTGAACATAATCCAGGCTTCTAGTCAGAAGGTTTAGAATAAACCAAAAGGAAGTGCTGGCAGATGCAATACTCAACCTTCTTTGACATAAAAAGCCAGTAAAAGAAACATTGAAGAGCCAATTGGTCTTTTGTAAAATATCCATTATAGGAAGATAAGTGAGCCTTATTTACACACAGTTGGTGAAAGGGCCTGCAAAGATGCAATGTTTAGAGAACTCATACAAAAACCAATCTTACAAAGTATGGTCAAGGAAATGTATCTAGTTCAACAAAGTGAATTGCATCAATCTTCAAAAATTGAATCAAACTATTGATCATCCAAACATCACAAGGTTCCTTGTGAATATGGTGTGATCCAGATCTCATGTCACATTTGGTGAAGGACTTGGCAACCCAAAACTAGCCCAAAAGACCAACAATCTTTGGAAGCGAGTAGCGGTTCTTTATGGCAATTTTGTTGAGAGTGTGAGAATCTCTAGCTAGCCACCACTCATGTTTCTTCTTGAACACTAAGAGATTAAGATCCTTGAGGAATTGATTGGTTGTATCCTTCCCTGTTCAGCACCTACTTGATTTGGTACTCTATCTCAACAACCTTGATGAGTATAGTACAATAAGCTAAGAAGCTAAGTACAAGATTGAACAAAGTTATCTGTTTTAGATTGTCCTACATCCCCATCAAAGATGGAAGACATGAGTAGAGTACCTTACTAGAGTGCAGTTGGAAGTTTGATGTATGCTATGGTCTGTACTAGACCAAACATTGCCCAAGTAGTGGGAGTTCTTTCCAGTTATATGTCTAATCCTGGTAGAATTCATTGAAAATGCAGTTAAAAGGGTCTTCAGATATTTGAAGGGTACCTCAAAATATTCTGTGTTATCATGGTAATTTGATAGAAGATGAGATTTCCCTTGATATTCATGGTTATCTGGATTCAAACTACGTAGCTGATAGTGATAGCAAAGGATCCACCAGTGCTTATGTGTTCACTTTATTCAATGGTGCAATCAATTAGATGAGTAAGCGACACAATGCGGTTGCTTTATCCACTATTCAAGCAGAGTATATGGCAGCTACTGATGCTTGTAAAGAAACCATTTGGCTTAAGTGATTGTGTTCAGATATTGGAGTAAAACAATGTGCAATGACAATCAGAATGCGATCTGCCTAGCTAAGAACTCCACATTTCATGCCCGAACCAAACACATTGATGTTCAGTATTAGTATCATTTTGTCAGAGATATGGTCAAGGATGGCAAGGTGAACCTAGTTAAGGTAGAGACTTTGACAAATGTTGCAGATTCTTTAACTAAGGCTGTCAGCACAAGTAAGTTCAGAAGGTGTCGAAGTCTATGTGCCCCATGGCCCCTAGCAATTAAACTATTGTGCAGATACTCCCTTTACTCTTGCAAGGTGTTCAACAAGTGGGAGAATGTTAGGGAAATGGTGTCTCAACCTTGTATATACATGAGGTTACTATTTTTAGTAAGTTTTCATTTGAGCATAGATTGGTTCGAAAATTTAAACAAGCTTTGAATTGGCTAGCTAAGCATGCCGGTAAATTTTCGTTGCAAGATCATGTCTAGATTTGAAGATATTAAAGTTTTTGTTTTTTAAAGTTCCAAACGAAAGTTTCAGAGTCAATTTTGAGGGTGTTAGAGGCTCAAAAATGGTTCAAAAGTGTTTATAACTGGTGTAGCGAGTTATAGCTTGATAGAGAACGTCACGAGCTTTTCAGTGCTTCAAACGGTTCATCAATCAAATACCCAGTTCAAAAGTTATAGCCTTCGGAAATTGGGTCTCCTCAAATAGGAAATATAAAAACATGTTGGACAAAAACGAGTTGTTAAAGGGAGTTACACATGTTGGTGTGTGTATTGACACATCATAGGTCATCTTATATTGGAGATAAGATGGGGACCACTCTTGAGTGGTTTTAACCCATGGTTTTGTAATATCGTTTGACGGTTTCATGTATTGTATCTCCTATATATTAGGTGCGTGAGATGGAGGTTGTGTAAGAGTCGGATAGGTGTTGAGTTGCCTCTCGATCTCTATGGGTGATAGTTCTATGAGAAGCTTGCTCTGCATGTATATTGGAATCTGTTGTTTTCTGAATAATATATTGGGCAGCTTTCGGAGTGTGGGATTTATCTCCCGAAATGGTTTTCCCCACATAAATCACTATGTTGTGGTATGCATGCTTTTCGTGTGTGTTTTTGTTAAGTTTTTGTAACTGTTGTAAAGATTTGTAAAAGGCTAGTGTAGGAAGTCGTTCCGCTATTTAAGTTCCTTACAAGTTGTACCACCATGTTTTGTTGAAAGAGCTTTAACAAGGGTGCAAATTTATCAAGCATAGTTCAGGTTTTGTTTATCTCTTTTGGAAACCATTCTAAGGTGCATTTGCAAGTGTTGTCCTTGCTAGTTGTTTTCTCCAAAGAGGCTATACAGTTTTGTAGGTCATACAAGGGAAGTTAAAGAATGGCATGCAACTACATGGTTTGGTCTCTTGGGTATTTGGAGCTTTTTCTTCATTTGTGGTAATGCCTATCCTCCAATTATCATTTGCAAATGATATTAAATGAGACACAGGCTTGAAAAGGAAGTTTGAAATTTTTATGTGAGTCGCCCCTATTTTTCCAACACGTGGGTATAAATTGCGTATGAATAAAAAAATGATTTTCAAACTTTAGTTAATTTAATAATTGAAATAATCACTACTAAACAAAGTAGCGTAAGACTTCTTAAATAAAAGATTATGAAAGATATTTCATAACAGAAACGATCTACAACTCGAAAAAGCAAACTAAACTAAAAGAATCAAAGAAAGTTTCTCAATACTCTCCTAATGACAAAATTGACCATTATATATTGAATAAAACAATATTAATTTAATACCGTCCCTTAATGGTCAATCTACTAACTACACCAGGTTTGTCTCAAAATTTTAAAAAATTATCTGGACTCAAAGACTTGGTGAGAATGTTTGCAGTTTGATCCTGGGTTGGAACATACTGCAACATCACAGATCCATCTTCTACAAGTTAGCGTATGAAATGACAATGAGGCTCCACATGTTTTGTAGGCTCGTGGAAGACTGGATTTTTGGCAAGCTTTAGGACCCCTTGATTGTCATAAAACAAGGGTGAATGAAGGCCCTTCTTGAGACATTTTCATGTCAAAAAGCATCCTCTGAAACCAGACTACCTCACATGTTGCTTTGACAATTCCTTGACACTTTGCTTCTATTGAGGAAAGAGATACTGCCAACTACTTCTTACTAGTCCATGTCACTACACCCATACCATGATTGAAGACATACCCAGAAGTAGACTTCTTATCATCAACAGAACTCGCCCAATCTAAATTATGAACCCAACCAACCTAGGATCTTTGCATCTGCTATACACAATGCTAAAATTGGATGTCCCTTTCACATATTGCAGTACCCGCTTCACTGCAACCCAATGTTCTACCTTAGGGGCTGTTATGAAACGAGAAATGTAACTCACAACATAACTCAAATCAAGTCTAGTGGTTGTAAGGTAAATAAGGCTACCCACGAGTTCCTGAAAGCTAACTCATTTATAACCTTTAAGTTTGATTTGGCTGAAAGTTTCAGCCCTTTCTCCATAGGCGTAGACGAGATTTTGCAATCGTTCATTCTAAACTTGTCTAGCAAAAAGCTAGCATATTTAGATCAGGAACCACCTGTCTGCCAAACTTCTACACCTAGACAATAATGCAGAAGGCCTAAATTTGTCATATCAAACACTAGACACATATTAGGTTTGATTTGCTCAAGCAAATGGGCCCCACTACCTGTACTAATAATATTATCGACAAATGACAAGAAGAATGATATCATTACCTATGCATTTGACATACAAATTGGGCTCTAAATGACTTCTCTAAAACCCCTATTCAATCAAATACCTATCAATTTGTATACACCATGCCCCAAGTGCCTGTTTTAGGCCATAAGAAGATTTCATCAGTCTGCACACCTAATGCTCTTTTCCTGCAACCCAAAAACCTTGAGGTTGTGTCAAGTACACTTCCTCCAAATCTCCATTGAGGAAGGCACTCTTCACATCCATTTGATGGACTTTCCAACCAAACTATGCTATCATGGCTAGAACTAGACAGGCAAGACTCATCTTTGTTATAGGCGCAAAGGTCTCCTCATAGTCTATTCCTTCTCTCTACGAGAATCCCTTATTAGCCACCAACTATGATTTGTATTTGTCAAGAGTACAATCAGACTTGTACTTGACTTTGTACACCCATTTACAGCCAATGGGTTTCTTCCTTGGTGGAAGATCTGAAAGGACCCAAGTCTTATTTTTTAAGACTTTAATGTTCAAATTCCATAGCCTTTTCCCATTCAAGTTTATCTTTCGCCTCTAAATAATCATGGGGCTCATAAACACTCTGAATGTTAGCCATAAGAACAAAGTTCGTTGTATTGCTTACTCTTACCTCTGGATGAGTGACTCTCAACTAGTTCATCATCCCAAACATCACCAATGAGTTTCTAACACCACCTAGGACACAACGTAGAAACACCTTCACCCATATCAGCATGGTCACCATGACTTGGGTTGCCTTGGACTATATCATCTGGGTGTTGATCCAAGTTATCCTAAAGAAAATTTTCTTGTATGGGTACTTGCCTAGGAGATTCCACAAGTTTGAAATCGTCAAAAACCCCCACTTCAAGTGTAGCTAATGGAAGCTAAAGACCCAAATTTTGAGCCTTTGGAGGCTGATCTTCAAGACTCTTGATGGAGAACAGAGTTGAAAAACCCAACTTTCTCATTAGTCACTACATCCTTGTTGAATGTGAGGCGATCAATGTCCACATCAATTAGCTTGTAGGCTTTATGATTATCACTGTACCTTGTAAACATTAACTTTTGACTTTTGAAGTCAAGTTTGGTTCTCTTGGCATTTGGAATCCAAAGTCAAACAAATGTAGTAGAACCAAAAACCTTCAAGTAGCTGATTCATGGTTTCCTCCTAAACCATGCTTCTTTCGGGTCTTCTCCTTGACTGCTTGTGAAGAAGGTACACTACAATGTAAATAGCCTCAACCCAAAACATCTTTGAAACATTCCTATTCTCCAACATACATCGAGCCATTTTCTTAATAGTACAGTTCCTCCTCTCAACTTCGCCATTTTGTTGAGGGGTATAGGGTGTTGTAAATTGGTGTTTAATACCATGTTTAGAACAGAAGTCGATGAATTCATGTGAATAGAACTCACCCCCATTATCAAAACTGGGAGTTATGATAGCACATCCTGACTCTTTTTCTACTAAGGATTTGAACTTTTGAAATTCTTTAAACACTTCTGATTTTACTTTTAGGAAAAACACCCACATTTTCCAACTGATATCATCAACAAACAAGAGAAAATACTTAGCACCAGTAACCAATGCAATATGCATTGGTCCACAAACATTTGTATGAATCAGCTTAAGGACCTTTGATGCTCTCCAAGCTTGTCCTTACGAAAATGGAGTTTTGTGTTGCTTCCCTACTTGAAAAGCTTCGCAAACTCCTTGTATTTGTTGTTGGATTTCAAGTAAGCCTTCTACCATATTCTCTTGAGCCAAATGAGAGAGATAAGACAGATTGAGATGCCCATGACATTGATGCCAAACAATATTGATTAAAGATGAACTCTTTGCAATCAATGCATGTTCCTAAACCTCTCCAGTATCATCAAGCTGATACAGCCCTTGATCTTTGATGCCAACTGCAATGATTCTCTTGGACTCCTTGTCAACACTATGACATCATGCCGCGAGGCACAGATTCGCCCGATGCACATAGATCGCGAGCGGCTACGTACATCCCTAGAGGACTAGTCTCGCCTCAACTCACCCCTTCCTTGCCCCAACTCGACAGCTTGTAAGCCAAAGGTAAGGCAAGTTGGGCACTAGGCTAGGTTGCGGGGATACCTCTAGAGTAAAAAAAAAATTTATCACTTATGTGCACTAAAGAGGGCGTCCAACTTAATCTGCCTCACTAAGAGCAAAGTGAGCTCCATGCCCGGAACATAGTATATATTGACAAATTTGAGATTTCTCCCTCCAAAAGTCATATGAACATTGCCTTCACCGACAACTGTATACTCTTCACTACCACCGAAGATTACTAAATCTAAGCAAATCATATACTCAGTGAACCGATCTTTTTCCTATTTGTAAAGTGGCAAGATGCTTCGCAATCAATATACCATGCAAAAGAGTGTGCACAATCTAATGGTAATTTGGCCATTAAGGCATAGAAGGTTGATTCCTTTTGCTTTGAATATTCTGCAACATGATCCTTCTATTGAGACCCTCCTTGGTTGGATTTTTTATCGACCAACCGCTTTCTACAATGTTCTTCATATGACCAAGTTTACCACAATAATGACATGTTAAAGTCTTCAAATTCTTAGAAGTATCACTAGGTTTGCCTTCTCCTTTCTGATGAGTGGACTTGCCTTTGCCTTTGCCCTTGGCTGTAAAAGGCATGTTCCACACTTACTGAATCACTGTTGCTACCAAATTGCTTCTTCCATTTGTCTTACTACAAGAGTTTGTTGCACAACTTATTGAACTTTAGGTCAACATTTGTAGAGGTGGTGTTCAGTGTTTTAATGAAATGCTCATATGACCGTGGTAAGCTTTTCAGCATTATGACAACCATATCTTCTTCCATCATGCAAGCAATGGCCTCCAATTGATCGCAAATGTCTAATTTTCATCAAATGATCTTGCAAAGACATTTTCTCATCCATCATTATCAACAACATTTTTTTTAGGAAGAAGGCCTTGCCTTTATCTAATGTTTCGTACAAAGTTATCAGGTTCTTCCTAGGAGGCCCAAAATCGGATTCAAGTTCCGAGCCAGGCCTGGTCTAGGTTCATTGCAAGTTCGTTCGAATACATCATTGAAAATCACCAAAAAAAATTGTTGGCATTTGCTAAATAAATTCATATAGCTAGGGCTCGGATAATACAGTTTTTAAAAGACAGTTTTTAGGTGTTTTCGGCAAGCTGTGTTTGATTCTTTGGGCGACATGTTGATCACTACAAAATCGAACATTATACATTCGAGCACGTGAGGAGTTGTTACGAATCCCACTACTAGCTAGGCTTGTATGACTCCTCTCTCGTGACTCCAATATCATGTCAGTTAGTCGATTGCCATGGTTGTCCACGATAACTCTTACGACAATGTTTTGTTTATATTTGAAGTCTTTATTTTAATTTTTAAATAAAATTTAATATCCTTATATTTTGTTATTAAATGACTTTTTTAATTTTATTTTTATTCAATATGTTTATTTGATTGCTCTCATGTATCTTTAATAATGTTTAGCAAAATATGTTATTTATTTATTAATTAATTTTAATTTTTTACAAATTCAGATATATAATAATATCATAATATATATTATATTATACAATAATATTATAACATATTATTCTATATATTATAATATTATTATATAATATATATATATATATATATATCGATACATATATGTACGGATGTACCCATACCTGTATCCATATTTGTACCCAAACCGATACCGGCAACTTATATTTCAAGAGAGTCCAAATTTCTACAAAGGTCTTTCCTTAGGGAACCTCCAGAAGCATCTCATTTGTACAAATAGCTTGATGAGCATAACAATTTCACGATTCACTCATCAAACTTGTCCTAGTCTTTACCCACAACTGTTGGATGAGTGTATGTACCAAAGAAAATCTGATCAAGGCACCTGTACTCAAAGATTGTGAGCATCCATTGTTTCCAAGTGTTATATTTTTTGTCGTTGAACCTTGTTGTGACGTATTCACACATCGCCCCATTGCAAATGGGGACCCCTACTTTTTTGCTTTCTGGGGTTTGTTTTTGGGTCTTTTAGGGTTTTGTCTATTAGCCTTTGCATGTTGAGTGTTGCCAGAGGGATCACTAAGAGAGCAGGCTCTGTTTTAGCTAAAGGTAAGTCGGTGGATGCTCCGGCTTAGGGTCATCTTTGAAAGTCTTCCTTAGGACAAGGTTTTTCCCTTGTTGCTAATTGTGTCTTGTTTGAGTTTGAGGAGGTCAATGAAGCTTGGTGAGTGACTATCCTCTTTGAAGGTCTGAGTTAGGTCAAGTTGGTGAGTGATGAAGTCTGGAATGTCATCCTGATCTTCAAATGTCCTGAAATTTGGCTAAGTCTGGAATGTCATCCTGATCCTCAAATTTGACTAAGTCTGGAAAATTGAAGAATCCTCCAAAAACTAGATTTTGCATTATAACTCCTGGAGGTCCGAAACCACTCTCAAACATCCTGACAGAATATATGGAATATAACTTAAAGTATAAGAAACTTATACTCAAATGTTATATTCCATACATGAATCCTGACGGAGAGACCAAAATGTCAAATTTCGCTCCTGACCCTTCCAAAGGGTCCAAAGCGAATTTCAATTTCGCTCCAGACCCTTCCAAAGGGTCCAGAGCGAAATTCTGGGAAACACCTATTTTTCCCTTAAAGGAGGTCAAGTCCTTGGTCTTTATGGCGTGGATGGAAGTGAGATAACATGTCTTTGCCTTTTGAGGTGGTTTGGAGTTGGAGAAATGAAGAATCAAGCCTAGAACATGATTTTCACTCCTGACCCTTCCTAAGGGTCCAGAGCGAAAATCTCCATGAACCTCATTTTCTTCCTTGTTTGGCCAAGTTCTTAGTGTCCAAGGCATGTTGGAGGGTATATTGGTATGTTCTTGCCTTGAGAGGTAGTTGGACGCATTGAAAGATGAAGATTTTGCCTAGAACAAGAATTTCGCTCCTAACCCATCCTAAGGGTCCAGAGCGAAATTCTTGATAAACCTCTTTTGCTTCCATGTTTAGGCCCCAAACCTTGTTCCTTGGGCGAAGAGTGGTGTATGTTTACCTTGCAAAGAAGATTGGAGTTGAAAAGATGAAGAGTCAAGCCTAGAGTTCAAATTTCACTCCTGACCCTTCCAGAGGGTCCAGGGCGAAATTTCACAAAACCAATCTTTTCTCTCAATTTTATGCTAAGTCAAGTATGGGCCACGGTAAATTAAGATGGAAGATGTCTTTAGGCATGACTTTGACTTATTGGTGATCTTCAAACTTGAAGGAATTGAGCAAAAACATGAATTTCAATCCTGACCCTTCTAAAAGGTCCAGAGCGAAATTCTTAAAATCACCTATTTCCCTTCAAAGCAAGTCAAGTCTTTGGTTGTTATGGCTTGGATGGGCGTGAGGTGGCATGACCTTGCCTTCAAAGATGAATTGAAGTGAGAGGAATGAAGGAATAAGCTCAAAATAAGAAATTCGCTCCTAACCCTTCCGAAGGGTCCAGAGCGAAATTCCGTAAAACACCCTTTTCCTTTCATTTTTATGCCAAGCTAAGCCTAGACCAAGGTGGGAGAAGTTGGGGGATGCCCCTAGGATTGCCCTTGAATGGATTGTTGCCTCCAAAAATGAAGATTCTAAGTTTGGACAAGGATTTTGCTCCTGACCCTTCCGCAGGGTCCAGGGCGAAATCCCTTATAGGTCCTGTCCCTGGCCATGTTTTTTAGCGAAATTCTCCTTTTAGCCATTTTTGAGGCCAAGTAAATGTTGTCAAGCAAGTTGAGAGATAGATCCAGAGGTGAGAGGAAAAGTGAGAGGAATGGAGTTGAGTGAGGGAAAATAAGCAAATCATGAATTTCGCTCCTGACCCTTCCAAAGGGTCCAGAGCGAAATTCTTCAAATCCACCATTTTCTCCTTGGGTGAAGCCAAAACATTGATTCTTGTGGCATGGTTGAAGGTGGAGTGAGGTATTCTTGCCTTGCAAGATGATTTGAGGTAAAGGAAGTTTAAGATCAAGCCTAAAACTAGAAATTCGCTCCTGACCCTTCCAAAGGGTCCAGGGCGAAATTCACAAAATGTCCTTTTCCTTTCAAATTTGTGCTAGGCCAAGACCGTGATCAAGGTAGATTGGGCTTAAAGATTGCCACAAGCATGCCTTAGAGGGGATTGTGAGTGAAAGAAGTGAGTATCTTGAGCTAAGGTAAGAAATTCGCTCCTGACCCTTCCTAAGGGTCCAGGGCGAAATTCTCAATTTTACCTAACTTGCTCATGATGAAGGTCAAGGCATGGATTCCTAGGCTTTGGGCAAGAGAAAGATAGCATATGCTTGTCTTGGAGGCATTTTGAATCAATAAAATGATGGAATTTGAGCTTAAACAAGAATTTCGCTCCTGACCCTTCCAGAGGGTCCAGGGCGAAAAATCCCAAATAGGTCCTGTCCTTGGCCAAGGTCCAGGGCGAAATTTTATGGGGGCCTGTCCCTGGGAAGGATTTCAAGAAAACTTCATTTTGATAACTCTTATTGATGATTTAAGGTAGAAAATGCTATGTTAAATGAATTTATTATGTATCCTTAATCATCTTTTGGTTTATTTTGCAGATGGGAGGAGACCAAGCCAGGACAAGGACGACCTCTTCCAGTCCATCATCATCAAGGACGTTCCACATGCAGAAAGGGAGGACTCAAGGTGCTTTGAAGCGTTGGAAGACTAGGGGTGTTCAAGGAGTTCAAGTTAGCCTCAAGACCTCATTCTACAACAAGATGACAAAGAAAGGCTTTGCCAGCACTTCAAGGCAAGATATGCTACTGGAGAAGGAAGACTTGACAATAAGGAAGCCAGGTCAAACAAAGGAAGTACATCATTCATCATGTCAAAAGACTATAAAGAGGATCAACCAAGTCACAGGCGTTAGACAAGGTGGCATCCCAGTCATCATTCCTCCGATCGGATTGGTCCACCTCAGCATGTCCAGATTCAATGTACCTGACTCATTGGAGGTGGCACAAACTTCGATGTACCTACCCCTGCTTCTTATTGGTCCTCGCCCTTGGAATGTAATTTTCTAATTGGCTAAGGAAGTTTGTTGTAACAAACCCTAATTAGGGTTTCTATCTTGCAATCCTAGCCATTGGTTCTAAGTCAATCAGAGCCGTCAATTTGTAAAGGGCTCTCTATTTAAAGCCCTGGCTCCTCATTTGTAAGGGTTAATAGTGAATAGCGGGTGAATAGTTAGAAATAGTGAATAGTCGGCTGATAGAATAGCAATTAGAGTAGATTAGGAGGACAAGGCAAGAAATTGTTGCCATTGATTGTAAATAAACTCCATTTTCATTGAAGTTATGGTGAAGTGTGTTGTTTCTTTGCAATATGCATGGTCTCTTGTTGAATCTTCATTTTAGATGATAGATAATTAAATTGAATGAAAGAAGTTATTGAATGCACTCGCATGGAATCCACCTAGTCCAAACCACTAGCCTTTTGCTGACTGTAACAGCGCCTTGCGTGGTCAACTGGCATAGAACGAGCTTAATCCTGAGTCATAACACCTCTGTTGTTCATGCATTATCTTGAATGGTGATCAGTATCTGATGGTGTACGATTTGGACATATTTGAAACATCCCATAGAAGCTCGCACTGAGTTGGTGTTGAATTGTTCAACCTGATGGTGAGACCCAGCCCAGTAGGACTCCACCTAGTCATTCATCCATCTTCTCGCATTCTAGGTCTTAGAGTAGACTTCCTCAGCCCTGTATCTTTTGCCATTTCTTTATCTTCCAGTTAGTAAATAGGACTTGTGATTCCAGCAAATCAGACGCTTGGGTCATCAAGTGTAAGTCCCCTTGTGATTCCAGCAAAATCACATCATACCAGGAGAAGCTTATCCACAAGTAGAGAACCTACATATTAGAACCTTGGAGTTACTCCGACTGATCCTTCGGTGAGATCTTCAATAGTCGGGAAACTTTGTTCAAGAGAGGATAAGGTACCTTTAGGTATTTTATTCTGTGTTTGGTCGTGTACAAAAGACACATCAACAAACCTCTAGTTACCTTCCAACATGATGTTGGGCAAAGAAGACATTTGCTATCCAAAGTCACGGAAAATGAG
Source organism: Cryptomeria japonica (assembly GCF_030272615.1). Taxonomy (NCBI): domain Eukaryota; kingdom Viridiplantae; phylum Streptophyta; class Pinopsida; order Cupressales; family Cupressaceae; genus Cryptomeria; species Cryptomeria japonica. The sequence goes on along the minus strand of NC_081410.1, from coordinate 612,422,828 downwards.
GCAAACTACAGCTTTGACAAAAAAATATTAGGAGAAAATTTTTGAAAACCGTAAAAAAGCTGCATGTTTTCTTAAATCTCATAAAAACCCTAGGCATGCAAAGAAACCCGCGAATTTGGAAAAAACGTCAAAAAAGCAACAAACAACTCCTAGTCGCGTGTTGGAAAATGCCTAAGAGACTTTGTGATTTTTTTCTATCGAAAATAGACTAAGAAATGTGCATTGGAAACCCTAGTCAAATGGAAAAAACATTAGCAAAGACAACACGCACGTAAAAAAGTGCCCAAAAACTCATTTTTAAAAACATCATCAAAAACACATAAGTTGATCATGCAATTTGCAAGAATATAGTCCACCACGAAAATACAAGGAGAAGGCGCACGATTTTGCAAAGAAACAACCCACGAAAATCCTCAAGGAAAAAGTTGTGATTTTCAATAGTAAAAAAAACCCACAATTTTTCTCTATAAAAATCGATGATTTGTAGATGAAACAAACCTGCATTTTTAAGCAAAAAAAAACCCACAATTTTTATTAATAAAAAATTGTTCAAAAAACTTATGAAAACTTCTCATGAAATTTTCAAGGAAAAAGGCCCCATTTTTATTAAAAATTAATTTGCCAAAAAACTCTTTGAAAGAGCTCTACTCTAATACCACAAAATGATTGAAATAATTGATATTAAACAAAGGAGCGTAAGACACCTTAAATATGATATTACAAAAGATGTTTCCATAATGGAAATGATCGACAGCTCAACAAAGCAAACTAAACTGAAAAAATCAAAGAAAGTTTCTAAATACTATCCTAATCACATAATTGACCATTATATACCGAATAAAACAATATTAATTTAATAGTCAATGTCTTAATCTGTTATTCAGAAAATGCTGAGTGAGCTGGAAGTACGTGTGTTGATTTTAGCCAATGATGGGGTGCCCAAGCTGAAGCTGAAGGTTAGCGACAGAGGTTACATCGCTGCTGCAACCTGTGGCAGTCTATTTCCGGCCCTGTCATTATTCAGTCCTGTATTGCAGACCTGTAGTATGCTGTTCTTTTGGGGTTTTAACAGTGCTGGGTCACTTTAGTCATGGGTGACTTAGAGGCTATTTGTATTCTCGAATTTTGTTTTGTATATGACAATTTGTACTGAATGAAAGATTGATGCTCGAGGAGAATTTAAGCATAATTGGCAACATTGAATCTTTATTTTATGTCTTACAAATGATGGTTGGACTTTGTTTCTCTTTTTATGGACTATATTTTGGTGCAGGAGCATACAGGCAAATCTGCAATCAGCACCCCCCAAAAATACATTCTTCAGGTTTTCAGTTTTGGTTTTGGTTTTGTTTGGTATCTCTTCTTAAGCCTTGCAAAATTTTGTATTCGTCTCTATGATATATCTTCATCTATTGCAAGCCTGCATTGACAAGAAGCAACACACACATTTACTTATCAGCATGCATCCAAAAATATAAAGAATTTGAAATTTTGTCAGATGTCAAAGTTGCAAACTGCCCTAGTAAACAAGCATGCAAAATATGGAAGCACAGACGTGGCACGTAAACTGTTTGACGGAATGGCTCAAATAAATGTTATTGGACTGCGGTGGTTGCAGGATATATATAAAATGGATTTTTTTTTAAGACACTGTCAAATCCAAATTGGCAAGCATTAAGCTAAACTCCACAAACTCTGCCAACATCCACCCGGCCCATGCCAAAATGGGAGCTTTGAAACAAAGTATGGGCATCCATCAAATCGTACAGTTCTTGATAGACACCTATGCAATGTGTGGAAGCATAGACAGGGGGCATGGTGAGCTGTTTGACAAATGCCTAAAAGAAACATGATGCCCTGACAAGCAAATGAATTAGCAACCATAAAACCAAATTCCACAACCTATGCCAATGTAGTGGGAGTTTAGGAACACGGTACGGGTATCCATTGGCCTTCATTAACGCTTTGGAAGACATGTATACAAATGCGAAAGGACAAACAAGGCTCGTGACAGCAGGTTGTGTACAAAATCGAATTGTTGGAAGGCTGTAGAAATTTATGTATAATGAAAATGACATAAGCAAAGACCAAAAGGCATCGCAACAGTGAATGGAAAGGTCAGACTGCATAGCAGAGGGCATCAACCCAAGAGAAGCAGAATGAGAACCTGAAAGGGCATTGAAACTCAACATTCCCAAGAAGAATGAAAGAAGAAAAAGGACCGAGAGAATGTGTAAAGACAGGCATATGAAGCGAAAAAGGCAAAACAACAAATGCTATATAAATTAGTAAACGGAGTGAACATGGAAAATAGGAATCAGCCAAAAGGGTGAAGTGGCCAAGAAAGAGAGGCCGCAAAGATTGTGAAGACAGAGAAGTACATAGTGGAGAGATGGAGAGTTTGGTGTAGGAAAGAAAAGAAATATCCTGCATATGAGACAAGAGAGTGAGAGCATGTTTGAGACAAGAGCCCAATAAGAGGGCCATGTATGTAAATTGTTAATTTGTAGATTTGAGGTGAATGTAAGTTTGATATTGTTGCAATCTGGAAGTTTATTTTGATACATAGGTTCTCTGCACAGTTTGTGCTGAGTTTGTAGTTTGAAGGCAAGAGGGGTGTTACTGTCTTGCATCAATTGGTATGAGAATGAGGGGTCTTGAGAGTGGAGAGGATCCACCAAGACCTGCAAGTGAAGTGGAAGAAGTGGAGTTGTCTCAAAGGGTCGAGAGTATTGTTGTAGCGTGTGAGTAGTCCTAAGCAATTGAGGGCTAAGAGGGACAAGCTGTTAGCCGCATTATTGTATACGGGAATAAGAATAGTTAATTAAGTCGTAATTGGGTTTGTTAGTTGGCAACCGAGGGGTGGCAGTTGCGGTGCGACGGTTGGCGCTCGCACCCCCTCGGTATAAACTGGTCTTGAGGAGCAGGACATTCCAACTCATTAATGGCCTTTTGTATAAAATGGGGCCCAATCAGATCCTACGACGATGCGTCCTAGAAGAGGAAATTCCAGGCGTCCTAAGGGAAGCACATGAAGGGCCCGCAGGTGGACACATGGGGCCCGACACCACGGCGAGGAAAGTTCTGTTGGCAGGACTGTGGTGGCCGACACTACATAATGACGCAAGGGAGTGAGTGACAAGCTGTGATACATGCCAATGGGCTGGACGGCCATTAAAGAGGGATTTTATGCCCCTCAACCCATCGAATGCCCAGGAACTATTTGAGAGATGGAGATTGGATTTCGTCGGACCATTAAAACCAAGTAGAGCCCGACAATGCAGATACATTGTAGTGGCAACAAAATACTTGACCAAGTGGGTGGAGGCATGGGCCTTACCCGACAATTCAGCGATCAATACAGCAAAATTCATCTATGAACACATCATTACGCGATATGGGATTCCAATCCAACTGACGAGTGACAAAGGAGGCCATTTTGTAAATCACATAATCCGATTGCTAACAACGGAGTTTAAAATCTTCCACTCCTTATCAAGCCCCTACTATCCACGGGCAAACGGGCAGGCCGAGGCGACCAATAAAATAATCATGTCGGTGATATATAAGTCTTGCGGAGTGGAGAAGGATGACTGGGAGGAGCGCCTACCGTTAGTACTTTGGGCATACCGAACAACTTACAAGGTAACTACTGGACAGACTCACTTCCAGCTAATGTATGGACAAGAAGCCGTGGTGCCAGTTGAATTCATGGTGCCGAGTCTCCGGATTGCCATCGATAATCGATTTGGCAACATGGAAAGCCTGAGGGAGAGACTGTACACTTTGAACAAATTGGACGAGCGAAGGATGATGGCTCAGTGGGCGACAGAGACAGCCCAACAAAGACGGAAGGTTTGGCATGACAAGCATCTTCGGCGAATGAAGTTTACTCCTGGGCAGTTGGTGTTGAAATTCAACGGAAGGAACGAAATCAAACCTGGGAAATTCAAAGTGCGTTGGCTAGGACCCTTCAAGGTACGCGAGGTCAATACCAACGGGGCAATTAAGTTGTGGACGTTGGACGGGGAAGAGATACCAGATGCCGTCAACGAGTCGAAATTAAAAATTTACCACAAACGGAGGGAGCCCGGACCATGACGGATGCTTAAAAGACTTATAAATAAATAAATAGAAGATTAATATATTAAAAAAAAAAAAAAAAAACCGTACCGTAAAATTTTAAAAAATTAAAAAATTAAAAAAATAAGAGGAAAAAAGTGGGCCCACCGTATGGTGGAACCACCGTGCGATGGGGCCACCGGCGGTGGATGCCACCGTGCAGTGGTCACCACACACCACAAATAAAAGCCCGCACAGCCCCGCGAGAACAGAAAAGCCCGCACAGCCGAGGGAGAAAGAAAAAACGACAGCCAAGGGAGAAAGAAAAAACGACAGCCGCGGGGGGAAGAAAGAGAAACAACGCGCAGCCGCACAGCCACACAGCACAGCCGCACAGCCCGCAGCCGCACACGCGCAGCCGGCACAAGCCCGCACATATACATGCACCAAGCCGCACAAGTCTGTGCCGCTACGGCAGACGGGTTTTAGTTTTGAAAAAAAAGAAGAGGTTATAAAAGCAGAATTGAAGAAGTAATCTGGTACTAATGGACATAAACAGGAACAAGGCAGATTGGCGGAAACAGTTGCAGCCGTTAGAAGAAAAGTTGCAAGGAGGCAAAAAGAAACCAGTGCAGACACAGGCAAACGGATTTTACCATCTGGGGTGCGCATTGCAGGTAGTCTTGGTATGAGCACCAATCTAAAAAGCAAGAAGCATCGTCCCAAACCCTTGGCGACAAAGGACAAAGATGAAATAACGGCAGATAATATTATGTTCGAGGGTTTGAATGGAATCGATTGTCGGAACTAGTGGGCAAAGACACCTCAGGATGATTTAATAAAGAAAAGCCTTCGCCAAGCACAGGTACACTGGGCCGTCCAGATGCCAGTTTTTTCAATAAAGGACTTTGAGGTAGTTTTGCGTGCCATGATTGGCAGCTATGACAGACATCGCCACCAATCGGTATTTGATTATCAACATCAGAGGATAACAGTGTCATTCACGGCAGGTGAGTTCACTAGGGTATTTGGCATACCGGGGATAAAAGGAAAGAAAATAGACACTTCACAGAAAATATCCCCAGAGAATCGTGCCACACTGCTCCAGTTGATGTTGCGCGATAACCTTACCCAAGGCGAGAAAGATAGCCTCAAGAGTGCAGGCAAGAGTCGGGGAGTGAAGAAACAATTTTTTGCCAAGGGCGTATGGCGATGCCTGTTGTCGGTGGTGAAGAGTCGCCTCACAGGTGCCACCCGCGCATCGGACATAGCCATTGCACAGATAGTGTTGATGAACGGGCTGCACAATGGAGTGGTATACGATTGGGCATCACTATTGGCCGATAGGATGGACGAGTTCATGACGCTGCAATACAAGAAGTTCTACTTGCCGCATCACGCCATTGGATTATTCCTGGACGCAGTCCGCACGCAAATCACCCCGGGCTCACAACCATTGGAGCCACAGGGGCGTGTTGCACAGACCAGCCGCCCATATTCTATTGGTCCCACTTGGACGTCTTGGCACATGGCACGGAGGCACGTTTGGGTACAAAAAGAAAGAAGGCTGCCATGTCCGATACGGAGTCCAACACGGAAGAGTCTGAGGCTGAGGATGCAGAAAGTGGCAGGGAGGAATCCGCAGACACCTCCCAGGTAAGCAGAGGGAGTTTCTGACTGGCAGGGAGAAGGGGCAACCAGTTGCCTGAAGAGGGGGTAGTGGAGTCTGTAGGTACAGTAGGGTCTACTGTAGCATCACAGGTGCAGGTCCACTTTACACCAGCCCCCTTACCAAAGACTTGACAGTTGGCGGTGCCGCGGTCCTTCGGGACCGTGAGTGTAGTCACCACGATACCAGTTCCTAGTTTCGGGCAGCCTTGGGCGACAATAGCCATGACACCACCACGGGTGGAGACCTTGGCGAGTGCAGAGGCTTCCATGGTGCACGAGGTGCCGGATGTGACAGGACAGGATGTGCCAGGGTTGCCCGGATATATGCAAGAGGCAATGATAGCAGCAGGCACTCTTCATGATGACCTCACTAACTGGTTGAGCCGTTACCAGATGGCACCCATGGCACCGAGAGAGGCCACTCTATCCTCAAGGCGGACCACGTATTCCTTGGATGTCATTGACCTCGAGGAAGGGAGTTCCCCAAGCAGCAGGGCAGTTCAAAGGGTTGCTTCACCCCCTGCGGTGGTAGTAACCAGTCCGTACAGAGCAGAGGAGGTGCCCGTGGGAAGTCCACAGGGTGCAGAGTTGGAGCAGTTTATTACTGAGATGACTCTGGGAGCACAGCGGCTTGTGTCATCTGCCACGCTCCAGGCCAATGCGACCATGGTTGAGCGGATGGAAGGGTTGTTGACCTTTGCCCGTACGGGATGCCGAGCTGAGTTTGAGAGGTGCTTTGAGTGTGCCGGGTGGCCGGACACGGAGAGCTTGGCGATGCTGGAGGTTTGGCGCCTCACTGAGGGGGTTGGCGAGACCCAGATGCAGTCGTTGGCGAGAGAGGTAGAGCAGCCCTTCCGTGAAGGTTATCTGGAGCTTCGGAGGTCACAACAGACGGCAACTACAGTTTGAGGCTTTGAGGGTGGCAGCAATAACAGCTCGGGAGGAGCTGGCTACCAGGTTTCGCGAGCTAGAGGCTACCATGGCACAGAACCAGGCAGCGGTGGACACTTTAGTAGCAGAGAAGTTTGCCTTGCTAATACAGTTGGAAGAGGAGAGGGCCTCGAGGGAGCTGTTGGAGACTCGGTTGGTCAGTGCCCTGGAAAATGTGGACAAGAAGGATAAGGAGGTGCTCGAGGCAGCCTATATGGTAAAGACTGCTATGGAGCGGCAGATGGTCACGAAACGGGATCTCAAGAGAAGGACGGAGCAAGTGTATGAGCTTCGTGGGCGCTTGGCGTCCGCTGCTACACCACCACCGGCGCCTTCTTCATCAGGGATGCCTTCTGCACTTAGTTTTTTTTCTTCTTCTGGATTTTTGGCGAGCTCCATGTATTCTCCATTTTGTTGTAAGTCGCTTGGAGACGACTTTTCTTTTTGGGGGGGATGATGTTAGCCGCATTATTGTATACGGGAATAAGAATAGTTAATTAAGTCGTAATTGGGTTTGTTAGTTGGCAACCGAGGGGTGGCAGTTGCGGTGCGACGGTTGGCGCTCGCACCCCCTCGGTATCTTTATATACTCCCGATTGTAACTTGTGAAGGACACGAATTATGAATAGAATAACATATCTGATACTTGTCTGATATCTCGGTATCTTTATATACTCCCGATTGTAACTTGTGAAGGACACGAATTATGAATAGAATAACATATCTGATACTTGTCTGATATCTATGGCATTGTTCTGCATTACGTACTCTATGCTCTAAGTATTCACCCGAGAGGGCAAACACAAGCCACGGATAGAGAGTTGAAAGTGTGAAGCGGTTGTGGAGAGCTTAAGAGGATCATTGCGGGTGTGCGAAGTCCTGATTGATTGAGAGCTTGAAGCTGCGAAGAAGAGTGTGATGGATGAGAAGTGATTGCAACAGATAAGAGGATGAGTCTGAAGAAGAGAACAAGGTGGGTTGTGAGGAGACCCATGTTGATTTTGTTTTTGAATTGATATTGGCAAGAGAGCTATGTGATGTGGAGAGCCCCATTAAGAAAGAACAATTGCAGCCAGAAAGAGAAAGAAGACAGAGAAGCCCACATGAATGAAGAGAAAAGAGCTGAGAACACGGTCACGGAGGATTGTCAGTTGGCAAGTGAATATCGAGAATGTGATAGAGGAGAAAACACCTGGTAGATTGTGGTAGTGGAAGAGGAAAATTTTCAAAAGGTAGAGGCTGTCGTAGAGGTTGATCGAGAACCTGATGAAGATGACGCATTGCCTGGAATAGAGATTATGAAGATTGAAGAGTTGTTTGTTTCGAGTGAAGATGATGAGAAAGAGGATGTAGCAGAGCTACCTAAGACAGTTGTGGTCCGCAGTAATGAAGAGGATGTTGCAGTAGTTGAGGAGGTAATTGATTTTTCCGAGTTTTGTGAAAAAGAGATGAAAAGGGATGAGTTAGTGCAAGTAGATATTGCTTATGAGCATGTAGAAATTAGAGAGAGTGCAAGTGGATGTTGCAGATTTGTATGCGGATATGTTGTGTTTGCATCTAGAAGCAATAGCGGATGATGCCAGTGAGATTTGGTGGAGGTGGTCAGTTCAAGGTGGATCAAAACCTATAATGGTAATTGTATATACAATAATGAAAACAGAGTTTACATATATAGGCAATTACATTATGATGTTTCTAAACGAAACAAATGTAAACAGAAGCCAAAAATAGAAACTACCCAAACTAACTAAGATGACTATTAGAAAAACATTACATAATTTTAATACCCTCCCTTAATGGTCATTAATCTAACTACCCTACAAAAGACAATCAGCAGGTCTTTTGGTCACAAATGCATTGAAGGCTGCCCCCTTCTGGTCACGAATGCATAGAAGGTTGCCCCCTTCTCTTTAGAACGCTCTACAAAAATGAGCCTGCTCCTAAAATCCTCCTTGATGCTACAAAACTTCTGGAAATGACCAAGATAACCAAAATCCTTCCAATTTGATGTTGGGTAACAACGCTATCCCTCCCTTTATTCAAAGACACCGAGATTAACTTCAATTTTTGTTGACAAAAAAATCGGCAAACCCTACACCATAATATTTTTTGGAAAAAATTAAAAAACTCAAACAACAACAACACTCTACATGATTTTTTGTGGAAAAAATTAGAAAACCCTCCAACAAAGAAAGAACCCACGATTTTTGTGTGAAAAAATTATGCAACAAATGAACAAAGAAACCACGATTTTTTTAAGAGAAAATTGTGCAAAACCCTCCATATTTTTTGTGGAGAAAAATCAGATAACCCATCCACAATTTTTGAGGAGAAAATCATACAAAATCCCCTAGCCTACTCAAAAACTTTACTTGCAACCATCATGAGTAGTGTCATGATGTATTCACACATCGCCCCATCGCAAATGAGGACCCCTACTTTTTTTAACATAGTTGTAAATAAGGTGTCTTGGTTAGCTTAATTTAAAGTTTGAGTCCCTTTAAATTAAAAATTAAAAAAAAATAAAATTGAAAATACAAAACAAAATGAGAATCATGAAATTTTGGCTAAGGCATGGAAAATAAGCAGTGCCTCTCAAGGGTATTATTGCTTTTAAGCAATGCCCCTTAATGTCATTACTGCTTTTAAGCATTGCCTTTCAATGGAATTGCTTTATTTAAGCATTGCTTCTTGAAAGCATTGCACTTTTCATGCATTGCTCATCACTACTCCTAACGATGCAAGTCGCTCAAAATGATTTCAATATTCAATTGCACAATGAGCAAAGCAAGTTCGATGCATCTTCTCTGTCAATTGGATGACATTAAATGATTGAGGCAATCAAGTATTTAATCGGTTATGTGAAAGCCACGAACCTGTGATGAGTTATTTGATCAAGGTGGCGATTTTACAAAATAAGACAATCATTTAATATGGTTTGTGATGAGTTATTCAAACAAGGGAAAGGTTCGATTTGATCAAGAGAATGATATTAAATCGCTGAAAGATATTAAATATGTGCAACCATCGATTTAAATAAAGATGCCAAGATTCGCAATTAGACAATTGATCAATGTGCAATCATTAAAGCCTGATGAGTTACCAATTTTGTTGAATGGGTGGTCCCCTTTGTTTGGACAAATATTAATAATATGTGCCCAGCGATTTGTAAATCGATTTGTGACATTTGATTTCTGCAAATTGGTATCAAATCAAGGTGGCCGACTTATTGCAAGGCATTAAAAGAAGATCGATTGGCTTGTGATGAGTATCGATGTCTTCTTATTTTCCAAATTGATCACTTTGTTAATCAATTTGCTAAAGCGATTTGCTCCTATTATCTGATATCGAATTACATGCAGCAAGCAATTAGTGACTATGAACGATTTTGATCAGTCTGAGACAGCAACTATTGTCTTTTGATAGTAGTAGCAACCTGGATTTTTTAGCGAATTTCATGCATCATTGAGTTATGAGGAGTGAATCGATCCTACATACAAAATTCACCCAGCCAGTACCACGATTCTGATCAGCAATTTCATTTTGTCAGGGCGATTATTATACCAGGATCAGCGACCCAAGTTTCGATTGGTTTTCATCATAAGGGTGGCGGTTCTGAGTTTGGTAATCAATTTCACCTTGAGCATTGAGCGACTTTTCTAAAGGAACACCATCTTTGATGTGAAGAAAGGTTCAGCTGACATTGAACCTATCATTTTCAATAAATCCGCCCTTTCAAGGAGTGATATTAGATACAGATCTGAGACTTACTTGTCTCAGTCAGCATTGGAATTGATCTAAAATCAGTTTTCATACCTATTGTGTGCCTTAGAAGTGTGACATATCGAGTCCTCACCACCTCCCAAAGCTACTAGTTGACAAGATATTGAGGTTTGAATATAATAAGCAAGTACTTAGTGAAATTTTCATATTTTAATCAGTCTGATATAAGATATTTGTCTCAGATCTGAGACAAATCAGAGCTCGTATTAGGAAAGATTTGATTTATTTTGAGGCCTTCATCTTTATCGTCATGTTATTGATGCTTAATTTAATCAAAGACAAGGTCATCATTAAGGATTTGATCTAAGTTATCGATTATTTATTTGTAATATCAATACAACTAGCTTACTCAACTCTCACAGGTGCTATGGCAGGAGCCACTCCAGGCGTCTTAGACAAGAACACAATTCTAATGCATTCCAAGGCACAATGAGGATCAAGTATAGGCGAGACAAAGTCTACACCAAATGCAACATCAAGACAAAGGAATCAGCATGATGAGTAACTCATCAACATCAAGCATTCAAACATCAAATTTTTACAATCTTGAATTTCCTTCGGAAATCCAAGAATCTTTGCCAGTATAGCTAGATGAAGGCTCGCAAATGCAGGTGATCGAGACAAGGCAAGTTTCAAAAGAGTTAATCAAAGTTAAAAGATCGACATGAGCGGAGTCATCATCACATCAAGCGCTCGCAAATGTTGAGTGCCAAGAGATATCTCGTATTCAATTGCACAAATGTGACGAGTTACACAATCAATCAAGCCGAGGTGGCGCCAAGTCATCATTACATCCAATCACATCACTTCATGAGGAGGCATCCAGATTCGATGTACCTAACTCATCCATTTTAGGGGATAACTACAAGGGCACAAAGTTCAATGTACCTACCACCGTCACCTATTGGTTGAATTTTCTAAGGACATGTGTCCCATTAAATGTAATTGTATCATTGGTCAAGCATTAAATGCTTCGCAATAGGGTTTCTATCTTGTAATCTTGGCCATTGATCTCAAATCGATCTGAGCCACTGAAATGTAATAAGAGCACTATATCACTTCTTCATTTGTAAGGTGAATAGTCAGTAGTTCAAGAATAGAGAATAGTGTAGCAGATAGCAATTAGAGTAGATTAGGAGAAGGCAAAGATTGTTGCCACGACATTGTTGCAAGGAGCATGCAAACATCATTGAAGATATGGTGAATTCTATGTGTTGATTCAACAATTCCCATAATCTCTATACTTCTCAATTTGATTTCATGTTATTTAAATGAATGGAGGAACTTTGTATGATTAATGGTGAAATTTGTATGTCCGTACTACTAAAACCTTGCCGATGGTAAAGTGCCTTGCGTAGTCAACTGGAATCATTCAGCTAAAGCTTAACTTCAATCATCACTTCTTCGTCAATATGCATCAACTTGATGGTGTCTATGCTCATGGTGATGATATGAAAATCATGAAGCTATCCTTAGAAGATCGCACTAGCCTTGTGGAGATGTTCAATACATGTCGAAGCAAGACTTACTTGAATTTCATCAAAGATCGTCCATCGCTCTTACATTCCCAGAGTTAGAATTAGATCTCTCTCAACCCTTATCTTTTTTCCTTTTTTCAATTCAAGTGAAATCCCATGTTCCAACGTCATTTGAGCATTCAAGCATTCAACGTAAGTCCCCTCACAAGTACAGCAAATCACATCAACACCATTGAAGCTATCCGACAAGTCAAGACCTTACATAAAAGAACCTTGAAGTCATCTCAAGTGATCCTTATGCAAATCTTTAGCATTTGAGAGCTTTACTCAAAGGAGGATAGAGTATTAAATACTTTATTGTGTTTGATAGTAAATCAAAACACCATCAACAAGTAGTAAACGTAAATAAAAACTTCCCAATTTTTATGGAAAAAATCAAGCAAAATCCTCCCATGATTTTTTGTGGAAAAAAATCATAAAATCCACGACTTTTTTTAGGAAAAAAATTCGCCAAAAAAGAACCTAAGCTTGATACCATGTAATGGTAATTGTATATACAATAATGAAAACAGAGTTTACATATATAGGCAATTACATTACGATGTTTCTAAACGAAACAAATGTAAACAAAAGCCAGAAATAAAAACTACCTAAACTAACTAAACTAACTAAGATGACCATTTGAAAAACATTAACATTATTTTAATAAAACCCACAAAAAGTAGAGGAGTAAGAAGATTATTTGGTAGAGGAAATCGGGTAATGGTGGGTTGGACCCCACGAAGATGGAAAGGAGAGGGAAGTGAGTGCCTTTGATGGAGGAGGACGATCTATTGTGGAGGAGAATCCCCATGGGTGAAGAGGAGATTAGTAAAATGGAGGAGGACGGCAAGTGTACCAGTTAAGTGCTAGAAGAGGCAGAGGAAGAAGCTATCTCTATCTATATAAGTGATGGAGTTCATTGTAGGTTCCCAGTAATCTAAAAGAGTAGTACAACTACACTTCATTTTGTGACTTTTGCTAACAAAAATTTTCCTACCTATTGATGTGATTTTTAGACACCTCTAACACATAATAAAATACAAAAGTATTTTACCCTCTCTTGATCAAAAAAACCTCGGATGCTAAATATATAATCAACTAAGACGACTCCAAGGTTCCTAATTGTCACTTCTTGATGTGTGGGTAACTCAATGGCGAATGTGATTCGTTGTTTACACAAAGGGACTCACACAATTGTTTTGAAAGCTTATCACGAATGGAAGTAGGTTTGCCAATTGTTTCAAATGACTTAAGATTTTGCAAGATGAGCCCTTGATCTAATTCTAACAAATATTTTAAAATAAAATTTAGAAGGAAAGGGTTTAGAGGGTTCTATTCTAATCCTCTATTAAAACTAGAATGCAAGAGATAGTGAATGACTCCATGAAATTCAACTAGGCTTAGTCTTGTTATACAATGAACAACTCAACACAAGCTTAGTGCAATCTTCTAAGGTATTCAATTGATATTCAAATTCAAACTCACAACACCAACACCATCCATTCTATCAATACCAATGTGCAAGTAAAAAAACTGAAGTTAAGCTCAAATTAGATTCCAATTGACCACACAACGCAAATTCACAATCAGCAAATAGCTAGTGGTATGGATAAAACAAATTTCTTATAGATTCACTCAACAATTTCTTTAATTCAGCTACAATACTTAAAACAAATTTCTGAACTAAATTTGGAGGTAAGAGAACCACACAATGCTTCAAAATCTCATAAAATCACCAAATTCAATGATTAAATTCAATATGGCAGAATATAAGCGACAATTCTCAAAAATCTCTGTCACAAATGAGAGAAGGGGTTTATATAGACTCTCCAAATGAAATGAAGGGGCAAGATTCATTTAGAATCAAGGGTCGAAATCATGCCAACAATGCCCTAATTAGGGTTTACATCAAAAAGTGGAATCACAAAACTCGAGAAATGAGGTCCAATGGGATGATGCCTAGTCATCAAGCAAGTTGTCTTCTAGAAGATTCCTTCCTCCATTCCTCTCTCTAGCTGCATATTCAACGAATTTGGACATAACTGGATTGAGCTCCTCCATAGTGACACTTGGCAATCCATCAAGCTAATTCGATCACATCCAAGGCATATTAGCAAGCATCGAAAAAAATTCCCCAATCCAGTGTAATCTTTTGCAAGTTGTTGATGTGGATCATGAGGGAAACCAAATCGTTCACTTGATTCTTCCTAATAAACTCCAACTCTTTGAAGTAAAAAAACTTCATCTTTTCCTTTAATCCTTCCACATTCAAAGTGCTAGATGTATGGACATCTTGTCCCAATAGTTCTTCAATAGATGTGAGGATCTTCAATTGTATCTCTTGGATCGATCGTTCCATCTCTGCACACTCATCCTTTGTATGATCTAATACCAACTTCTTCATGGCCAAAGACCAATACCGTCCATGGAAATCATACACATTACGTTCTTGAATAACTCCCTCTTGGATCAATGTGGATGTAGGAATCCACTTCAACACCTTGAGGCAAGGAATAGTTTTGTCTTGCATTTACTGGAACTCTTCCCATACTCTTTCCAAGTATTGCATCCTACTTATCAGCAGCGTTGTTCTATCATAGGCTTGGAGGAACTGGACTAGGAAGTCATCTGCTTGTTTTGAAATATCTTCTATCCATCTTCCAAGCTCTTGGTATGTATTCCTCATCACCTCATGTTCACTAGGTGATCCATGAGCAATAGCAATAGGTGAAACAAATGTGGGAACCTCATGCCTTAGGGGATTCAACCCTTCAATGTACTCCTTGAGTCTCTTGTTTTCCATCTCTAGCATTTCTTTCTTCTCTTCAACTTTATTCAATCACGCCTCAATTGCCTTGGTGATATCATTCAGCTCTTGAATCTCTTGTTGCTTTGTAGTAGGTCCAAGGTCAATTGTAGTAACCTGATAATCCATAGGAGTGACCACATCTCTAGACTTACCAATAGTTGGGACAACCACTTGCACAATGTGTTCTCCTAAATCATCTCTAGTAATCTTGGAGAACTTCACCTTCTTCTTCTCTTTATCCTTACCAATCCGGGCTAAGAAGTCATCAATATCTTCAACAGGCTACACTTCTATCACTTTCTTTTTCTCCAACTGCTCATCAACCAATCAGGAACTGTAGAAAATTCCATCCCATCTTTGAGTTGATGATCATCATCAAGTCCTCTCCAAGCTAAAATAAACTCTTACTTTGTTCTCTTCTTACTCAAATCCACCACATCATCACCCAAATGGACCTCAAGTTGAATGGTAGGAGATCCAGGTTGTTCTTCATCTTCATGTGTTGGCAATCATGTTGATGCATGTTCATCTTGATCATTCTCTAGTAGGATCTCAATATTGGAACCTTGCTCGGATTCATTGTTATCTTTTGTCATGTCATTCTCCTTAACGAATGAGGAGCTCATGGTAGACTGAGGAGTGCTAGACTTATGCTTCTTGTGTTTGGATTCCTGACTAACAATCTTCTTACCCTTCACTTGTGTTCCTCCAAGCATGCCTTTTCTTCTTTTAGGAGCTTGACTCTCCTCATCATTATTTGTTCTTACATTACTTATAGTTCTTTCATCATCATTGAGGGAGGACTCCTCACTCATTCTCTCATAAGTCAAGGTGGTCTTCTGTCTTCTTAGCTCATTTATCTGTTTGTTCACCCATTCCATGGAGCAATCATTTACTTCTCTCATTAAAATACTTAAATCTACCAACTTAGGCTATGACCAATTAGCTGATGGAATGGGCTTGTCCTTCTCCTTTGCATATTGCGGATGAATATGATTCCATAATCCTTCACTTGATCAGGAATCGAGAAGAAGATACACTTCCTCATGAAGACCACTAAAATACGAGACCACATCTTTCTCCTAACTCCAAGCTCATCTGTACGATTTGCCCAATAGTCCTCGATGTTGATCTTGTGTAAAATTTTCTCCTTTAGCTGTTGAGATTCTCCGAAATGGATCAAATCGATTCCTAGCCTTATAAATTCCAAGATGTAAGAATTCTAGCCCTTCGTTAACTATCTTTGTTGCTGCTGCGGTGGGGCATATCTCCATCATCTTCCCAAGCGTAAGAGGAAAAGTAACACCTTGCCTATATTTCCCCTTCTGGATGCAATCAAACTCCAATAGCTGCCTCACTACCTCAAGTAACACCATCTTGTCGATCGTATACCTAGGAAGCTTGTATGGTTTGGAAGTGAATCCTTGAATCCTTAGGTATGTGAAGGTAGGAAAATGAATATACCATGATCCATACTTCTCTACTAGTGACATTGCCTCCTTGGATAATCGCCTATGTAATCCACCTTGCAGCAACCGTATGATGTACATGGTGAATGCATCGTTCACCCTTCTATACTGTTCCTTCTAATGTAGGTGGAGTTGAGGATAACACTCATACACCTTGTATTGTCCAGGCCTATTCTCAACTTCACCCTTGCATATCAATCCTTTTTATACAATTTGCCTTGCTAGCATGTAGACTAGGTAGGAAGTCATGTAGAAAGTCTTTGTTCTCTCCAAACTCCTCAACTAAATGTCTAGGCTGTCGCTTATTATCTTCGCCCAATTGATCATCACTGTTCCATCTCATATTTCCTCAATGAAATAGAATATCCATGTTTCAAATAGAGCCCCTTGAGGTACTCCCATAATCTTGTTGAAATATTAAGTCACTATACTCCTCTTTAAAATCTCAACCTAGGAGTCGCTTGGGTAACTTGGAGTGGTGATGCCTTGCCTCAAGGACCCACTCATTATTGATGAGTGTCATACATGCTTCGGATCTTTTCTCAAACATAGCTTGAGCATCCTCTTTGGTTCTTTCTTGCATGTCCTAGTATCTAGGGATTCCAAATGCCTCCCTTATTGACTCCTCGGCTAGGTATGCAAGCACCAATCCCTTAGGTGTTTTGATCATTCTAGTTTGTGGATCATAGTGCCTTGCAAACTCATCCATAAGCTCATTGCATTGTACAGATGGTGGGAAGCCAACTTCATGGTAGATTTCACTCTTCATGATGTTAACCGCCAAGGGAGAGGGTAGTTGGTTCTTCATTCCATACATTCTTCCTTTCATCCTCTTCCTATCTAGGTAGCCCATCTCCAACTTTCTTCCACTCGGAAGATATTTGCATCTCTAGATAATATCCTTCAAGTACATTCTTCAATTGAGTCTTCCTTGCAATTATCCCCGCCTTTGACATGGTACCTGTACAAAGCTAGAAGTCAATGTCTTATAAAATAACTTTAATGATTAATTTTCAAAATTGCTCTAAGTTCTGATTTTGAATCATTTTCAGACTTGTAAGCTCATTAAAATCAAAAATTCAACATCATGTAACACAAATTCTGAAAAAATGTGAGGATCTTAATCAAGATCTGGAAAATTCCTCTTCAATAAACCTTATTTTCAGACTTAGGTTAAGTCTAATTGTAATGTCTAAGTCTGAAAACGTCTCTCTAAACCCAGAAATGATTGATTTTGATGTATAATATGCTGTTCCAGGTCTGATTTTCTGATTTTGATGTCTGAAAACACCTCTGCAACTTGTATTTCAATGGTTGGAAATGATCACATTCATGGCACTATCCTCATAACTGAAGCAATCTACCCTTTATTTAGCTCAAAGTCACCACGTTTTGCCTAAATCAAATGGCTGGAAGCAACGTTTTGTATTGAGAATGATGGCTGGAAATGTTATCTCAGGTCTAAAAATGGCTTTCTCAGTCAACAATGGCACCCTTCAAAGTTGTATCTCTCAACAATGGCAAACCCAATAAGGATGCATTCAATGCCTTAAACAAAATGGCACCCTCCTTTAGCTATAGCGATCTTCAATATGCCCTTTCCCAGCTCTCCAAGCGTTGGATCAGTCACTTTATAATGTTATTTTAATGCTGGGACATGCGATTTTATTCAACCTTCACCACACAGCGAATGTGGGATAAAAATGTGTTTGCCAGCCCCATAGGAAAATCGACTAGCATTTGGATAATAAACTTTAGCTTTGTTTTTCACTTTATTTGTCCACCAAATGTAATGGTGGAAAATTGATCCCCATTGGGACTGATTTGTCCCCAAAATTTCTCATTTAAACTTGATTTTTTCCAGCCCCTTGGTGGAAAATCGTGGGCCATTGGAACATTAAATTTTCAATTAAATTTGCCTCATCCTGATAATTATGTCTTAAGTACAAATTTGATGCTCGTCTGGTCTTATAAATTCAATGAAATCTTCACAAATTAACCTCGAGTGGAGATTCACATTGCATCGGGACATACTTTCCTTTAAAACCTCATCCATCTTAGCAAAATACCTCATGGTGGAAAATTGATGTACATCAGGACACAAACTTAATCAAATCTTCGCATTTCTACCCAAGTGAAGAATAGGCCTTAATCAAGACACATTATTCATTGTTGCTTTGCTCATTACTTAACCATTTTCCCCTCAAGTGGAGAATCAAACCTCATCAAGACACTTAATTTTCACTTTACCATGGCCATTTTGCCACCAAGTGGAAAAATGTGGGTCATCGGGACTCAATTCCTTGATGCATTTCACTCTTATTGACCCAGTGGAAAAACGACCTCCATCGGGACTTACTTTGTCCTTTGTTTTGTCCTGAGGGGAAATTCCAGAGTCATCGGGACTTTCCACAAAATCACTTGCAAACTCAGTCCTAGAGTGGAAAAACGACCTCCATCAAGGCTTTTAACATTTTCTCAAGATTTGAGGGGTAGAAAATAGAAGTCCATTAGGACTTTGTCCATTTTTTACTCCTAGGAGTGGAAAAACAACTCCTACAGGGACTTTTAGCACTTTAGCACAAAATTCACACCAATTTGCAACAATTTTTATCATTTTTCACTCACATTTTAAGGCAAGTTGCAACTTTAACACTTACAAAAAATATACTGACACTTAGGAACATTTTAACATCTTTTCAACACTTCAATCCTATCGAGTTCAAAACTTAATGATTTGACATTGTTTGCATCATCAAGACCTGAGAACCTGACCACATCCAAGGACGAGACTCAGGCATTTAAAGTGTAAAATTGTCACTTGACTGCCAAAACCCTAAACTAACAAAAGCGGAAAGAGGAAGAGAGGGGGTCCGGGTTCGCAATGGGGCGAGTAGGAGCACACAAGCAAATCTGCAATCAACACCGCCAAAGAAACATTTTTCAAGTTTTCAGTTTTAGTTTTGGTTTTGTTTGGTGTCTCTTTTAAACTGTAGAATTTCGTGTTCGTCTCTGTTGATGTTCTTGCAGTAGCAGGAGTTATCTTTCTAACTGTTGTCTTAATGTTATGCATTTCCTTTCATCATTGTCTTATACATGCGATTTTTTATTTACTAAATTGCTTGTTAATATTCCACTTATGACTTTTTTGGTTAGCATCCATTTGTTAAACGGATGATTAACAAATGGTTATCTATCGGGGCTGTTGAATAATCGCACCCCTTTGTTTGATCATGTCACCCGATTGGAGTCGTGACCTTTCGCATTCCTTGATCGGGTATTTCATTCCTTAGTTCATGGGGGCATTAGTAATATAATAATCGGTGGTGTGAGTCCTGCGAAGGATATGCTGTATATGATACCCGTGGAATATATATCAAATATATGTTGTGTGTGATGTCAGAAAAATATGTGTATTATATAAATATTCAGCAAGCAAATCAATATCTTCAATATACTGTTGCATTGTTTCAGATCAATATTGATTTAAAGAGATATTAAATTTAAATAATTCTGCAAACTTAAATTCTGATCCAAAATTTAACATGCATCAGAGCAGGTCTAAGCAAAGATCGTGATCAGAATTATTTAACAGCAAAATATTCTTCTCTTCTTCTTAGGGCATCTATCCAAACATCGAAAATGGTGAACGGGCTCAAGTTTGAAGACACACTTGATGGTGCCTCTAACTTCACCTCTTGGAAGTTTAGAGTTCTAATTGCATTAGAAGAAAATGATATTCTTAAGTTCGTGGAGAAAGAAGTGCCCAAGCCTTCCGATGAGATTGAGAAAACACAATGGAGGAAGAATGGCACAAAGGCCAAGTAGATATTGATTGATTCCATGAAGGATCACCTTGTGCCTATTATCTACAAGTTGAAGACAGCTAGAGAAATGTTCAAAACTTTGGAGCGATTATATGAGATCAATAACACCAGCAGAGCTCTTGCTTTAAGACAACAGCTTCATCATATTCAGATGTCTAAAAGAGATTCAGTCATCTCCTTCTCCATGAAGATTACTGAATTGAAGGATCAACTATATGCCATTGGAGACATAGTTGAAGACAGGGACTTAGTCATGTTGGCACTTATCGGTCTTCCTCAAATCTTGGGAGACTTTTATCCAAAGTATCAATGGAAGATTTAGGCTACCAAAGTTTGATCGCCTTAGAGCAGATTGCATCCAAGAAGAGTCCAGATTGGCAGCAAGAGGTATTGGTCGTAGCTCTCACAATGAAGTAAATTATGTTCTTACTACTCAAACTTCAAAGAGGAAAAGAAGAGAAGGGAGAAAAGGAAAGTTCAAGAGGAATAGAGACAGGAAATCAGATGATGCTCCTGAATCAAAGAAGAAGGATCTCTCCCATATTCAGTGCTTCAAATGTGACAAGTATGGTCACTATGCTAAAGATTGTCCAGCAAGACCAAAGTAGCATGCCTCTACTGCAGATGTGGGTGATGTCTCTTCTCTGAAGGAATCAAGAGATAACTCAAGTGGATTTCTATTCATTTCAGCTCTTTCAAGCAATGTCCCAACCGACAGTAACACTTGGTTGATTGATAGTGGTTCTTCACGTCACATTACAGGTTATAGAGAACATCTTTCAAAATTAGTAGAAAGAGAAACTCACCTTCAAGTGATAATTGGAAATTATGCTTGCTATTTAGTAAAGGGTGCTGGAAACACCTCTCTTCACCTAGATTCTAGCATCCCTCTTCATTTGAGTGACGTATTGTTTGTGCTTGGAATCAAGAGGAATCTTATATCAATTTCAGCTTTAGAAGACAAAGGATATAAAGTTGCATTTTCTGAGGGAAAAGTCCTTGCTTGGCCAAAGAACTGTAGCATCAAAACGGCCCGAGTGATCGGTGTTCGTCAAGAGAGTCTATATAGACTTTCCATTCATCCAATTCAAGCATTGATGCATGATTCCACCAGTTCAAGTGAGCTATGGCATAGGAAACTTGCTCACCTTCACTTTAGAGCTCTTCCATCCATGGAGAACCTTCCAAAACTCAGTCAGGAGCATGATGGTACTTGTAGAGGATGTGCAATGGGTAAGAATACTAAGGGTCCTTTTCATAGTAGTGAAAGTAGATCAAAAAATATTCTAGATCTTGTTCATTCTGATTTGTGTGGTCCAATGTCTGTGGCATCCTTAAGTGGTTTTTGGTATTATGTAAGTTTCATTGATGACTGCTCTAGAAAGAAATGGATTTATTTCTTGAAGTCTAAGGAATCTGAACAAGTGCTTGAGAAATTCAAAGAATTTAAGACTCAAAAAGAAAAATTATCCGGAAAAAGGATCAAGGTTCTGAGATCTGATTATGGAGGAGAATACAACTCTGGAAGCTTTCGTAATTTCTGTATTGAGGAAAGAATTAAGAGGGAGTTTTGTGTTCCTTACAATCCCCAGCAAAATGGAGTTGCAGAAAGGAAGAATAGATCCATAGTTGAGGCAGCCAAAGCTATGATCCATGATCAAGACTTACAAACCTTCCTTTGGGCAGAAGCATCCAAAACTGCAGTGTATGCTCAGAATCAGAGCCCTCATCGAATATTGGAAAGTATGACTCCTGAAGAAGCATTTACAGGTGTGAAACCTAAGGTTAGTCATTTGAGAATCTTTGGTTGTCCTATTTATATTCATGTGCCTAAAGTGTCATGTCCCCTCCTTGATCGTTATATATATCCTAAATGGATTATTATTAATTAATAGAATAATTTTCGATGAATGATTATTTGGAATTTATTTATTATTATTAAATTAATATTTATTATTAACAATATTTATGAAATATTCAAATAAAAATAAATTAATATATATTATAAATTATAATATATAAATTATGATCCAATAAATAAAGGATAAACAACATTGGTAATGCACATAAATACCGACATCCTAGAGAGCGATGCTAAGGCAAATACAAAGGTTGCCAGCAGTTTATAGCACATACAATAATTATGCAAGCGACTCAACTACAACACAAGGCAATCAGTTAGTCTTTCAATAATAATACGATTGGGTAAGTGCAAGGTGGTGTTCGTGATGATACGTTTATTAAAGGATGATTGATTTCCAATGAGGAGGAGCAGCCATTGGTAGTAATAAACAAAGACAAGTGATTATTATTAAACAAACTAAGCCAGCGATCAAGGGAACCAATTGATACTAAAGGATGTGATTCATGAGAACAGTGTGCTTAAGAAACAAAGCACCAATCTATTAATTAAAACCCTTATATTAACAACACAAAGCACATAACAAAGTAATATGGGATTTTAGTCAAGTGAGAAGCAACGATTAATAATCAAAAGACATGTAATGAAGTGTTCATCCAAAAGGATACAACTCTTAGAGATTTAAAGATATAAATAAAGATTGAATAGAGCAAGGGAGGGGGAGAGAGGAAAGATATAATAGAAGATATAGGAAGACAGACCATTCAAGAGGATACGATGGAAAATAATAAGGGAAAATATATAATATCTGGCAGCACCGGTCAGATCAGATCAGAACCGTTATTAAGTTACAGGCAGTAACACCCTTGTTCTTGGTGGTATGCGTGGGATATGCTTAATATATACAACCTGGTAAAAAATTTCTACGGGATTTAATAGTAATATTTAATAGGAATGTTAATATAGACTATAGGGCAGTCATACTTGATCACATATTCAGTGGCAGACCAGATCTGACGCATGTCAGATCTGATTTTACTTATTAATTTATGTATATATATAAGAGTTGATCAGACCAATAACGATATTAAATGGTATAATCAGAAAGAACTTAATAATAATATAATTATAGGAAATTATATAATTAATATAATACTTTATAAGAACTGTTCTACAGTAAAATATATATTATAATACTATCTGAAAATAAATACAAATATATATAAATATATAGAAATAGTAATTTGAATGAACATTTTACTGATTGAACTGTGGAATGACACTGATTTGATTCATGTTGAGATGGATTTGTCTCCTACTTGAGTTAGTCATAAGTGTAAAGAAATAGATTAATTATGGTTAATAGGCCTAAACTTAGTAGAGGACATTACAGGAGAGTAAGAAACAGCCAAAAGGGTGAAGTGGCCAAGAAAGAGGGGCTGCGAGGATTGTGAAGACAGAGAGGTGCGTAGTGGAGGGATGGAGAGTTTGGTACAGTCAAGAAAAGAAATAGCCTGCACATGAGAAAAGAGAGTGGGAGCAAGTTTGAGATGAGAGGCCAATTAGAGGGCCATGTATATAAATTGTTAATATGCAGATTTGAGGTGAATGTAAGTTTGATATTGTTGCAATCTGAAAGTTTTTTTTGACACATAGGGTCTCTGCGAAGTCTGTGTTGAGTTTGTAGTTCAAAGGCAAGAGGGGTGTTACAGTCTTGCATCATATTTGGTATGAAATAACAATTGTGTTTTTTTCCTTATGATGTTATGAATATTTTAGTGTTTTCTAATTTGTCATATTTTTCCCATTTTAAACCCATGTAATTAGATTCTATTTACACATTCAGCTTGCAGCCTTGTTGTTGTGTAGGTATAAAGCTACTATGAGTGAAACAATATAAAATAAAATTGTTTCACTTTAGTGATTTATTTTTTAAACTTACGTTTTCTTTTCTTTCTTTTTTCTCTAACAGGTTGTTGAGACTTGATTTGCCTTCAACACACTTGTCTTGAGACAACTTGTGAATGTTTGAGAGGCATTGTCTAACATGATCATCAGCCAACTTCAGCCCATACGGAGGCAATCCATCATGTAGAGTGTAGTAAATACTAAGCAAATGATTTTGGATGATAATTTGTGGGATCATGTGGAATATCTTTTTGGTTCCATTAAGCCCATTTTGAGTATGATCCATTCCACTAACATCAATAAGCCATATTTGGGAGAGGTAAGATAATGGCATCAACTTAATGATTGAAAAGATAAAAGACCATCATAAATAAAAAAGAGCAAGATCTTGAATAAACTTTCTTAAAACATGTGAAAACAATTTTTGTTGACTAATAGAAGAAAATGGCCACTCCATTACATCTTCTTACCTTTGCATTGACTTCAAAATGTGATAATGTTGAGATCCTTGCTTTACCAACAAGGGTTGCACCATTCCAAGATTTGGGAAAGGGCACAAGCAAGCATTTGCTAGACTCTTCACTGATCTTGATATGGAGGATGTAATTGATTTGGAGGAGGTAATCACAAATGAGTTTTCTGATTTTATACACTCTAATGGTCTAAATATTTCTGCTCTTCTTCACAAGTTTAAGAAGGATACTCACAACTGGTAATACCTCTATGGCCAAGCATTCCAACATCCATAGCCTCTTGCAATCAAAGTTTTATAGCAAGTTTTTTTTTTAATTAATTATCTAAAGAATAATATAATTTCGAGTTTGAAGTTTCATTTATAATTTTATAGCTTTTTAACTCTCAAACTTTGTCTTAGTAGATCGTCGCCCCGTCTTCATTTCGTAAATGTACTAGTTATGAACAAATCCAACCTCTTATAATCGCTCTCTGTCTTCCACATCTCATATGTTAAAATGAATTTATATGCCCATAATTGTCTCATAAGAAGGATAGCCCAGTCTATAGTACCTTTAATTGTTTAAAACACACTTCCTATTGCAACCAAATTTCTAGAACCTATTTTTCTTGGCTTGAGCATGAGGACTAACAAAGTTCCCTCAAGTTGTCTAACTTTATAGACACTAAATGTGCCAATTTCTTTACACCTCTAGTAAAGCTTTGAAAATTACTTTCAAATAATTTAAAATAGTTACAAATTATTTAGAGGTTCCCAACAGTTATTTCATGTCTTCCAATATTTAAACTTGTTACATAAGCAAGCATGCTCATCTGCAGTTAGGAAGAGGCAGTACCTTAGTCTTCATTAGGTCTTTGAGCTTAAGAAGCTTCTCATGGAAGTGATTCAAGGTTGTTTGTTGACCATCTTTCTTTGTGTACTCTTCCTTCGACAAATTTATCCGTGCTTCAACCTCTGGATCATGAAGTATCCGATTCCTACTTCCACCAAAAGTGAAACATCGAGCAATTCCTAGGGGTAAAAACCCCTTCATCAGCCTCAACTAATTATTTGTTATAGACAAAACTACACCTATGATCAAAGTAATTAGTCTGAGCAAGTAGGAAAGTCTATCTTGTAACATCTAGAATTATACCAAAAAAAAAAAAGAAATTCAGAATCTTGCCAGAACTTTATTTTCATCAAATGGTATAAATATTTGCATGGTTGTAATGAGACTAATTTATTTTTATTTTCAAAAAATATCACACAAGAAAAGTAATTGAAGAAAGTAAATTATTTTAACAAATGATTACATTATCAGTTTATAAAAAACGAGCATAAAGGGACTACTTTTTAGAGAGAAATAATCCAAACTCTACATTCTATATGACAAAGTTAATAAATGTGAACGGCAAATTTTCCCATGCAAATTTAAAAAACCAATTAGACCATTTGATTGAACATCGAGGTATCAACAAAGATTAGAAATGACACACATAACAATCTATGTTTTTTTTAACCCATGTTGAAAAATATCCAAAGCAATTATATGTGCTAGCACAGCTGAATATTATACCAAGTTATTATGACTCTCCATTTTAAGTTCTTTGTCCATGATACAAGCCAAATATCAGTCTTGGTCTTTTTGAAAGTGAAAAATCAGCTGTCATTCAACACCTTCCTCATTTTACCATGACTGTTAGAGCAACAAAACCCATATATTCCACTTGAATGCTCATAAAATACTTTAATATTTTGTAATGCCTCCCAAAATTCTTACACTCGATTAATATTTAATTGTTATTAGACCAATGAACGATCGGATGTATGTATTGATTTAGTTTGATTATTGTCGACATAAATGAATTGTTGAATCATCAATTTGTTTACTGAATTTCAATTTTGATGTTATTGTCTTCTATGGTGTTTCTAATATAGTGTTTTCTTTTCCTCTGTATGTATGTTTTCAAGAACAGAAAGATGGCATCACTTAGAAGGAGATGTTCAGCAGACAAAGTGAAAGGACAGAATTTTTAGAATCGATCAGTGTACACTCATTATGTGTTGGCATACCAGTTGTGTGTTTTGAATTCTTGTTAATAGGTTAATCTGTAATGTCATTATTTGTTGAATTATGAGTAATGGAACCAAATTGAATTGTCTTGGTAGGAATATAAATTGTTTCAGAGAAGTCTAAATTAAAAATGAGATTCATACGAGTCATATGCCTATAGCAGTATTAAAATCCAGTCAGGGAAAGGTCTTGTTAGGACAGATTAACTATTTCAATTTGGCTATTTTAATCTTGTCATCTTCATTGACAATTTAGAAAGGGAATTATAACTAGGTTAGTAAGTTCTAGTAATGATTTAAAAGCAAATACACATGTATAGTGATTTGAAGTATAGTTTGTTTGCATAGACATGTGGTAATGATTTGATCCATGGTTTTCGTATATATGTCTATATAGAATTATATGTTATTAAAATAATTGTATCCTTTTGTATAAATATGTGTATGTATATAAATTAAATTATATGTATGTAGATATACATAAAAAAATATAGTATTTTTAATTTTATTTAAAAATATAAAAGTATAGTATAAAAATATTTTATACCGAGTGTTTTGAAAAATATAATAAATTACATTTCAAACTATAAAATAAACAAGTATAAGGAATCCAAAGAGAACTTGGTAGCACAGACCTACGTATATATGGGTCATTGTTCAATTTCACATTGACTACAGTTCAGAGAGTCTGCCTCAACTTGTGGACTATGTGAACTCAGATTAAGCAAGCAAAGTTGATCATTTCACAAGTCTACTCCTGGCTACACCCATCATCTCAGTGCTAGCCATGTTATTTGGTAATGCAAAAACCATCCAGCGATTGAACCAACTTTGGCAAAGGCAAAGTAAAAAGGAGTAGTCCTTGCTAACCAGGAGGCTTTATGGGTATGTCAACTACCAGCCAAGTTTTGCATCTGTCAAGTATAGTTCAAGAGCTAGCCATGTTATTTGGTAATGCAAAAACCATCCAGCGATTGAACCAACTTTGGCAAAGGAAGAGTACAAAGGAGTAGTCCTTGCTAACCAGGAGGCTTTATGGGGATGTGTTGTGACCATTTCACACATCGCCCCATTGAAATGGGGACCCCCTCTTTTTTTGCTCGGTTTTGCTTGTTCTTCTCTCTGCTTTGAGGGTTTTGGGTAAGTGAGTGAGTCATCTGGACTAGGGCTAAGCCTTAGGGTTTCCTTTTTGATATTTTCAAGCCGAAGTCCAGTCGATTTTTGAAAGTTTATTGAGCATCCTCACGTGAATTGCAATTTTGAAATAGGATGAGTCTGTCAGGATGTCAGGTGTGTCTGTCTAGGTCCAGTCAGGATTTTGAAAGCAAGTTCAAATTTTGCCTAAGTGTTAGTGATGGAATTGTGCAATTTTGTCCGGGTGAATTTTGACCAAATTTTGGAAAGTTTGATAAGTGACCCCTGGCCTTGGAGATGATCTAATTATGCCTTGTGAAGTGACTGAAGGCCTAAATTCTTGATATTTTGGCCTATAGAGGCAAAATCGCTCTTGTCCTTCAGTTAAGGACCAGGGCGAAATTAGTATTGTATGCATCTTGGTTATTGACTTGTTTCATTTGTCTTGTGCAGGGTCGCCAGGAGATGCAATCGAGCATGAATTGAAGGTTTTGAAGATTTTTTGAGACTCAAAATGGCAAATTTTTAAAGTTTAAGACCAAATCGCTCCTGTCCCTCTCCCAGGGACCAGGGCGAAATGGTTTACTTGGGGCATTTTTTGGCCTTACTTGATCAAATTGAAGCGTCAAGGACGCAATAAGGGATGAAATCAACATAATAGAGCACCCAGACTTAGTCGTTTGCAATGAAAAGTTGAACATTTGATCTTAAGGACACAAATCGCTCCTGTCCCTCGCTGAAGGACCGGAGCTTGTTTCTCAAAGTTGCACTGTCCTTGCAGGGCCAAGACATTTTTTTGACTAGAAGAGATCAAGGAGGGCACGTTTTGTCCATTGAAGATAATTTGAAGTAATTTGCAAACAAGGAAATATGCTAAAATGACAAAATCGCTCCTGTCCCTCACTGAAGGACCGGAGCTTGAAAACCAAGTTTGCCTTATTCTTGCAGGATTAAATGATTTCGCGATTTGGAAGAGATCAAGGTACGTACGTTTTGCCTATTGAATATAACTTGAATGGACCCCGAAAGAGAAAATCTACGCAAGAAGTCAAGTTCGCTCCTGTCCCTCTGTCAGAGACCAAGGCGAATTTTAAAGATAGCTCCTGTCCCTCTCCAAGGGACCAGAGCGATTTTCTCAAAGGACAAGTTTTGGACCAAGGAAAAGCGAATTTCAAGTTTGAGATGAAGAAAAGGCGACCCAACCAATCCGTTGAAGATAACCTCGAAGGTTGGCAAAACACAAATGAGCTTACAAATGAAAGTTTGCTCCTGTCCCTCTCCAAGGGACCAGGGCGAAATATGCATTATCTAGCATTCCCTTTCGAATTTGGTCGAGTCCAAGCCAAGATACAAAGTCAAAATGATGTTTGGGATGTCTCTAAGAGGAACGAAGTTGCAAAGGACCACAAAACTTGCTCAAATTGCCTAAGGCGCTCCTGTCCCTCTACAAGGGACCAGAGCGAACTCTTCAAGTGTGCCTAATTTTGGAGTACTACTATCGTTTGCAAGACTTAAGAAGGAATAAGAAACAACGTTTTTCACTTTGAAGACAATTTGAAGTTGATATGATCAAGGGTTCACACAAAGAACAAAATGGCGCTCCTGTCCTTCAATCAAGGACCAGAGCGATTTCTATGAAATCAAACATCTCCCTCCAGAATCACGCCAAGGCAAGAATTGTGCAAAGTGAGGAACGCCTTTCGATGATGATAAACAAGGAATTGACCCCAAGGCTCGGCAAATTTTGACTAAAATGTAAAGTTCGCTCCTGTCCCCCAGTCAGGGACCAGGGCGAAAATCTCCAAAAATCAAGTTTGCTTTGCAAAGGACAAGATTGGCATGCGTGGAACAAACAAAGATGATCATTGCCTACCTCGCAAGTTGATTTGGCGATTCAAAAGACAAGGACCATGGAGTAAAAGCAAAGATCACTCCTGTCCCTCACCAAGGGACCAGGGCGAAAATGGTCTAAGAGGCATTCATTTCAAAAAATCGAATAGATCAAACTCCGAGTTATAAATGAAGATCCCAGTTTGGACGTAATGGAAGTGACTTTGAACGTGAAAATCAATCCAAGTTGGCTAAGGCGCTCCTGTCCCTCTCCCAGGGACCAGAGCGATGTGGTTAGTATCCCTTATATCTCTCATGTTTTGGCGCCAATAAATTTTGAAGTGCATTAAATGCTAAAATTCGATAAAAACTTTGAATTATTTAATTAAATTGGCATTTAAAATAGCGCATAAGGCATTTAATAATTGATTGGGCCTTTTAAAAATCGAAATTATTAATTACAAAGGCATTTAAATTAATTAATTATTAAATTAAATAAAAGGGAGAGCGCTTGGGGTTATATTTCCATATTTTTATGAAAGTCGGCCTCCATTTTATTTAAATTTTATTTATTATTTGCCTTATTTCCAAAAGTCGGCCTATGTGCAATTAAGGAGGTGAGTGCCTATATAAGAAGGGTACTTTCAAGCATTTTAAAACATCATTCAATCATTGTTACATGCGAATTTGGAAGAGCAATAGAGGGAGCGAATTTTGATCCAAGGAAAGGAGCGAAATTTCCATCCAAGGAGGAGTGCGAACTTTGTTTGTGGTTAGAGTTGGAGCGAATTTTCTCTTCAAGACGTTGAAGACCCCAAAGGTGGTGAAGTTGATAAAAGAGGCGCATTTGCTAGGAGAAGCTCACGTTGAAGACTCCAATTTTCATTTTGCCTAGGCGAATTTCCTAATTTTGCATCTTTTTAGAGTTAGTTCTCAAGAAAGGTATGGCAAGATCTCCCTTGTCCAAATTTTGAATTTTGAATCGTCCTAGCCTCAATTTTGAATTTTGAATTTTGAATCTTGAATTCCAAAATTGCATCGTTATATTTAGGAAATGATAATTCAAGGATTTATCATGATGTTTCCTAAATTTTAATTTTAATCTATATTTCTATATTGCAAAATCTGTTACTCATTATGAAATGTTGTGTAGGTGTCACGATGGCGACCCCGAAGGTAGGAGCATCTACCAGTCGTCCAGCCCTCATGAAGGAAGATCAAAAGAACGAAGAATTGGAGACCAAGATCGTGTCTAAGTGGAGCAACATTGGAGATACCAACTTGGGAAACTTCAATGTGAAGAAGTTTCGAGAGGTCCCTTACATTGGCAAGCCATCACCTGTCGCAAGAAGAATAATTGAAAGTGGCATTATCAAGGCAACCGGCTTCCCTCCAGCAATCCAGTGCCATGAGTTGATGATCGAGTGTGCTCGCCATTATGATCCACAGTCCAGATCGATCGTGTCCAAGGAAGTAAACACTTTGGCTTATCTTTCAGAGGAGGCTATCAGTGAAGCTCTTCACTTGCCAGAACATAAAGATATGATTTATAAAGGTTTAGAAGGCGCCAGGTCCATGTACGAAGATGATCCAGACACTTGCTTGAGCATCATCAACAAGAATTGGTTACTCAAGAGTCGTCCTCGCCTGAGCAAGATTCCGAACACACCACATAGGATCGACTTCCAGGAGGAGTACAGAGATTTGATAACATTACTCAATCGAGTTACAGGGGCTCCTCAAGCCTTCTATTTTGAGAAGTGGATGTTCTACTTCATCCAAGTGATAGTTCAAGGAAAAGGAACAATTCATTGGGCTAGAATGATTAGCCATTGCTTGGACGTGCAGTTAAGAAGACTGAAGGCTACCAAGTCCTTCCACATGAGTTCATACATCATATATGCCTTGATCAGGAGTTTTGAATATGCAGGATTACCTCACAGAGGAGTAATCAGGAGAGGGCCCGGGGAAGTCAGAGTTTGTGATTCCTATGTTCATTTGCATCATCCTCCAGGAAGTGACTACAAGTTGGTCAATGATACCTTCACGATGAACATCACCAGGACATTGCAAGGCGGGATTCACAATCGGCTATCTCAAGATGCACAAGAGCTTGTAAAGAGGTACGGTGCTTGGTTCATCCAATTTCAGAAGTTTACATATATTAGAGTTCATGGATGTCCTTCACCTCCCTATATGTTGCCAAGATATCCGACAAACAGAATAGTGTTATTTGAGGTAACTAGATAGTTGGCAGCTTATGCGAAGGCATTCAGACACAGGCATGGAAATGGAGTTCCTATGCCTATCATACTAGGAAATTCAGTTGAGGTATGTCCTAATGCTCTAGCCATGGATGACGCAGAAAAGGAGTTAGCTTTATATTCATTTTCATTCTTTGCCATGAGAGAGAGTTTTGATCCTTATGGGTATATAGAGGAGACAGTCGGAAGGAAATACAGACATGAACCTCAGGTAGAGGACTTTGTGATGAATCTCTCAGATGATCTTGAAGTGAAAAGAAAGATGCATTCCCGATTGCCTTTAGACTTTATCAGGAAATGCAAAATTTACAGAGTGGCCGACCAAGCTCAGGACAGTGGCAGACATCTCCAATCATCTTATGACCGAGAAAGCAAAGCAGTGAGGCTAGATTGGAATGAACCTGAAATTTTGGATCTAGATGCCTTGATGGCTCCAGTCTTGTCTTGTACTCGCAGATGGGTTGATGTGCAACATCAAAAGTTGAGAGAGCAGGGCATATCTATGACTTTTACTTTGGAGGAAAGACCAGGCGAAGGAGGAGCTAGTGTAAGTGAAGGTAATCCTAATCCCAGAAACACAAGCGAAGGCAACCTTCGAAGCATAAGTGAAGGCAATCCTCATCCTAGGGGCTCAAAGAGAAAGGAGAGACCTGAGAAAAGAGAATCCTCCAAGAAGAAGCAAGAAGCCAATAGAGATCGTTCATCCGGCACATCT
This sequence comes from Cryptomeria japonica, assembly GCF_030272615.1. Classification (NCBI taxonomy): domain Eukaryota; kingdom Viridiplantae; phylum Streptophyta; class Pinopsida; order Cupressales; family Cupressaceae; genus Cryptomeria; species Cryptomeria japonica. The sequence continues at coordinate 612,390,515 of NC_081410.1, read as the reverse complement.
TCTCGACAGGAGAACAGGACACTTGAAGTGGAGGAATCTATGGAATCAATGGTACAGAACGATAAACAGGAAGAAGGACAGGCACCTCAACGTTCATCAAATCGATCTCTCCAAGTCAATGAGCTACATGAAGACAAGAACGATGACGAAGTGACATCTCCTCTCAAAGAAGAAGAAACATTGCCTAATGAGATACAGGTTAGAGAAACAAGATCTGCCATTCCAGATTGGTTAAAAGAGAGACTAACAAGGGTGATTGTGATCGAGGACGAAGATAATGTGATTGATTTAGAGAGCCTTGTTGGAAATTCTCAGGAAGTGACAGAAAAGAGGAAGGCTACTAAGATGTCCAAGATGATCAGAGATGAGACAGGATCCAAGAAATTGCAGATAGCTACACCAGCAGTGGACAAGTATGAAGGTGAGATCCTCGCAGAGGAATATGATGTAGAGACATTTGAGCTTGGTCCACTCACAGCCGAGCAGACGTTGGATGATGCCACTGATTCATTTGAGGCACTTAAGGACAAGCTTAGAGAAGAAATGGAAAAGAATAGGAAGCTTGAGCGAGAGGTCAGTGCTTGGAGAGGCTACTTTAGCCATCTCAATCAGCCTTTGAGGCGTCAGGATCCAACAGTATCTCCTGCGCAGGCACTTCCCTTTGAATCAATTGGTGAGGCAGAGAGAGTCAGGAGTTTGGTCCAGCTTATGAGCTCTTGGATTGACAAATCCCATACGGTTGCTATTGAATTTGCAACAAGAATGATGCAGACTATTCATCGGGCTATTCAGGTTCTTGAGGTCATCCACAACCTAATGGTAACTGTAGCTGCTTTTGCTCATACTAAGGATGTTATTATTCCTGTCCAGCAAGTAATCAGGCAAACATCAAGGAAGGTCCTAGCACAAGAAAAGATAATGGGTGGAGGACCTCATAGTTTACTCCAATGGTCAACTTTACTCCAGATGAAGGAAGTTCTTTTTGAGGACATCAGTAACAAATGCAATCAAGTTGAAGAGATTATCCATCCGATCCAGGACAAGGTGTTTGAAGTATTATGTACTATTCTTGGCAGGAGGATTGCAGTTGAGACAGATGTGGATTTGCAAGAATTAGAAGATAGAGTCAAGGTCATCTTTTGCAAAGATGAGAATGTTATTACAGATGAGCAACGGGATCAGATGTTTGCCACCATGCTCCTGATTGAGAAGATCAAAGAACTTGAACCTGGATGGGACACTGCTCTGCTCAAGGCTTTCGATCAGGTTATCCACTTGGAGGAACGAATGAGGAATCTTCCTGAGATTCCAATTGCTGAGATCGAAGGAATCGTGTCTAGATTCATTGCATATGCTAAAAAGGAGCATTGGAAAGGGAATAAGATTCTAAAAGAAAGGTTGTTATAGATGATGTGGCACCTTAATTGTCATTGGTCTATGTCTCCTAGGTTTTTGTGCCAAATTTAATATTTGGCTATGCATTTAATATTGTTCAATAAAAAGGGGGCTATTTGTAATAAACCCTAATTAGGGTTTAGGTGTCATAATCTTGGCCATTGATCTTCTTTTGATCTGGACCGTTCATTGTAATTGAGGATGCTATTTATACCCTCATTCATTTTCATTTTGATAGATAGGAGAAATTAGAATTAAGAGAGAGCAATAAGAAATAGTTAGAGTTTTTGAGAAGCAAGTTATTTTGTAGCAAGATTGAGCTTTGAAGAAGGAATTTCAAACAATTGTTGTTTATGATGGCTTTGAGATCAATAAAATATTGAAGTTATGGTGTTTTATTGCAATTCTTGTGGTTATCTTCATGGTTGTTTATTCTCTTGAATCATTCTCAGTCAAAGTAGTATTTAAATTTGAAGGACTAAGTGTTGGGCTTGATCTTTGGTGAGATTCATACTCCAAACCACTAGCTTCTTACTGATTGTAAGGACGCCTTGTGTGGTTGACTGGAAATATTTGGATTGCATAAACCTTCATTCATTATTGAGTCATTGATATGTACCTTCATGGTAGTGCCTATGATTCTTGATGATTTGAAAATCATTATTCACCTTAGAAGATCGCATCAGTTTCAGTAAAGTTGTAATTCCTTGGCAATACTGAAGTTGGTAGAATCTTGCCAAGTCTAGCCTACATTGAGTCATTCTTAGGATTAGATTAGAGTTTATCTCTTGCAAGCCTTACCCTTTTGATCTTTTTTGGAATTCATTAGTATTAGGAAATCTTGTTCCTGCAATTCGGATACGTAAGTCCCCTTGATGAAACAGCAATCACAACGACCACTGGTGCTTATCCACACGTAGAGACCCTACATATAAGAACATTGGAGTCACCCTGATTGATCCTTTTTGCGACATCTTCAGCAATCAGAGACTTTATTCAAGAGAGGATAAGGTACCCTTGGGTATTTTATTCTGTGTATGATTGTGTACAAAATACACGTCAACAGGATGTCAACTACCAACCAAGTTTTGCATCTGTCAAGTATAGTTCACAACTCTTTGGTGTGATAATTAAGAGTGCCTCTACATAATTTGCAACCTAGTGGAGCACTAGCACACCAAAAGGAGTGAGTGTATTGGATCTGGCAACTCATCCCAGATCGCATGTTTCAGTTTGCAGTACTGTTGTAGAGAGGACCATTTGTAAACATTATTACTAAATTGTCAGCAACAGCCATGTATGTGTAGCTTCAATGGATGCTAGTAGTGAAGCAAGTTGACATTAAAGTGGGGTGGTAGCCTACAGTTCCCCTTTCTTCCCCCGATTACCCAAGTTAAAATGAAAAGGGAATGTCACTGTATTGATTGTTTCAAGTACTCATGGACATAAGAATTTGGTTTTTTCCATTCCCATAAGTATTTTTATTGTCACCCTACTCATCCTCTTGCATGTATGTTCTCTCCTGTTTTGCATCCATGTTCTCCTAGCTGGCTCTTTTCCAAGTTTAACTAGAAGACTCTTTTCCCACCTCTATCTCCGCCTTGTTATAAAAAGTGGATAGCATTGCACTACAATTCATGTTGTCGATAGATTCTGTTACAGCATTGCACTACAATTCACTTTGTTGATAAATTCTGTTACAGCATTGCGCTACAATTCATGTTGTTGATAAATTCTGTTACAGCATTGCAATTGATTTTGTTTATTCTTTATATATGCTTAGAACTATGAGAATGGAAGGATTGTAAGAAACGCACATGCTGTTGAAACTGACAAATTTATATCATTTGAACAAAAAAAAAATTACAACAAATTTTGCTAATTAGACTTGAAATATATCATGGGGCAAACCAAATTGAAATTAAAGCCCTCTAAATCTACTTACACCTAGTTTAAACTAGTCAAAATTTCACTGTTGCTTGCCCATGCTATGATTATCAAAATCCAAAAAGGTGGTTTTTTCCTACAAAAAAGGAGCAAAAATACAAACTAACTTAATGAAAATTAAATTATTTTCTTGGCTCCTCTTACAAAAGGCAAGAGTTGTAAGAAAATTAACAAGAACGTCTTCAAAATTCCTACAGATGTTCTCACTCAGCATTCACAAACAACAAAATCACACATCAATTTATGGAAAACATAGTAGTTAACTTTGAGGCTACAGATCCTCTCCAATGCATAATACACCCACAAAGCATAGTGCTTCTAGATCCAATCTCACGCATATCCAACATTCAATTTAAATAGCACCAATGGATTTGCAAGGTCTTCAACTAGGATTATATAACATATCTTTACCGGATTTGATTAGTTATAGAATTTTTTTTCTCTGAACGTTATTACCGTCCAATAATTAATTTATTATCTTTTTCCTCTAAGTCCTTAACAGTAGGTAGCCTTATCCTCCTAAATAATTCATCTTTAAGTCTTGAGTAACCTTTCGAAACAAGAACCCATAAGCCCTTGGTGATAAAAATCGGCCTCATTTTGCTAGTCCTATCTAATTTTGTAGACAACGTCAATGTATTTTCAAAGATGATACACTTTACAAAAATGCTTCAAATAATGAATAAAGGAGAAATAAAATTTTCAAATATGTACACTTTACAAAAACGCTTCAAATAATGAACAAGGGAGGAAAAAAGATGCAATACTCAAGCACAAGTGAACCACTTCATGGGACTCATCACTCTTCAACCCAAGACCACTTACATCAACAACACCAAAATATAATTTTTGTATTACTATTGAACACTAATATGATATAGGAAAATTACAACAATTTGACTACAATAAATCTCTCTTTAATTGTTCAGGATCCTTTTTAACCATAATAAAATCTCAGAGACCTTGAGGATACTTGCATCAACTTCAATCAGACTTTTCTTTCTCAAACTGGGCTTGAAACATATTATGGGACTACTCAGACTGAACACTTCTAATTCCACTTTCACCTAGTTTACATGGGGCCAAATTATTACGATAATAGATAGTTTCTATTTATTGTTAATGGTTATCTACTGTAATATTCTATAAATACTTGGTTAGCTGTTAGCTAGAATAGAATGTTTCTATTCTTCACGATCGTTTCCTAAGGAAACATCGTCTTTCTTCTTGTATATAAAGATCCATTGATCTCTGTTAATATTAAGCAAATATTTACCAATTACTTCGTAATATGGTATCAGAGCCTAAATAAAGAATTTGTGAATTCTTTTCTGAGATTTTTCGGGCCTCTTGGTTTTGCTGCAGATTTTTGGAAATTTTTTGTTTTCAAAAGATTTTCAAACAAAAATTCGTGAAGAATTTTTTCCGTGTTTTTCCGTGTGTTCATCCCGTGTAGCGGGATTCTTCTTGTTTGCAGGGTCGTACTAGCACGACCTCCCTGCATCTGCAAAATTGCAGAGTATTTCTGCACAGCCTGCTCGATTGACTCTGTCATGCGACCTGCATTTTTGGCGACCTCCCGCGACGTCTATTTGATACTTCCGCCGCCAATTTTGTTTGTGCCGCGCATCACCCCGTGCATGTCTTCTGCCTGCCGCGGCGACCCCGCGCGTCTATCGGGCGAAGGTTTTCGGCTCCCTTGCTTATGTTTGGATCCCTGATGCTTCACGCACCAAGTTGGATGCCAAGAGCCAGAAACTTATGCTTACTGGATACAGTAGTCTTCACAAAGCCTACCACTTGATCGACATTGAGACATCTCTTCTCCTATATAGTCGTGATGTAGTCTTTGATGAGCAGCAAGGACCCTTCATGCCTGTCTCTCTTGTTCCTGATTCAGCAAACCAGCCTATGAAGGCTCGTGGTTTGGGAGTTAGACTTCCATTAGGTCCACCTGATGGGAGGGCTCCTGCAGCTCCAGTTATCCCGATGATTCCTATACATACACCTCCGGCTTCTCGTGCAGGATCACCCAGATTTGCAGATGCTTCACCTAATTTTGATCCGGATTCTTCTGATGAGGAACCTGATCATAGAGCATCTCCTGATGCTAATGTTGTTCCTTCTCCTCTCCGGCCTAAATGGTGGGCCAATACACTTGCTGATCTTCGGGATGATGAACTCATCGATGGGAAAACTGCTCGAAAAAAGAGCAAACCTGCAGGGACAGTTAATTTTGCTCTCATGGCCAACATTCACAGTGTATTTTTACCTCAGACATACTTTGAGGCCAAAGGTATTCCAAAGTGGGAACAGGCTATGCAATCTGAACACTAAAGCCTGTTGAAGAACCACACCTAGGAACTTTCTGATCTTCCACCAGGGAAGAAACCCATTGGCTGCAAATGGGTCTACAAAATCAAATACAAGTCTGATGGTACTTTGGATAAGTACAAAGCCCGTTTAGTTGCAAAAGGCTTTTCTCAGTGTCAGGGCATTGATTATGGAGAGACCTTTGCTCCTACCGCAAAGATGAGCACTATCAGATTAGTCCTAGCCATGGCAGCACAGTTTGGCTGGAAGGTCCATCAAATGGACGTCAAGAGTGCTTTCCTAAATGGTGAGCTACAAGAACAAGTCTAGATGACGCAGCTTCTAGGTTTCAAGGTTGCAAGTAAAGAACACCAGGTTCTCAGACTGGTGAAAGCTCTCTATGGTTTGAAGCAGGCCCCTAGGGCATGGTACATGAAAATTGATAAGTACCTCAGTGATCAAAGCTTCAAGAGGAGTTCTTCAAACTCAAACTTGTACATCAAAACTACTGACAGTTATATCATCCTTCTGGTCATTTATGTGGATGATTTGATCATCATCGGCAGTTTGGCATCTTTGATTCAGGGAATCAAACAAAGTTTATGCCAGTCTTTTGACATGACTGACCTTGGGCTCATACATTATTGCCTAGGTGTTGAGGTTTGGAAGCAACCATCTGGTATATTCATTTCTTAGTCTAAATATGCTAGGGCTCTGTTAGACAAGTTTCATATGCAGGATTGCAAGACTGCATCTACACCTATGGAGAAAGCTCTGAAGTTATCAGCTCAATCTGATTCTCCTCCCGTTGATGATACTACATACAGGCAACTAGTAGGTAGTCTCATCTACCTCTCTGCTACAAGACCTGATATCAGCTTCGCAGTCAGCTACATTTCATGCTTTATGACAGCTCCCAAGGCTGATCATTGGATAGCCGCAAAGCATGTGCTTCGTTATGTGAAGGGCACTACTGATTATGGAATTCTCTACTCTCGGAGTTCTAATCCTAGACTCTGTGGATTCACAAATTCAGATTGGGCCAGCTCTATTGACGATAAAAAGTCAACTTCTGGATATGTGTTTAGTTTGGGATCCGGTGTCGTCACATGGACCAGTAAGAAGCAGCAAGTTGTTTCTCTCTCCTCTACAGAGACCGAATACAGAGGGGCAATTAAGGCAGGTTGTGAAGTTGTCTGGCTTCGTCGGATGCTTGGGGATATGCAGATGTCACCAGCAAGACCGACCACCTTGTTTGTTGATAACGATGTCGTTATCAAGTTAGCACGGAATCCAGTCTTCCATGAACGGACGAAGCATGTAGATGTTCATTGTCATTACATACGGCAGCCAGTTGAAGACAGGATAATAGACTTGCAGTATGTTCCTACAGCGGATCAAACTACAGACATTCTCACCAAGCCACTTGGTCCAGATAAGTTTGTCAAATTCAGAGGACAGCTTGGTGTAGTGGATAGATTAACCATTAAGGGAGGGTATTACGATAATAGATAGTTTCTATTTATTGTTAATGGTTATCTACTGTAATATTCTGTAAATACTTAGTTAGCTGTTAGCTAGAATAGAATGTTTCTATTCTTCACGATCATTTCCTAAGGAAACATCATCTTTCTTCTTGTATATAAAGATCTATTGATCTCTGTTAATATGAAGCAAATATTTACCAATTACTTCGTAATACAAATTTTGTTTTCACTTGCCCAAGGTATTAATCTTGGAGTTCTAATTACATGTCTTGCATGTCAATCTGCTACACTAAATAGGACCAAATTTGTTTCCACTTGCTCAAGGTATTAACTTCAGAGTTTTCATTACATGTCCCTCATGCTAATTTGCAACAAGATGCATCATATATATGGATGGATGTCAACCTGAGGTGTCAACTTAATCAATTAGCTTGCAATGCATCAGATCGCAGATCATAATATATTAAATATCCTGTCAATTATTAAAATGTAAACAGAAGTCCCTAAGCTCATTTGATCACATCAATGAGCACACAATTTGTCTTATTTGAATATTAGTGCCAATCATCTACAAGATGACATTGAGTGACTCACCACATGACTAAGACCTAAGATGCTAAATGGTCGCTATAAATAATAAAATAAGTTTGTAAGGCTTGGGATGGTAATAAATTGTTCCTGTGGAAACAAAGAAGCAAAGGAAAACTGTAACTGTTCAAAAGGAAAAAAATGACCTTCCCTTTGGAGAATTTGTATTAAATTTAATGACAATCAAGGGAAACACTAGAAGAGGTTGATGTTAAGACTTAAGAGCACAGAAAATAAACTTAGACATGCAAAGATATGGAGATAACTTTGCCTTACTCTTGGGTTCACTACTTATCCCTGAATTTATGTTCAAAGTGCTTTGTTCACCTTCCATGGATACATCAGAAAATGTTTCAATGGCTATTACCAAACATGAACAGTGAAATACTCTAGTAAAATCAATTCCACAAATCGATTCTAAGCATAATTCAAGAAAAATTTCTCGTCTGCAGCTACTGTAGTACAAAGAGAATTCATATTCTAGGCTCCTTCCTACTAAGGATGTCACCATTAAAATTGCCCGACAGGGCATCTACAAACAATATATCCAAACCATCTATATCTGCCCCCTTAAGCTGCTCAACACAAAGTTGGCATTTTACACCATGCATTTTTTATAGATGGTAGATGGTGTTATTCATCACCCTCAGTATCTCCAATGCCATTAGTCCTGTGGCTTGAGGCTTTCCCTCAGTCAATTGAGAGTGTACTCTCACAATTACAAGGTTGAATTGATCATCACATCCTCCATCAAGACTGGATCAATCATCTTTGCTCCCTCTAAGAGGTGGAGAGCAAGAAATACTTCATTTTCAGATGTCCCATTTACTATGAGATCCAAAGAAGATATCAATTGCCTCTATAGGGGCCCAAGCAACACTCAATCAACCTTCTTCAAATATTCAAACCAGTGGTGCCTAGCACTTTTCTATGTAAGGCCATCACCATTTGATGCAAATCCCTACAAGGAGAGTCCATGTTGATCTCCTCTTTTTGCACCTAAGCAACAAGGAACAAGCAACATAGCCTTTGGATATCAATACTTCACATATAAAAGCTGACAAATCAATTAGGCGGTACTTCTGCTACATTACTACTCAAATTACTTAGATTCCCTAGCCTGCTCTCCCTTGGCCTGGCTCTACTCATTGCCATTGACATGAATCAGCCCCACTCTAGTGACATGAATCTACTAATATTTGGCTGCCCCCTTGACCACAAAGGCAAATTCATTTTACAAGTTTCTTTTCTACTACAGTAGCTGAATTGGCCTTGGATGTTAAAGGAGTTCCTTAAGGAAGCACTTTGATTCCTCCTAGGATCTCCCAACCTGGCATCTCCAACCTTGGATTCTCAATGATTATTAAATCTTTCATAGTATCGATATTGTCATAGACAACTACTCATTTCAAACACAAACAAGGATATTTGATGAGATTTCCTTACAATCTTCACTGGCACATGTTTTTGAGGCTCTTGTTTGCCCTTCATTGCTATTTGTATTGCTATTTGCTAGTGGCACAGTGCTTTATTTTGACTCATGCACTTTTATTTTATTGTATTGCTTCTAGGAATCTCTCTTCCTATAGCTTTCTTTTGTTAACTATTGTATCTTCTAGTCCCATTGAACTAATTTTTGGTCAACTGTGGACATTAATATAATTTATTTCTTTCATTTAACCTACAAACACTAGACTGTCCAAACTTGTAGCTGAAAAAAATTTCTTGACTTTATTCTTCGAGTCTCCTTCAGGACTTTAAGCTTTTTGTCTACTTTGTATCTCTGTTCAAAAGAAGAATTATCTATACTTATAAAGTTTAGAACTTTTTAGTAGAAGTGGTCTGATTACAAAAATATCTACTGAGGAAAATGCTACCACCTTGGGAGAGTAACAAATTGTTACCATTTTTGGATTCACTTGCATTGCAGTGAGTTTTGACCATCTCGGTGAGTTTCAGCATTGTCAAAAGGATTATTTGATGTTGCCAATGAGCTCAGATGGTCTAAAGGACTTATATGTCACTTTCCAAAGTTATTTTTGGCATTTGGTGTGTTCTCCAAGATTCTTGGAGAGAGCGTCTATTTATAGTGAGTCACCCAATCGGATCCGATTCTCAATATTCATCAATTACTCCAGTATAGTCAAATTTCGATTCTAAAGCTTTCTGACAATTTCCACAACTTAGGGGTGATATTGAGCTATTAATTTAATTATTTATTAAGGTTGCTTAATTTTATTAGAATAATTTAAAAGTACCATAGTATAATAGCTTGTTGGAATGAGAAATGATGTCGGACGCTAATAAAGTGACTAAGTGCTAAATTATTTAAATATTGAAATAAATCACTTTTTGGAGTAATAAGGCTTATTTGATTTATTAAGTGATTTTATACTATATTTTTTCTAGAAAAGTTCTCAAGATGGTTATAAAAGAAGGTTGGGGGTATCATTTGAAATATACAAAAGATTCAAAAGCTTGCTTGTTTCTTTGAGGAGTTCAAAGATTTGTGTCTATGGCCAAAACTCTTACCAGTGGCACAAAAACCCTCTGTCTTCATCAAAGCCATTCCATACACAGATCAACAAAGTGCCGAAGGTTTTGAGCAGGGACGAATACCCTCATTCGTTGGTGTAGATTCAGAGACAGATCCAGGCAGGGTTCACATAGGTGCTGAAGATAGATATAAGTTATCGGTTTCAGATTTTGGGTATTTGGTAATATTCTCAGTTTTGAATGCCATTAATGATCCTTTTGTGAAGATTGTGAAATTTTATATTTCAGATGATTTTCAAAATGTAGTTTTTTTTTTTTAAGTTTGCCTATGAGAAACTTGGACACCATTATCTGACTTTCCTGGCAAAGTGTAGTGGGATATTCTTGGACAAATTTCTCTGTATATGCTGGCCGGCACACATTCTAACCTTTGAACAGATTAAAAAAGACTGGGACATCTGATTTCTTTATAACTAACATCCCAGTTGGAGCAGAGATACAAACATAAAGTATTCTTTGTTATCGTGAAATTCTCCTTTCCAAACCACTTGGTCACTGAAGGATTGGATGGCACTAATAACCTAATTAAAGTCACCAATATATAAAGGATGCTGATAGTGCTGAGTGAGCAAGAGGTGGGCCCTACAAATAGCACAAATCAATATTGGAAAGGTGTGCATGACTGTCAGTAGTTGGCCGCTACATGTTTGCTCAGAGTCAAGGCACAAAGGCATTAAAAAGAGCATGTCTAGAAAGTAGAGACGGTTCACCCCAGCAGCAATAATATTCATACCTAGGCGTTGCTTATAAGCCTTGCTAGGTGATGTAACTCTGAGCATACTGAACCTGTATAAGCACTGGAGTTTGACAGCTGAAGTTAAACATTTGCAAAATATATGTTGCTGTTAATAAGATCAGCGGCTTAATTTATTGAGTGATCTTAATAAACTGTTGTGTAATTACATGTCAGTCACTTGGGTAAGAAGGGACAGTTTGCTGGCACTTGTGAGGTCGTTTGAGTCAGAACAGTCTTTATTCCAGCCTTCAGTTGATGTCTATTCCCAGCCAATTGAAGTATCAGAGATTTGTTGTAAAGGACTTCTGAAGTCATATGCTTAATGTTCTGTATTGCAGCATACCAGTGAACAATATATGTCAGAACTTAGTTAAATTCATATTTCTGCTCCCTGTTGTTTTATAGTTGTTCATTGTTCAAAGATTATCTTGTTTTCAGCCAATGAAATTAAAATATTCATGTTTTGTCAAATTGGTATGCAAATATGGAATTTGGAAATTAGTAAACCAAAAAAAAACATCAAAACAAACAATACCACGCAGCATATTCATCAGATGAAACTTGCATATGAGCTGCTTGATGTAATGCCTGAACATTAAAATATTGGAAAGTGGAAAGGAAAAGTACAAAAAAAAATTGGGTAGCAAACAGGGGTGTACACTACATTAATATAATTTCTTTCTTCTTTCTAAAGTAAAAACACTAGACTGTCCAAACTTGTAGCTGAAAAAAATTCTTGATTTTATTCAAGTCTTCTTCAAGGCATCAAGCTTTCTGTCTACTTTGCATCTCTGTTCAAAAGAAGAATTATCTATACTTTGAATTTTAGAACTTTTTTGTCGAAGTGGACTGATTACAAAAATATCTATTCGGGAAAACACTACCATCTTGGGAGAGTAACAAATTGTTACCAAAGAATATGAAAAGCAGAAAAATCAAGATCTAATTTTGCAAAATAGCTCTATTATATACAAACCAATTGCTCCAATAGCATCAAGACGATCAGCATCCTGCACAACTCCAAACTCTGGTGGAAGATCATCATTTTGTACTCCTGCCAATTCCTCCTTAAACCCTGCAAAATTCATCATACCAGAAATAAAACATAAAGTTAAGCTTTCACTTCCCATCACAATTTGGTCAGCAAAGAGTATATTTTCAATTTATCATCTAATTTGATTATCAAATTTCAAATATAATTGGGTGACACTCTTTCATTTTAGTAGAGTTCATGTTTAATTATAAGTTTGGAACAAGCTTTATTTGGGTCTAGCATTATAACATTAAAAATGTATTCATGTTTGATAGGGTCTTTGAATTTGCTTCTGGCATGATGTACTGTATGCAACTGAGAGATCCCTAAGTTGGTCTCAGTTGATGCTTTGTACATACATACATATACATAGGTGTGTGTGTGTGTGTATATAAAATTATTTTATGATAACATGCCAGGTATAATGCATAGAGATTAAAAACATAGCACATAAAAAAAAAGACAACAATTTGAAAAAGAACAATATATATAATATATATACACTGTCACCAGGCCAAATTGATAGGGCCTTTGAATTTGCTTCTGGCATGATGTACTATATGCAACTGAGCCCTAAGTTGGTCTCAGTTGATGCTTTGTAAATTTCTTTATTAATGAAAGGGAGCTGCCCCCTTGACAGTACTTATCAATATGTGTGTGTGTGTGTGTAAACAATAGAGTTGTATTAGAGTTTTTTACTTCCTTTTTTAACAAAACATATACGTAGGATTTTATTATTGTTCATAATGGCTGCTGCTAGTTCAATTTCAATAGATCCTGAGGAGAAGAGGTCTTTAAAAATTGACAAAGTACCCCTCCTTGGAGACATGTGATGATGATTGAGCCACTTCCAAGAAGGTGGGGCTTTTCTTTCACAGCGTAGTCAATGCAATAACAAATACAAGATCTCACATAATCGGATGAAAGCTAACCTATGTGCCATGTTTAACCAAGGGATTAGAGTTTGTCTATGGCCAAACAAAAAGCGGTTGCCCAATGAATAAATTCTCTCATAATAAGAAAGTAAGAGGCAACACATATTGTGACCAAGAGAGCAAAATCCAAATCCCATCTTCATTCAAGAAAGGATCACATAGATCACTGGTAGAGCCATCTTTTACTTCTCCAACAATGGTTGTGCCACATCCATTCATTGTGACATCATCGCTCCAAGAAGAGAAAATCTCTTCCCTTTCTTCCAAAATAGGCACATTAAATAGGGCATTTCAACTTGAGGCAAGGGGCATAGTAGACAAGCACATTGCATGTTGCATTTACACCAATGAGCTTCCTTTCAACCTAGTGAAATAAACATATTGGCAAGGAATGGAAATGGCAATCAGTCAAACTCCCGCAGGTTGCACATGTCCTAGGTATGAAAAGGTGAGCACCACCTTACCGACAAAAGAAAAACATTTTGTGAACATCTTTGCAGCTAATCAAGGATTTATGCACTAAAATGGGAGAGTAACATTTCTAATGGATAGGAAAATTGCAAAAACATGCCTTAAATTGTTGTCATTGTAGTGGGCCCCAATGGGGCAATGTGTTTTTAAGGTAGTTGATTACTGTTTGCCCTCTCGGGTAAACGGTTAAATGCACAGAACATAATGGAAATATATTAAATAACCAGCCTCTGTATTAATTCAACATTCCATGTACATCAAGTGCTTATAACATTACATCTGACACGACTAACCTGATCCTCCTTCGAAGAAAAGGTACACAATATATAATACCCGAAGGGGTATGACACAACCGTCGCGACTCCAACTACCTACCCGTCGGCTAACTAACTGACCGCCGTAACTCATTATTACCGACGACAACATAAACATAATATGACAACATAACATAATGATTATTCCCGTCAACATCATCCCCCCCAAGAAAAGAAGTCGACTCCGACGACTTAATACAAAATAGAGATGAACGGCAAGAACTACTGACGCCAGTCGGGCCCGGATCTTATACACTTGCTGCGTCCTCGCCTAAAAACCCTTTTCTGCTACCATCCGATGCTCAAGTGCGGATTTCACCAATATTGCTTCCTTTGCCATCACAGTCCTCCTGTGCCTAACCCAAACTTGTCTGCAAAACACGTTTTCCAGTCTCAGCTTCCACCAACTGCTACTCAAATGATACTGTCTCCCTAGCCAATTTGTCCTCAATAGCCATCCATGCTGCTCTCCCGGCATCCAACTCCTGGGTACGCTGAACTAAGTCTCACGCGACTATTGCCTCCAACCTGGTGGTCAACTCCTCCCGAGCCCTCTATGCATCCACCAAGGCAACCTCACGTCCAGCGGAGACATACTCCGAGTTCCTCAAAGCGCACCAGTCATGCCTGGAGGTGGCCACAACCTGCTGGCACAAATGCTAGGAGACACCTCAAATCCTCCATCACACTCCCCAAAGGCTAAAAACTGAACTGAATAACTCCCTGGTGTCATACAACTGCGCAGACCTGCAATGCCTTCCCTCGAACTCTGTTTGTTCCCAACCTCCAAATCCGTCTCCCTCTACGACTTATGGCTTCCCCGCCAATGCTTAGCTGCGGGCTTCTTCCTCACAATACGGACAACCACAACACTTCCCGTGGTCTTCTGTAGCTCAAAATAAACTGGGGGTCTGGGGGCAACGCCCCCAGTGGGGTCGAGGGGCAGCGCCCCTCGCGGGGTCTGGGGCAGCGCCCCAGCGGGGTCGAGGGGCAGCGCCCCTCGCGGGGTCCTGGGGCAGCGCCCCTGCCGCCAACACCAATTTACAACCTTCAGAACCCCACGAAAGTCCATGGCGCGCATCATTTCTGTGATATTTTATGATGTCAAAACCCTTCTTCTACACTCCAATATTTTCAATGTCTAGGCTCCAGACTCCAGCAAATCATTTTAAATCTGGCCGTCGTCGTTTTTTTTTTTTTTTTTTAAAGGCACTGTAATGTCCCCGATGGCACCCCGGCCATACAACCTCCTTGTACGGTCAACAACAGCGCTAGCACCTCCAATCGTGCGGTCGACACCCTTCTTATCGTACGGACACACCTCCGGTCAACAACACCACTCCAATCGTGCGGCTGCTTGGTCTACCTGTGGCGATCGGCCCGTGCTTTACCCTTCGCATCACGTGGTGGCGTGGTGGTGCGGTGTTCGGCGTCTTCTTCCCTCTACCCCTTGCTGTGCGGTGATGGCGGTGTGCGGGGTTGTTTTGTTCTTCGTCGCGGTGGTGTTGTGCGGCGTCTTTGATGTTTGGCGGCGTTTTATTCTTCCACGGGCTGCTTGGTGACCGCCTTCGGTGGCTCCCACCGCACGGTGTGACCACCGCACGATGGTGCCACCGTCGGTGGTTCCACCGCACGGTGGTTCCACAGCACGGTGGTTCCACCGCACGATGGTGCCACCGTCGGTGCTTCCACCGCACGGTGGTGCACCGTCCACCGCACGGTGGTTCCACCGTTGGTGATGCCACCGCACGGTGGTGCCACCGTCGGTGCTTCCACCGCACGGTGGTGTCACCTTGGTCCCACCGTACGGTGGCCATTTTCCCCTTCTTTTTCTTTTTTTTTTTTTTGACCGTACGGTCGCTGTCGTACGACCGTGCGATTTTTTTTTTCAAATTTTTTTTTTTTTTTTAAAGTTGTCTAGAGACTCTTCGGCTCGGGTCCCCTGTCTCTGGGATCGCCCTTCATCCTTCTCGGTTTTTCTCACCCAAAAGTCTCCTGCTTTTGTCCCATGCCTCTCGAGTTGCTTGCCCGGCCTCTTAGGTCCCCTTCCATCCTCTCGGGTCCCCCTTTGGGCTCTCGGGTGTCCGTCCGGCCTCTCGGGTCCCCTGCGCGCTTCGCGTGGTAGGGTTTCAATTTGGGCCCGTTGGTGGCAAGTCTATTTTCAATGGCCATCGGAAGACCTGGAACCACAAATTCTATAGGGACCACGACCTCCTTCACGTACATAAGAAGAAGGAGGATAATAAAGATTTTGAAGACTGCGGTCTTCCATACAGGGTTCCAATCGTTGCCGACACTCTTCGGATTATTTATGCCGCTAGGGTTTGGGGCGTCTCCCTTCCAATATTCTCTGTACTCCGGCAGGTACACCTCTGTTGGTTGCTCTGGTTCCTCTACTTCGAGCCTGTAGCTTTGGAACATTTCGTAATCCTCCATTTGCCAGTGGAAGAGCCCATTAGTCGAGCATACCTCATCTTCAGAACATCCCTCCAATTCTAGCACCCCTTCACTGTTCGGCTCCATCGCATTCTTGCCCTTGCTTTCATCGGGACCCCCTTCCCTTTTATTAGAGTCCTCTGAGTCTGAGTCTGAAGAGGCGAGCTCTTCGCCGACATCTTGGGTGTGTAGGTCAATGGTATATTTCCGCCCTCCCTTCTCCATGGAAAGTGTATTTTTCTTCCAGTTGTGGTTTACCCTCGCGTTGATCAACCACGCTCTCCCCAGGATGGCATCATAGCCTTTCTTCTTCGAGGGAATAACCACGAAATCTAACAAGAATGGTTGCGTACCAATTGTCACTTGCTGGGCCATCAACAGGCCGAGTGGCTTAATGCCGTGTTGGTCCGCTCCCACCAGGTTGAATGTGGGTGGCCACAGGGTGGGCTTCCCCAGCCGCTTCCATGTTTCTTCTGGTAGTACATTCACCCCAGATCCACCGTCCACAATGGTGTCCTTCAGAATGGTCCCACGGATACCCATTTCTACCACAGCTGGGTGTCTACCACTGCTCAAGGCTAGTAACATCGGGTCAGTCGAAGGGCTGACGGAAACCTCCACCTGTGGTGTACTCTTCGAAGCGGTGGCGAGAACCCCTACCTGTGGTGCACTCGACGCTGCGGTGGCGGGAACCCCTACCTGTGGTGTACTCGACGATGCGGTGCTTTGCACATTGGTGAGGATGGCAGTCCTCAATTGTGGCATAGAGTCTAGAAGGTCTTTTACCTTTATCGGCACCTCCATCTTCAAGATTTGCCCAATGATGTTATTTTCCGCTTCCGTACGGGATGATGTACTCGCCACCTCGTTGTCCCGTCGTTCGGTCGTCATCTCACATTCAATATTGGCCTTTGCCTCCCGTAATCTCTCCTTCTCCGTACGGGGGTCGAGATAAGTGGCTTTTTTCGTCTAGGCGCGGGTGATCGCCAGTACTTCTATCTCACGAGTCTTCTCAGCCTTCTCAATGTTGAGGAGATTAACCCCTGCCTGCGGGCAATTTGCGTCCTCATGGTCGCCTGGCCCACACCAACGGCAGAGGTGCTGAGGGGTGGCTTCCTTCGTGCAATCACGGGCAAAGTGCCCCCACTGATTACAGGCCCTACATTGGATAATTGGCCGGCCCTTGGCGTCATACTGGATACGGCTTCCATTATTGTTACTGTTGCTATTCCTTCCGCCGCCGCGTCTGTTGTCCCGGTATCCTCCAGATGATGCCGTTGTGTTAGTATGTTGGCCGGTACCCGCTGGTGCGGATGTTGTGGCCTGCTCCGTGAACAACACCTAGTTCGTGCTTCGGGTTTTCATATTGTATGGGCACTCCTTGGTGGAGTGTCCCATCACTTGGCAAATCTCACAGAATGCCTTCTTCGGGCAAGTACCCCTTGTGTGTCCGTCACTCCTACAGTCTGTACACCACACTTCATTTTCTTCCGTCTTACTTGTACTCCCTTTCATGGCTTTGAATTCTTTCAACATTCGTTCCATGTCCTTCTTGAGCGCGTGTACCTTTTTACCCGATTCGCCACCGCTACTGCTCTCCCCGTCAAAATCTTCATCATCATCAGATGAATCTCTATTACTTTTCTTCTTCCTTGATGTTTTATATTCACTTTCTAGATCCATCGCCCTGTTATAGGCGTCATCATATGACATCGGGGGTACAATCTTCATTTTTTTTCGTAGGGAGGATTTCAATCCTTCCACAAACCATCGTTTTTTTAAGCCGTCAGCCGGCTGGCTCTCCATTTTACCCAAGAGTTCTTTCAACCTCCGACTGTATGCCCGTACTGTCTCCTTAGTACCTTGCTTGGTACTGTATATCTCTGTCACAATTTCGTTGTCATCACGAAGCAATCGGAATTCCTCCGTGAATTCCTTCTGTAGGGTAGCCCATGTGGCCACTTTTTGCTTATCTACATCGGAGTACCAATCTATGGCGACTCCTCGTAACGTGGCTGGAAACTGCTGTACCCAGTCGTCGTGGTCTGTTACTCCGTTGGCGGACCAAATGGTCTCACATGTACGGCAGTGCCGTAAGGGGTCTTCCTTGCCGTCCTCTGTGAACTTTGGTAACTTTTGTTTGCTCGCCATCCCTTGTCTTCCTGGAGGCGGTTGTGTCTGTGTCTGTGTCCTTGCGCTGCTACCTCCGGTAGTGTTGGTGGTGTGTCCTGGAGGTACGGTGTTTTGCCTGTCGCCTGTGGCACCTACACCCGTACTGTTGCCCTCCCCTTCGTTTTGACACACTCCTACTCCTGCTTCCCATTGGTGATCTTCACTCCGTGGCGTGAGGGATAAGTTCCTAAACTGATCCCGAGTCTCCTCGACTAGATTTCGCCGTAACCTTGTTTCTTCTAAAAATTCTTCGTGGCTCCGCGTCCTACGATGATCTGGCGATGCGTAGAAATTTTCGTCGGCCTCTGCACCTTCCGTGACACCTCCTTGGTTCCCCTCGGGCCCCCCTTCGGCAGGTCGTCCTTCGGCAAGTTGCCTCAGCCTCCGTCTTCGTTCTACTTGCTGCTCCAGAATCAAAGCCCTCTGCGCGGCCTCCCACTCGTTCGTTTCCGGTTTTCTATTCCTATCTTTATTCAATAGGTTTGGCATTAATTGTCACACATCTCCATAACTTCTCAATTCTTAAATCAAAACATATCTTTATTAATTCATCTGCTCAAGGACAACTCGTGTCAATGACACTTTTATTTGAAAATAAGTTCACAGTTCAATTCCCTCCTGGCCTGGCGCCATCTCTCTCCGTGTCCCGTCAGCTGTTCTCCTCGTAGCGTTGCAGGATTTGTTGTCGTCGTTCCTCCTGGGCAATCTCCTCCAGGTGGGCCTGCTGTGCCAGCGATGCCTGTGCAAGCAGCTGGGGGAGGTGGTTCATTAACCGGTTTACTGTCGGGCTAACCTCCAGCGCTGTCCACACGGCACTTGGTGGGGTTTCTGCCTCCGCCGCTTCTCGTCGAACGTATGTCTAAATGGCTACCTGGAGCAAAATCGAGAATTCTCGCGTTGCCGTGTCTTCTCCCGTGTACAGTTCTGTCTGCGCGTCGTCGGCCTCCGAGTTTACCTCACCAACGGGTAGGCCCATTGTGTCTGTGCGCCATCCGTGTCTTCCCTTCCCGAGTTCGTCTAGGCAACGGCGCCAAATGTTTGCCCTCTCGGGTAAACGGTTAAATGCAGAACGTAAATGCACAGAACATAATGGAAATATATTAAATAACCAGCCTCTGTATTAATTCAACAGTCCATGTACATCAAGTGCTTATAACATTACATCTGACACGACTAACCTGATCCTCCTTCGAAGAAAAGGTACACAATATATAATACCCGAAGGGGTATGACACAACCGTCGCGACTCCAACTACCTACCCGTCGGCTAACTAACTGACCGCCGTAACTCATTATTACCGACGACAACATAAACATAATATGACAACATAACATAATGATTATTCCCGTCAACAATTACAAGAGTGTTGTGACGTATTCACACATCGCCCCATTGCAAATGGGGACCCCTACTTTTTGCTTTCTAGGGTTAGTCTTCTTGGTCTTTTAGGTTCTTGGCTATTAATCTTTGCATTGCAGAGTTGCCAGTGAGCTCATTAGGATAGGATGGTCTGCTTAGGCTCAAATGGGTCAGTAGGTGGTCCAGGTCAGAGTCTCTGTTGAAAGTTTCCTCTTAGTTAAGCCTGGGTCTTGCTTCTAGGGTTGAGTCTTGATTGAGTTTGAGGAAGTCTTTGTATCATGCTAGGAATCTTGCCTTTTGAGGACTCTGTCATTCAGTTAAGGAAGATAATGGAGGTATGTGAGCAGGTGTTCTCAAGGATTCTTCCCTTTGAGGGTTTGAGATTGGTCCAGTTGATGAATGATGAAGTTCTTTTACTTCTAGGCATTGATTGATATGAAACTGACCTATTTATCCTTGCAAAAGGCCTAACGACCAAGCCTAGACTTGAAAACTTGAGAGTTGAATAAGAATTTGAGCACAAATGCAAAATTCGCTCCTGACCCTTCCAAAAGGACAGGAGCGAAATCTTCCTTAGCTCCCTTTTGACTCCTATTTTGGACAAAACCTTCACTTTAAGGCGTGGATTGAGAGGAATTTAGCTTGAATTAAACTTTTGGATACCTTTGATCAAACTTAGACTTGGAAATTTGGAGAAAAGGTCGAGAATTTGAGTATTATTGCAAAATTCGCTCTTGACCCTTCCAAAGGGTTCAGAGCGAATTTCCTTAGACTCTTCTCTTGCTCCCAGTTTAGACTTCAAAGCTTGCTCCTACGACTTGACTAAGTGAGGAATGACATATCTATGCCTTGTGAGCAAGTTGGAACAAGATGGGATGAGGAAATTGAGCCTGAAACATCAATTTCGCTCCTGACCCTTCCAATGGGTCCAGTGCGAATTTCTCTAAAAACCTCTCCTGCTTCTAGCATGGGTTAAAATCCTTGATTCCACGCCTTGAGTGAATGAAAGATGATCTATCCATGCCTTTGGAAGTGAGTTGCAACCAAGTGAGATGAAGAAAAGTGAAGAATTTGTGCAAAAAAGCAAATTTCGCTCCTGACCCTTCCAAAGGGTCCAGAGCAAAATTCCTCTTTAGGTCTTGTCCTTCCAAAGGTACCTAGGCGAAATTGTTAAGATGTACTTTTGATCCAAAATTTTGAACTAAGCGCCTCCTTAAGGTGATTTGTTAGCATGTCCTAAGGTGAGAACAATGTGAATGAGGGTGAAGTTTGAATGTTTGAGTGATATCTAAGGCTAATTCCTCAAATTCGCTCCTGACCCTTCCAAAGGGTCCAGAGCGAATTTCCTTATATCTCCCTTCTTGGTCCTAATTTGCATCACAAACCTTGCTCCCATGGCGTCTTTGAAGAAAATGAATACACTTGGAACATGAAGAAATGGAGAATTTGGGCAAAAACACCAAATTCGCTCCTGACCCTTCCAAAGGGACAAGAGCGAATTTTCTTAAAACACCTATTTGCTCCTTGTTTGAGTCGAACTCTTTGTTCCTATGGTGTGATTAAGGAAAGATTAATAACTTAAAGTGATTTGGGACCTAGAAGAATGCCCTTGGATCTTGAAAGAGTTAGGAAATTGAGCCTAAAACATCAATTTCGCGCCTGACCCTTCCAAAGGGTCCAGAGAGAATTTCATTATAGGGTTTGTCCTTCCAGAGGGTCCAGAGCGAATTTCATTACAGGTCCTGTCCTTAGAGAGGGTTCGGTGCGAAATTAATCCTAATGCCTTCTTGTTGATGATTTAAGGTAAAAAATGCTATGTTAGAATGTGTTGTTAAATATGGATCGAAGAATAATGACAGGGATTCTAGAAGACTGATTGTCGTGAGTTATTGATCGTCTCCATCATTGAATCCGGTTTAAATACAAGAGGAAGGCAACTGTTCATAACAATTAGTTTGTTTATGTTTAATTTCCAAACTGTATGCTCTGTTAATATATCACTCTCCAGATAATAACCGATTTACCATTAGTTAGATTCATGAGGGCTATATCTTAACACTCCCTCTTAGCAAGAGTGGATCTAAGTAGTTTTCTTGGGAGAATATTCTGTCATGACTTCCGACACAATTCGGGACAACATTTAATATAGTCTTGTCATGACAATAAACTCAATATCATGATATATGGCTCAGTCCGGGACAATCACTTAAGAAGTCAATCATGAGATGATCACATACTTTAGGATCAAGATATCCGGCACAGTCCGGGACAACAACTTAATGTAGTCAATCTTGACACTTGGTCAACTATTGTCAAGATCGTCACCTTGAAATAGTAACCTTAAACATAAGAAGATCGTCATCTTCTTGAACACAGTTAGAATATTGCAATGTACATTTTATTAATTTATTCATGAACAAATTACACATGGTAGGAATTTCATCCTAATAATCTCAATTATAATCTAGTCATACCAAGTTTACTTCTGAAGTATTCTATCTTCAATCTTGCAAGTGGCTTGGTGAAGATATCAGCATTTTGTTCTTCAGTACTAATGTACACTAGTTTTATGACGTTTCGATCTACCATATCTCTTATGTAGTGATAAAGGATCTCAATATGTTTGGATCGATTGTGAAAAACTGGATTTACTGAGAGCTTGATACAGCTCTGATTATCATAGTGAATTATTGTTGAATTCAGAGTTTTTCCAAATAATCCAAATAATAACTTTCTTAGCCATACCGCTTCACGAGCTCCCATGGAGGCTGCCATATATTCTGCTTCGGTGGAGCTTTGTGCAACTGCTGACTGTTTTCTACTGAACCAAGATATCATAGCAAAACCAAGACTGAAGCAACACCCTGTAGTACTTTTACGGTCAGTGGTACTTCCGGCCCAATCAGAATCAGAATATCCTTCAAGTTGAATCTCAACATTTTCATACTTTAAGCCAAGTCCGATTGTGCCTTGTAAATATCTTAGAATGTGTTTAGCAGCCATTAAATGTATCTTCTTAGGTTCACACATGAAGTGACTTAATACATTTGTAGCATAGCAGATATCAAGACGAGTATTTACCAAATACATGAGTGAACCGACGATTTGTCTGTAGAGTGTGGGATCTGTAGGTTCTGAATCTTCTGCCTCAATTTTCAGCTTGTGCAAATTAGTTTCCATTGGTGTAGCTAATGGCTTACACTCCATCATCCCAAATCTAGTTAGAATATCTGTGGTGTACTTTCCTTGATTTAGGAAGATGTAGTTTTTCTTCTGCCATACTTCTAATCCCAGAAAATAATGTAGAAGCCCTAGATCCTTAATATCGAATTCTACTGCCAGATCTTGCTTACATTTCTCAATGAGATTATCCTCTCCTATTATCAAAAGATCATCCACGTAAAGGACCAATATAATCATATTGCCATTTGAAGCCTTGAAGTAGATGTTGGGATCTGCTAGGTTCTTGGAGTACCCTAGTTTGGAGAGATAGTTGTCTATCCTTGCATACCAGGCCCTAGGTGCTTGTTTTAACCCATAGAGAGCTTTCTTTAGTTTACAAACATAGCAATTTTTATCACGTATGGTGAATCCTTCTGGTCGTTCTATATATACTTCTTCAATTGAACCATTTAGGAAGGCAGTCTTTACGTCCATTTGGTGAATTTTCCATCCTTTGGATGCTGCAATTGCAATGATTGTTCTTACTGACGTATACCGGGCAACTGGGGCAAATGTCTCTTCATAATCAATTCCTGCTTTCTGAGAGAATCCCCTAGCCACAAAGCGAGCTTTATGTTTTTCAATGCTGCCATCAGATGCATATTTGATCTTGAATAACCACTTGGATGAGACAACTGATTTGTCTTTTGGTCTAGGCACTATATCCCAAACATCATTCTTTAGTATAGATTGATATTCTTCAACCATAGCATCTTTCCAAGCCTGTTTTGATAAGGTTTCTCTGACATTTGTTGGTTCAGAATTTGTGAGTTCAGTTAGAAGTGCAGCATAACATTTTAGAGTTCTCGTTCTCTTATTTTCTTTGGAAATTTCATTTGGTTCTACATTATTCTCTTCAATCATTTTCCTTGCCCATAGAGGTCTTTTCTTGTTATTGAGTGTTTCAATATTTTCATCAACAAGAGGTTCAGAAGCTCTTATGATGTCCTCCCTCTCAGTGTCTGAAGGTTTGGAATTTTCTATGATATTCTCCCTCTCAATCTCAGTTATGTGATCTTCTTCTTCTTTAGTAATGTTATCATCCTCAGGTTCTTTGAGTGTAGTGTTTTCTTCAAACTTTACATCTCTACTTATCTCAACAGATTTTTTCCCTAGAATGTAAATGTGATATCCTTTAGTATTTTCACTATAGCCAATGAAGATACCTCTTTTTCCGGATGGTTCTAGTTTTGTCCTCTTTTCTTTAGGAACATGTATATATACGGGACAGCCAAATATCCTTAAATGACTTAAGTCTGGTTTGTTCCCTGTAAAAGCTTCTTCAAGAGTTATGTTTTCTAGAACTGAGTGCGAACATCTGTTTTGAATGTAGACTGTTGTATTTGAAGCTTCTGCCGAGAATGAAGTGTGTAAGTTTTAGTCATGCATCATGGCTTTTGCTGCTTCAATTATGGTTCTGTTCTTTCTTTCTGCTACTCCATTTTGTTGTGGATTATATGGTACAGTATACTCCCTCTTAATCCCAACAGAATTACAGAAGTCTTTGAAGTTGTCAGATGTATATTCTCCCCCATTGTCGAATCTTAACACCTTAATTTTCTTCCCTGACTGGTTTTCTACTAGTGCCTTGAATTCTTTGAACTTAGATAGTACTTCATTTGAGTCTTTGTACTTTAGAAAATATATCCATGTTTTTCGAGAGTAGTCGTCAACAAAGATTATGTAGTATAAGGATCCAGTTAGGGATGGTGTTGACATGGGACCGCATAGGTCTGAGTGAATTAGTTCTATAATAACTTTTGATTTGTGCTCGCTTGAGGGAAAAGAAACTTTCACATTCTTTCCCAAGGCACATCCTTTGCAAATGCCTGTGTTCAGATTTTAGTTGGGGCAGTCCTGAAGTAATCTTCTTTATGTTGGATAGAGCACTATATCTTAGGTGTCCTAATCTTTTGTGCCATAATTCATTATTATTTGAAACTTCAAGATTTAGTGCTTCCTTTTGATCACTGCATAGTTTGTATAGGCTACCATCTCTTGAACCTACTGTTATGGCATTTTTGATATTTGTATTTTTAGGCCAGAGTAGAACTTTATCTTCATTGAAGGTAACCCGATATCCTTGATCAGCTAGGCCTGAGATTGAGACTAGATTTCTTTTTATTCTAGGTACAAACAAAACATCCTTTAATTGTAGAGATACTCCATTTCTTAGTTTGATAGTACAGGTCCCAATTCCTTTCACAGGATATGTAGAGTTATCTCCAATAGTAACCTCTTCACTTGAGTGCCCGTTAAGTGTTTCAAACTGATTTCTGAATCCAGTTATATGCCTTGATGCTCCACTGTCTACGATCCAAGTGTTTTTATTTGTATTTATTTCGCTTGATAGGGCTAAGAAGAAAAGTGAGTTTTCTCCTTTGACTTCGGCTAGACTAGCTTGTGTTTTCTTCCTTTCTGGACAATTCCTGTGAGTGTGCCCATATTTGTCGCATTTGTAACACTGAATTTTAGACATATCTCTTTTCTGATGGTTTTTATTTCCTCTCTTCTGTTTGGAGAACTTTTTCTTTTTGTTGAAGGTATTTGTATTAAGTGCTTAGATTTCTCCTTCTTTATTTGTCCCTAATCCTCTTGAGATTAGTCGAGATTCCTCTTGAATGCACTCATTCTTAAGTTGTTCAAATTTGGGTAAGGGGGGTGTTCTGCTAATACATTGAATGTAGGATTCCCATGAAATTGGTAATCCTCTTAGGGCTATGAGAGAGATTTCTTGATCATCTACCTCATTTCCAATAGTTTGTAATTGGTCTTTTACTTCAGATATCCTTGAAAACTATGTAGATATTGTATCATCTTTATTCATCTTTATGTTTAAAAGTTGTTGTTTCAAGGTTAACATTCTGCTCGCATTGTTAACTTCATATGTATTTTTAATGGTTTTAAATACTTCATATGCTTTAGGCAGTCTGGCTATAGATGGAAGAATATGATCTTTGACTGAGTCAATAATTATTTTCCTTGCTTTATTATTACGCCTTTTCCAGGTAGATTTCTCTGGTTCATCATTTGGCATGTCTAGATTTTCTTCTATGTAAGACTCTAATTCTAGTTCTTCAAGAATGGCAATGATTCGTATCTTCCAGGAAACGAAGTTGGAGGCTCCTTCGAGTCTATCTTCCACTCTCATATTACTTGACATTTTGAATATTTTCTTAGTCAGATATATCCTCTGCGTATATAGCCTCTGCCTTGATTTGTTATTTACTTCCGATAAATGCTTATGAGTAATATGGCTGTCTAATTTATTCTCTTAATATGTTGGCTCTGATACCATGTTGTTAAATATGGATCGAAGAATAATGACAGCGATTCTGGAAGACTGATTGCCGTGAGTTATTGATCGTCTCCATCATTGAATCTGGTTTAAATACAAGAGGAAAGGTTGCCTACGTAGGGACATGTCCATACGTGGCAGTTGCCACGTATGGACATGTCCCTACAGAGGCAACCGTTCATAACAATTAGTTTGTTTATGTTTAATTTCCAAACTGTATGCTCTGTTAATATATCACTCTCCAGATAATAACCGATTTACCATTAGTTAGATTCATGAGGGCTATATCTTAACAGAATGAATATATTATGTATACTTAATCATCTTTTGTTTGTTTTGCAAGTCAATCAAATCAAGTTGGAGGAAGATCGGGCTAGGACAAGGGCAACCTCTTCAAGTTTCATCATCATTAAGGACACTTCAAATGCATGAGAGAGGACTCAAGGTGCTTCAAAGTTGAAGGACTTCAAGTGTCCAAGGCGTTGCAAGCAATGGAGTTAACCATCCTCAAAGACCTCATTCTACCACATGGAGAAATCACAAGATGGCGGAGAAGAAAGATCTTATAAACACTTCAACGTGAGGTGAGCTACCAGAGGAGGAGTGACTTGACTGTGAAGAGGCCTCATCAAACACAAGTGAGCCAAGGAGAGGTACATCATTCATCTAGTACATCAAGGACAGAGGAGGATCAACCAAGGTCAGTGCAAGGGTACGTTGAAGAAGCAAATAGTTTCAAAAAAAGTTATTCAAAGTTAGCTTCTCAATTGAGTATCAAAAGAGATACGAGCAAGTACCAGACAAGGTGGCATCCCAGTCACTGTTCCTCCAATCAGAAGGCTCCACATCAGCATGTCCAGATTCAATGTACCTGACTCACCAGTGATGGCACAAAATTTAAGGCACCTACCCCAGATTCCTATTGGTTCACAAGCATTAAATGTAATTTTCTCATTGGCTAAGGGAAGTTTGTTGTAACAAACCCTAATTAGGGTTTTCATCTTGTCATTCTAGCCATTGATTGTAAATCAATCAAAGCCATTGAATTGTAAAGAGCTCCCTATATAAAGCTCTGGCTCTTCATTTGTTAGAGGGAATAGTTGGTAAATAGTTAGTTAATAGAGGTTAGAATAGCTAATGATCAATAGTGAATAGAATAGAAGTTAAGAGTAGATTAGGAAGAGAAGAGAAGGCAAGAAATTCTTGCCTTGATTGTAAATGAACTCCATTTTTATTGAAGTTATGGTGAAATGTGTCATTTCTTTGCAATATGCATGGTTTCTTGTTGAATCTTCATTTTAGATGATAAATAATTAGATTGAATGAAGGAAGTTATTGAATGTACTCGCGTGGAATCCGCCTAGTCCAAACCACTAGCCTCTTGTTGATTGTAAGGGCGCCCTACGTGGTCAACCAGCATTGAATGAGCTTAATCTCGAATTGTTATGCATCTATTGATCATGCATTAACTCGAATGGTGATCAGTATCTGATGGTGTAACGATTTGAACATATTCGAAGCATCCCTTAGAAGATTGCACTGAGTTGGTGTCGGATTGTTCAAACTGATGGTGAGACCCAACCCAGTAGGACTCCACCTAGTCGTTCATCTACCTTCTTACATTCTAGGTCTTAGAATAGATTTTCTAAACCCTGTATCTTTTGATATTTCTTTATTTCCCGGTGAGTAGTTAGGACTCAAGTTCCAGCAAATTCAAACGTTCAAGCATACAAACGTAAGTCCCCTTGTGATTCTAGCATAATCACATCATACCACAAGAGCTTATCCACACGTAGAGACCCTACATATAAGAACCTTGGAGTTATTTCGACTGATCCTTGGGCAAATCTTCAGCATTTGTATAACTTTGTTCAAGAGAGGATAAGATACCTTGGTATTTTATTCTGTGTTCGCATGTGCATGAAAAACACATCAACAAAGAGGAAAGTGAAGGATACAAACTTCATTACCAAAATCCTCATAGAGCTAATAGAGATAGTGAGTGAGTGTTGAAAACATTGTCCAAGTTATTATGGACAAAGCTAAAAATTGCAAGGCGGTAAAAATTTTAGTCAAAGCAACATACAAGCACATTTTTTGGACACTAGTGTTGTCCACATCCTCAACTTGGTGATATAGAAGATTGGCACAAAGATAGAATGAGTGAAAGAAATGTACATAGAAAGTGAGGAGATTCAGAATTTCAGACACACATGACAAAACATTGCATGTCACAATCCACTTTCAAGTCCTTCTCAAAGTTGGAGTTGTTGAAGGCAAAGATGTAAATATCGTAATCGGCAATAAATCGTTCGGCCGAAATTTTAAAAAAATCAGGAATCGACAAGAAATCGGGAAAAAATCGGGAAAATTATCGAACATTTGAAAATATATAATTTCTTAAAATATTCTAAAAAATAGTTTATATCGTGTGCTCAAGTTTATATGACAAGGTTGTTCATATCAATAGTTGCAGTAGTAGTTCATATTACTATTAAATCCTGCATATTACTGTCTCTTGCCTTACTTTCGTCAATAGAAGCCTCTTGCCTACTATTAAATCCTGCATATTACTGCAAAGTAGCCTCTTGCCTTACTGTCTCTTGCAGTAGTAGCCTGATAATAATTGCTATGCAGGATTTAATTGTAATATTTAAGAGTAAGGTGAAAAGAACACGATATAAACCATATTTCGGCCTTACTTTAAAACTGTATTTGTATCCCATATATAATTTAAGAGTAAGGTGAAACAAACACGATACAAACCATATTTCGGAGTCAGATATGGTATCAGATTTCTACGGTATTACAATTAAACCCTTACTTTAAATATTGGGGGTCTTGATAAGAACACGATATTTAAGAGATGGGGGTCATATAAACCTGAGCACACGATATAAACTATTATAACTGTCTCTTGCCTTACTTTCATCAATCCCGTCGGCCGTCGCATCGTCGCATCTCCTCAAGTCGTGTGCTTAGAAAAATTAACTTTTCCCTCCGTAAAAAAAAAAAAAAACGCTTTTAGGTTTGCCAAATATTACTACGATTTTTACTGTTTTCTGTGCAATTTTTTTGCAATTTTAACACGATTTTAACAGCAAATAACCCCCGATTTAAACGGCGATTAAATCAGCTAGGGTTTTGACTCGAGAGAAATCACAATTTTGGTGATTTTTAGCAGATTTTTTCATCCTTGGTTGAAGTTATGTTTATGAAATTTCAATATTTTTTTATTTAAGTTTATAATAAAATTTTAGTTATATGGCAATCATCTACTTTCAAAAACTTTAGTTTTTTTTTCAATATATTAGGTTGTTGACACTCAATTCACATCACACAAAATCATCTTGAGATGACTTGTGAAGGTGCAAGAGGCTTGAGCACCATGGTCATTAATAACCTAGAGACCTATCTCCCACCCCCTGAGACATGTATTAGAGACGGAGACAAGTCTCCAGTACCGAAGACGACTTTGAAAACTTCTCAACACACAAGGTTCTCTTGGCTGCCATCTCTAGAGTCTTCTGGCCAGAAATTGACGTTTCCCACTAGAAAACTTAGGGCAGAGCACGTTAAGAAGATAATGTTTCATGCCGATATTTTGGATGATACAAAAAACCATGAAAAGTTATAGTGATTGGATCTACTGACAATGTAGACTTTTTGAGAGGGACATCAACAGTTGTATGGCTAATTTCCTGTCATTGTAATTATCTAAAAAGAAATTGCCTTTACTATTTAATGTTATTATATGACTGATTTAGTATTCTTGTTTTCAAAGTTATATGTCATGATATTTTTTGGAAATTATTAAATTGTATATAAAAAAATGGCATCTCCAAGTACCCCCATCTCCTATTTTGAAAATTAATCGTCCAATACCAGTACTAGTGTCCAAGTACCTTTGTCTCCTGGTAACTATGGTAACCTACATTACCCTAACTTTTTGGGACGGGGATGGCAAGGGACAAGGGGACGCGTTTCCACAATGGTGATTATTTTTGCCAATTTTGGGGATGGCTATATAAAATATAGGGAAATTTTTAAATGTTCATATGGAAACATGGATAAAGCATGCATATAAACATTATATTCATATAAAAAAATGGATATAGCATGCATATGAAAACATTACAGAACCTTAAGTTTTAACATACAACATTTGTGTTCAAAATACATTGTCATTACTTAATATGCATTCATAATTCATAATTCATTGTCAATATGCATGTGATATTAAAAAAATAACATACAAAATGCCCAAAGGCTACACTGCTGCCATATAGTTTCATTTCAATTATGATATAAAAATACGAAAGAACAAAGTACACTGCTGCCCCTAATCTGCATCTCCTAACACTGCATCAAAATCAAAGTCCTCCTTTGAGTCTCTGCCACTATCATGGTCCACATCTACCTCGTCCAACAAAATCCCAACTAATCCACCTGGTGTCTCCTCATCAACTAGGCCACATCTTCGAAATCAACACCCCACCAAAAAGCTAGAGTCTGTCAATATTCTGGAGTTTGATGATCCTAAAGTCGAAGAACACTATGCACAGCCACTAGCTTCCCCACTCATCTATAGGTAAGTCTATTCCTCTTGATGGAATGGATAAAGCCATATGTGGACCAATTCCTCTCTACAACATAGAAACTGACAACTTGTGCAAGGAACTGAATTCAAACTTTTTTCCTTCTATCCTGCTACTCCTCTTCCAATGGCTGCTTCAAACCCTCTTGCTGCTCCACTTTTTTATCTCTCATACAAATGATCAAATAAGTCAAAATGTTTTACCTAATGCCTTTTAGGGCAACTTTGGAGGGCAACTTTGGAGGTAGGGGCCCACAAAACAATTAAAAAAATCCATTGTTTTAAAACCTAAAGTGTTTTTTTTAAAAGCCCCCTTGACATCAAGGACATCCAACCATCCCTAGGACATTCCGCAAACGTCCCTGGCCATCCCTGGGACAGCCAAGCGCCCTCAATGTCAAGGGACAACATTTCTAAAAAACGGGATGTTTTTAATTTATTTGCAAAAAAGAAGACGTCGGGGGGATGTCCCCTGGCCATCCCTGGGACGTCCCCGATACAGAGACAGGGTTTTTAGGACCAAGGACGCATCCCCGAGTTTCGTAGTTAGTAAATTTTAAATTTTATGAAAGCATGCAAATTTAGAGAGGACCAAAAGGTCAAGCAATTGATCCTAAATAGATTCCTTTTTGAGTTTCACCAAGCCCTTCATAAGTATGGTGATCCAAAATCAAGTAGCTGATTTAGATCTATTTGAAATAGTTGGACCATTGGGGTGATAACCTAATTTTTGCCTAGCTATATAAGTCAACAATTGTCAAAGAAGTGCCTTGCATTCCTAAAGTTCTCCTTTGTTACAAAAGATCACTTTTGCTGAAAAAATCAAATTCTTGTAGAAGTCACAAAGATACTTACAAAATCATGAAGTTGTTGTCAAAGTTGTTAATAGTGGTTGTCAAAGATTCGAAGTTATGTATTGGGGTGGAATGGTCACAATGCTAACAAAGTCAAGTAGATGCTACCAAAGTGTGAAAACTTGGCAAAACATGTGATTTGTCCTTTAGGCAGCTGCTAACTTCATGCAACCAATTGACTCGCTTATCCGTATGGCAATGACAAGTGGTAGAAGACTTTAAATGCACAAGCAGCTGGATATCTTCAATCATATATGTTAAATGCCAAATGGGATATGGAAAAATGTGTGCATGGAAAACAATTAACAAATGTAGGCAATCTTTGCTAGAGCCATTGGGGTAAAAGGTGAGGAGTTGGAGCAGTTGGATAGCAAAATAGTCACAAGTCTAGCCATTGCTATTCTAGGGCTGTATTACATCCCAACGGTAGAGAGACGGGTGGGAATAGGTGATTGATGGTTGACCCATTGCCTAGAAGGCAATAGTCCAACCTCTCCCACGACCTCCAAGTCTTTTATTGTAGGCACATAGAGGTAGAAGAGAGATTGACAAAATTGAAAAAAGAAGGCCAATGAAGAGCTTACATGCACTAAGGGAGCAATAGCCCCCAAAGGTCATTGGAAATTTCTCCAATCAAAGAATCCCTCAATGTTTCCTTTTTGTAGGCTGAGTGCATGGACGAACAATTGCATTGAACATGCAAGACTAGTTCATGTATTACTTGTTTGACTTGATGAATCAGTGCATCCTAGTGGTGTGAGAACTAGTTGCATGTGGAATGATGGAGCTAAGTTATTGTCGCATAATGGTTGGTAAAGCGTTAGAGTTAGCATAAGTAGTGTGGTTGAAGAATTCATTTGAGACCTAATCAACTAGAGCGTTCAGTTGGCTAGTCAAGGCTGAGGGTGTTTCAGACATCTAGATTCAGCATTAGAGGATATGCAAGTCATTTTTATTTTAGGACTGTATGCGGATAGGTTTGTAGCCCATTGACGCCGTCCATAGAGCAATATAACCTAGCGAAAGTAAATTAGTAAAATTAAGAACATTGCTCACTCTTATGAGAGTTTTATGCCCATTTGAGGGTTTCTCCTATATTATTTGTGTTGAATACTTCATTTGGGTATGATGCAAATTTATGTTCTAATTTTAGATGTGTTTATTTTATTCCTTTAATGCATATGCATAGACAGCTCTTAGAGGTGGTTAAAAGTACGTAGAGGAAGTTTGAAATGTGTCATTTAAAATCCATAAGTTGGTCTACTAAAGGCATAGTTGCCCTAAGTTTAAGGATCAAGTGGTATTAGAGCCAATCTATCCTAATGGGGGAGGTGTTATCAAAGATTACCATTCATGTTGGAGAAGTAGTACCACATAGGTTCTTTTGTCATGCTCATTTGTTAACATACAAGGGTGTGCAAGATATTTTTTATCAACTGCAAAGTGCAAGACAATGAACAAGAGAAAATATACTAAGGTTTAAAGTAGCAAAGTCAATAGTCAAAGCCAAGCCATGAATCAAGAGCTAGGGCATGTGCCATTTGCAAACACCAAAGCCAAAGCTAGAGCTAGAGTCAAAGTAAGTGCCAAAATCAAACCCATTAAAGAGGTCTTGGAGTGAATACAAGATGTTGGGCCTACAAACTTAACTTAACTATGTAGAAAGGACAAAACTCAAACTCAAGAAGTGTTGCATAATGAGTCAATGGGACTAATGCAACACAACAACTTGTTTACTTCATTCCAAAGGGAGTGGAGTTCTTAATCAATTGAGCTAAGTATTGTGCTACCATTTGATTATGCTTTTCCTGCAATGGTTTTAATCCATCAAGTGGAGAGCTAAGCATGAGGACTTATCATCCCCAAAATGGTTGTCAATCCATCAAACGCTTGCTACACATGGATCTGAAGTTAATTCCTTCACAGACAAAGGTGTGCATGTGTAGCAAATTTCATCAAACATTTGATTACGACTCATTGATGCACACTGCATCAACAATCAGCCTTGGAGAGAGACTATTTTTGGGATTGTGAGGAGGAATGTAAGGATCTTCAATCTTTTTGGTTAATGAAGCTTTTGGGGACTGAAATCTCCCTAGTTAGGGAAGCATGATCTTAAATCAAGTAGCCAATTTCCATTTGTTTGGGGCAACTAGATCATTGCAATCATGTCCTAATTTTTGTTTTGCTTAAAAAGCACATTGTGTTTTGTTCTCCTTTATTGCCAAAAATTGCCCTTACGAAGTCATGAAATTGTTCCAAAAGTTACAAAGATGTTGAAAAAGATAAGTAAACTATTGAAATGAGGGGTAGTGGCAAAAAAAGTGTGTATGTGGCTACTAAATGGTCAGGATGTTGACAAAGTTGGTTAGATTTTGCCAAAATGTGACAATTTAAGGAAGCATAAATTTGTTCTTTAGGCATCACTAACTTAGACAGGCCCAATTGACTGGATAATCCATGTGGTAGTGCTAGGTGGCAAAAGACATCAAGTGCAGCAGCAGTTGGACAATTACAAAAATTTCCATTGGATACCAGATGGGCCATGGAAAAATGCATGCATAGTGGGTAATTAACAAACACAAGCAATCTTTGCTAGAGTCATCGAGTAGGAAGATAAGGAGTTAGAACA
The DNA here is from genome assembly GCF_030272615.1 of Cryptomeria japonica. Taxonomy (NCBI): domain Eukaryota; kingdom Viridiplantae; phylum Streptophyta; class Pinopsida; order Cupressales; family Cupressaceae; genus Cryptomeria; species Cryptomeria japonica. The sequence continues at coordinate 612,356,169 of NC_081410.1, read as the reverse complement.
ATTGGATATTGAAACAGTCAAAAGTCTAGTTGTTGATATTCTAGGGTCATATTCCATTGTGGCAACAAAGGGAAACGTGTGAACAAGCAATTGATGAATGACCCATTGCCTATGAGGTAATTGTGCATCTTCTCCTGAGACCTTCAGTCACTTATTGCAAGCACAAAAAAGAAAAGGGAGATTGATGAGATTGCACAAAAAGGGCTAGTGAGGAGATTGAATATGCGGCCTCAAGGAGCAATGGCCCTCAAAGGTCATTGGTAATTCATTGGATTGGAGAGTCCCTCAATATTTCTTGTTTTTGAACTAAGTGTAGAGATGAACCTTGGTGTTGCAAGTGCAAAACTAGTTCATGCATTAGTTGTTTGGCTTTGTGAGTTAGTGCATCATGGTGGTGTGAGCACCAATTGCATGTACACTAATGGAGCTAAGGTATTGTTGTATGCTTGTTGATAGAGTGTCAAAGCTAGCAGATGTAATGAGGTTGAAGAAGCCATTGGAAACCTAATTCTTCAAAGAGTTGACCTAGTTAGTAAAGGTCGGTGTTTCAAACATCTAGATTCAACATCAAAGGAGGTGTGGGTCCCTCTTTTTACAATTGTAGACTATTGAGGCAACCCATACTAGCAATATAACCTGCTGGCAATGTATGGTGTTTGTAATTAGGGCTGGCGGATTCCAATTGCCTTGGGCAACATTGGAATCCGCCTAAGGGGGCCAGCCCCTTCTCCAACATATAGGGCCAGGCCCCATACCTCTCAGCTCCACCTAAAAGGTCCCCACGCTACACCCAAACCCAACACGCCACAATGATAGGGCCAACCCTATCCATTTCGCTTAAAAGGAATTAAATAAATTAATATGTTTAAATTGCAAAGAAGGCCGACATGATTAGAAGTATTGCTACTCCTATAAATAAAGCATATACTTCACATAACATCATCTATTCAGTTTTGCAAGAAGATGCGAAATATATTCTAAGGAAGCGAAATATATATTCAAGGCAGTTGACAACTGCGAACTACATTAAAGGGCAGCAGATCATTAATAGGAGACAGCGAACTTCATCAAAGGCAGCAGATCACCACCAAGAGATAGAGAACTCCATTGAAGACTCAAACAAACCCTATAGAGGGACTGCGAACTAGTTGAAAGGTGCAGCTACCCTTGTTACGCATAGCAAGTCAGATTAGAAGGACTGTAAATCATGATCCCCATCAGCAAACTAATTGTGTAGACTTCTATGTCATCTTTCTGGTGACTGCAACATCTATACTCCAGATAAGTGTGTAATTATCAGTTGAATTGAAAACCATAATCAGATCTGAGGATATTTTTTGGCTGGGTTTTTCCTTCTAGTTGGTTTTCCCAGGGTAACTGTGCTTTGTCTTTATGCATTCATTTTCTTTACTATGCTTAAATCTGGAAAACAATAAATCTAATTAACCTAGTTAGAAACTAATTCTGATTTTCTGATTTTTATCCAATCTAAAAGTACTAAAACTAACATGGTATCAGAGCTATAGGCTAGATTAACTTTCAGATTTAGAATTCAATACTCCTTTATTTCCAGATTGTTGTCGCATTTGCAGGTCAGGTCAATGGGGCTGAAAGTTGAAGATAGGCTTGATGGGAATCTCAATTTCACTGCATGGAAGGTTCGAATCAAGTTGGCACTAGAGGAAGAAGATCTTCTCCAATTCATTGAAGCGAAAGAGCTAACTGAACCTACGGATGCAGCCGAGCTAAAACAATTCAAAAAGGATGCTGTCAAGGCTAGGAAGATTCTCATTGATTCAGTCAAAGACCACCTAGTCACCTCTATTGCCTCATTTACCACTGGAAGGGAAATGTTCAGCCATCTACAAGGTACATATGAAGTTAACAATCTCAGTAGGGCAATTACTTTAAGACAGCAACTACTTAATATCAAAATGGCAAAAGAAGACTCTGTTATTTCCTACTTTATGAGAATTTCAGAACTAAAGAATCAGCTAGGTTTAATTGGTCATAACATGGAAGACAAAGGCCTTGTCATGATTGCCCTAAATGGTCTACCTCACTCATGGGAGTCATTTATCCAGACCATAAGTGGCAGGACTAAGTTAACTACCCTTGATCGCCTTAAGAATGATTGCATTCAAGAAAAGTCTCGCCTCATCACAAGAGGGCAAACCAAAAGTCCCCATGTAGATGATCATCACATGCTTGCAGCCCAATGCAAGAAAGGGGGAAATTGGAAGAAGCCTTACCCAAAAAGAAATAGGGAATTCAGACCATTTAGTTCCCAACACCCTTGGAAGAAACCAACAGATACCTCGCGTGTCCGATGCTTTAGATGTAACAAATTTGGTCACTATGCTAAAGAATGTCAAAATAACCCTACCCAAAGTGAAGCCAACCTAAATGAAGTCTCAGAACAAAGTAATGACTTCCTATTCATCTCCGCTCTGTCTAGCAGTGTCCCTTCAGATAGTAATACATGGTTGATTGACAGTGGCGCCTCCAGACACATCACAGGCTACTGTGATCATCTTTCAGACTTAGTAGAAAAAGATACCAGCCTTCACGTGGTAATTGGTGATAACGCTCGTTATTCGGTAAGAGGTTTTGGCTCTACTTCTCTAAATTTAGACTCTGGTATTTCTCTGCACCTCAGTGATATCTTGTTTGTTCCTGGAATTAAAAGAAACCTAATTTCCATTTCTGCTCTAGAAGATAAAGGTTATCAAATTGCATTTTCAGAGGGAAAAGTTCTTGCTTGGCCTAAGAAATCTAGTTTTAAATCTGCTCGTATAATTGGTCATAGATATGATAGTCTTTATAAGCTCTCTACTAACCCTATTCAAGCACTCATTAATGAGGCTCCTGAATCCTGTGAGCTATGGCATAGAAGACTTGGACACTTGCATTATCAAGCTCTTCCATCTCTTGAAAAGTTAGTCAAAGGTATGCCTAAACTCAGTCAAATTCATGATAACACTTGTAAAGGTTGTGCTATAGGTAAAAATATTAAAAGTCCTCTTCATAAAAGTGAAAATAGAGCTAAAGACAAATTAGAACTTGTTCACTCTGATTTATGCGGTCCTATGTCTATAGCATCTCCTAGTGGATTTCTTTATTAAGTAATCTTCATAGATGATTTCTTTAGGAAAACTTGGATCTACTTCTTGAAATCTAAAGAGTCTGATGAAGTCTTAAGTAAATTTAAAGAGTTTAAAGCATTAACTGAAAACTCCTCTGGTAAAAGAATTAAATGTCTAAGATCTAACAATGGAGGTGAGTACACCTCCGATAGCTTTTATGATTTTTGTGTTGAGTCAGGAATTAAAAGGGAGTTTTGTGTTCCATACAATCCTCAACAAAATGGTGTTGCTGAAAGAAAGAATAGGACGATTGTTGAGGCTGCAAAGGCTATGATTCACGATCAAGACTTGCAGACCTTCCTATGGGCCGAGGCTTCTAGAACAGCAGTGTATATCCAGAATAGATGTCCACACCGTGTTCTAAAGAACATGAACCCTGAAGAAGCCTTCACAAGATCCAAACCAGACTTCAGTCACCTCAGAATTTTTGGAAGTCCCATTTATGTTCATGTGCCCAAGGAAAAGCGAACAAAGTTGGAACCTTCCGGAAAGAAAGGCATGCTAGTCGGCTACAGTGAATCCTCCAAGGCATTCAAGATATTCATCCCGGGTCAAAGGTATGTTGAGGTAAGTAAGGATGTTACATTTGAAGAAAACATTGCCTTCAAGAAATCGAAAGGTTCTTGTGTTATTGATGAAGCTAATGACAATCAAGATATAAATGTTGATACTAACCCTGAGATTCAGAGGGAGCTGGTTGAACTTCCACCTCAAGAAGAACCTATTGATCCTCCAGAGCCCATGAATCCCACTGATATTCCTAGTGACATTGTCGTTACCAAAAAGAGGCCTCTTTGGGTAAGAAACACCATTCAAGAAGCCAAAAGATTTGCTGCTCCCAGTGGCACCTTCCGTGAAACTAAGAGACCTCAGGTATTCTCCAACTACGTTGCATTGATGTGCAATCTCATCGAAACTGAACCTTGCAATGTTGAAGAAACCTTAATTCATCATGCCCGTAAGCTTGCTATGGATGAAGAGTATCAGTCAATCATCAAGAATGATGTGTGGGATATTGTGCCCAAACCCAAAGGTAAATCTATTGTTTCCTCTAAATGGTTATTTAAAATTAAACATAATGCTGATGGTAGTATTGAAAAATATAAGGCTGGATTTGTAGCTCGTGGTTTTTCTCAAAAGGAAGGCATAGACTATGAAGAAACATTTGCTCTTGTTGCTAGATATACTTCTATTAGAACGATAATAGCTATTGTTGTTGCTAGGGGTTGGAAACTACATCAGATGGATGTTAAGACTGCTTTCCTTAATGGTGTCATTGAGGAAGAAGTCTATATTGAGCAACCTGAGGGTTATGAGATTCGGGATAGATTAACTCGTGTGCAGGTTGAAGAAAGCTATGTATGGCCTTAAACAAGCTCCTCGTGCTTGGTATGAAAGAATTGATAAATACTTGCAAGTCTAGGTTTTTGTAAAAATGATGTTGACTCAACATATACTTTAAGGTAGCCAATGATGAAATGCTAATTCTAGTTCTATATGTGGATGATCTATTCCTTACTGGTAAAAATGAACTTATTATTAGATGCAAGAAAGAACTAGCATCAGAATTTGAAATGAAAGACTTAGGTCTAATGCATTATTTTCTAGGTCTAGAAGTATGGCAAAGATCTAACGAAATTTTTCTAAATCAAGAAAAGTATACTATTGACATTTTGAAAAGATTTAGAATGATGGATTGTAAACCCATGTCTACTCCTATGGAATCTAACTTAAAGAAGTTAAGTGTTTCTGCAGCTAACTCTGATTTTGCAAATCCATCAGAGTACCGGCAGTTGATTGGATCACTGATGTATCTAGTTAACACTAGACCAGACATATGTTTTGCTGTGAATGCTCTCAGCCAGTTTATGAGCATGCCCAAACATGTTCATCTTGTTGCGGCCAAGCACATCCTAAGATACTTGCGAGGCACAATTGGTTTTGGGCTGAAGTATCCACTTAACACTTCAATAACCTTGGAAGGTTATTCAGATGCAAACTGGGCTGGAAGCATCAAAGACAGGAAAAGCACCTCCGGTATTTGTTTTAGCTTGGGATCCACAGTGATCTCTTGGGCTTGCAGAAAACAATCCTCAGTAGCATTGAGCACTGCTGAAGCTGAATATATTGCAGCAAGTGTAACTTCCAGAGAAGCAGTGTGGCTTCGCAAGCTTCTTGTTGGGCTGTTTGGTCAGGCTTGGGATCCTACAGTTATTCACTGTGATAACCAGAGTTGTATTAAAATGTCTATCAATCCAGTGTTTCATGACAAGTCAAAACATGTGGAAACCCACTATCATTTCATTTGGGATATGGTGCAAAGAGGAGCTATTCAGCTGAAGTATGTCAGCACTGATGAGCAGGTTGCAGATATTCTTACCAAGCCTCTATCCAAAGTAAAGTTTGTGTACTTCAGGGACAGACTTGGTATTATGTAAAATGAAACCCTAATTGAGAGGGAGTCTCAATCTCAGTGATACATTGTGTTGTATCAAACCACCCTCTGCGGGCAATGTAAGGTGGTATTGTAAACTTTTCAGGGAGAAGTGTAATTATTAACCATCCTCTACGGGCAATGTAAGATGGTATTGTAAATGTTAACCACCCTCTGCGGGCAATGTAAGGTTGTATTGTAAACTTCTCAAGGAGAAGTGTAATTATTAACCATCCTCTGTGGGCAATGTAAGATGGTATTGTGAATGTTAACCATCCTCTGCGGGCAATGTAAGATGGTATTAGTGTAATTGATAACCATCCTTTGCGGGCAATGTAAGATGGTAGAAAAGATCCTCTCCACCCTCTGCGGGCGATGTAAGGTGGATCCAGTCTATGCTTGTGTGCAAGCTGGAAGATTATGATTATGCAGTTCCATACTTGCTTGTGTGCAAGATGGAAGATTATGGTTATGATTCTCTTCCCTAATTAAGAGGGAGTGTTGTTTGTAATTAGGGCTGGCGGATTCCAATTGCCTTGGGCAACATTGGAATCCGCCTAAGGGGGCCAGCCCCTTCTCCAACATATAGGGCCAGGCCCCATACCTCTCGGCTCCACCTAAAAGGTCCCCACGCTACACCCAAACCCAACACGCCACCATGATAGGGCCAACCCTATCCATTTCGCTTAAAAGGAATTAAATAAATTAATATGTTTAAATTGCAAAGAAGGCCGACATGATTAGAAGTATTGCTACTCCTATAAATAAAGCATATACTTCAATAACATCATCTATTCAGTTTTGCAAGAAGATGCGAAATATATTCTAAGGAAGCAAAATATATATTCAAGGCAGTTGATAACTGCGAACTACATTAAAGGGCAGCAGATCATTAATAGGAGACAGCGAACTTCATCAAAGGCAGCAGATCACCACCAAGAGATAGAGAACTCCATTGAAGGCTCAAACAAACCCTATAGAAGGACTGTGAACTAGTTGAAAGGAGCAGCTACCCTTGTTTCGCACAGCAAGTCAGATTAGAAGGACTGCAAATCATGATCTCCATCAGCAAACTAATTGTATAGACTTCTATGTCATCTTTTTTGTGACTGCAACATCTATACTCCAGATAAGTGTGTAATTATCAGTTGAATTCAAAACCATAATCAGATCTGAGGATCTTTTCTGGCTGGGTTTTTCCTCCTAGGAGGTTTTCCCAGGGTAACTGTGCTTTGTCTTTATGCATTCATTTCCTTTACTATGCTTAAATCTGGAAAACAATAAATCTAATTAACCTAGTTAGAAACTAATTCTGATTTTCTGAGTTTTATCCAATCTGAAAATACTAAAACTAACAATGGATTGGTGACATGAGAAGTAGAGCTCATTCTTTTGGGAGTTTTTTTACCCCTTTGGGGGTTTTCCCCATGTTATTTGCGTTGCATGCATGTTTTGTGTCCGATGCAAATTTGTATTTCACATTTGAGGTGTTTTTGTTTTATTCATTTAAAACACATGCATAGGAAGCCATTAGAGGTGATTAAGTGCACATTGAGGAATTCTTAAGCGTCTCATTTAAAATCCATAAGTTGGTGAACCATAGAGTGACATGGTTGCCCTAAGTTTATGGATCATATGATCAAGTTTATTGATATAGACACTATTGCGCCTAAGCTTAAAAGCTTCATAATGTTACAGAATCCACAATCTTACCAATCTTTGACACAAGTACAATACATAATGCTACCTCCATGGGCAAGGTTCTATGTACTTGAAACCTCTTGCAACCAAACTTCTATCACACTTAGCACTTTTTATTCTTTAACATTATTACTATTCTTTTGCAGCTCTAAATTACATTTTATAATTACGCATAAATTAGGGTTTCTCCATTGTGCATGTCCATTTCTAGGGTGATGCCCACAAAGTTGCCAATTTTGGTTAGACATTCCAAAGACCAATATTCCAATGGAAGATTGTACAATCTTATCCATGGGAGAAGTGTCCCTAGGGTTGAAGTTAGGACAAATGTTGTATTTACTATTGACTTTGTCTCCAATTTCAACAACTTGTGAGTTCTTTGACTAAGTAGAACTAGAGTACATAATCTTTTATCCAATCAATTAAGCACAACAAATTGACTAACAAAAAAGTAGAAGAGTCACTCTATGTGCACTCTAATTTGCACCTCCTATCGCATGAGGAAGTTGACTACAAGGGGCAATGAAGAATTGGGATGTAATCCTTGAGTGTGTTAACTCAAATGCATCTATTGCATGGCTTTCCATGGTCTCTTCAAAGGATGAGAAGGCTCCTACCCAAAATGTATCTAGAGACAGGGGCAATGTGGTTGCCTCCAATTTAAATAGGTTGTGAATTCTTCTTTGATGGAGCAGAATTGAAGTCCATACTCCTTTTCCACTCAATTGATTGCAACCAGTTGATTATGTGCATTCTAACTTGCACCTCCTATCATATATATGAGTGTACACAGCTGTACTAAACATGTGAGGAAAAAAAAAGCTGTACCATTAAACCTAAGCCCCAAGCCCATACCCAAACCAGCAACTTAGACAAAAAAGATAACATAACCTTTTAACATCCTTAAGGATAAAGTGATCTACGAGACCTATCAAAGTGTGTTTGATTGTTTAAGAGATTGAATAAATGACAGTGTAGTTTTTAAATAATTTCTTCACGCCTGCTTTTATTGTCTCAATTCAAAATTTCATGATTTAGGTTGATAGATATATAGTATTAATAAATATCTAAAAAAATTAACTTCTATAGTTAAATTCACATTGTTTGAGAAGTCAAATGTCTTGTTCCATAATATATGTAGTATAAATGAATTCTTGCACATGGGTGGTATAAACTACTGTAAATAGAATATATAGACAAACCAGATCCAAACCTATAACTTGTCTGATTTGGATTTCCTGTCTTTAAAGCAAGTTCTTTCCAAAACTCCATACTGCCTAGCTATCGAACTCTCCATTACTTAAAAAATTTGCATGTAGCTAAGCAAATCATAACAATGTAGTGCCAACATTTATGGTTTGAGGAAAAGTTTGTTTGCCAAATCTTCAAATCTTGTGGCTTATTACATATGGATAAATGTGATAGCTTTTGGAAGAAAATAATTGGCTCGTGCGAACATAAAATTTAAGCTACAAAATAATGCACTGTAACTTATACATAGCAAATCATTCCAAGTTAACAAACAAAGATCTATTCTGTAAAATCCACCTTCAAAAAAGCCCATTGAAACTGGAACCATTTTAAAGATGAACATCTAGGACAGAAAACACATCCAGTAAATGTTTTATTACTTTCTAACTCCTGCAACAAACTGATGATAAAGGTTGTACTGACTATATGCAAGCAACTTGGTGCCCCAGCAATTTTATAAGGATCTGGCAGACCTTTGACAAGTCTAGCATATAATAAGGCCAACCAAATTATCCTTAAAACACCTTATCAAACACCAATTACAGAATACATCCCATTTCTTTTTCATTTGAAAACCGATTTTCCAATAAAGTATCAGAAAAAGTTCTTGTTGTTGGTTTTGGTTGTGAAATCTTCTAAAGAAACATTTATGTACAGTAAAAACCACACAGCCAAAGGACTAACAAAGGCAATGGAAGATTTCAAAATTAAGCTCGCTTTTATGTGAATGATAACTCTTCATGTAAATTAAAAAGACCACTAATTCCATTCTGTCCTGGGATGCAATAGGCGCCAACCTCATGGAGTCATGCCAATGATCCCATTAGATTAGGCTAAAATAGGACACAATTTCACAATCAGAGCTATTTGTTGGGGAAGCAGTCCATTTATAAAGGTAGAAATTATTTTCTAGGTGATCTGAAAATCAAATTGTGACAAGCTAGACAAGTAGGATTGTGAAGAGATCATTTCAGTTGAGTAAGTGACTTGCAACTAGGAGACTGTTTTCGTCACAAAAGTATTGTTTCTTGATGGATGATAGTTTGTGGAGTTGATTGGAGATTATAAGGGATGGTCCAAAACATCTCGACGACTCTTTTTTCAAGTTGCAAACATCAGACTTAGGTGGGAAATGACAAATGCCAAATTTGTCAATTTTTACAAGTGTTGAAAGCACCATTTAATGCAGCGAACATGGCTAATACTCCATCAATTGAACAGTATACTACAGCAAACCTGTGATCACCAGCTTGGTGAAAGTTAACAACTCATTCTAATTGGGGCAGAGAGTGGAATTTGAAGGATTTTAGAATTTTAAATCGACTAATTTTCACATAATTTCTTTATTTGGGAATCATGAAGGGAAAGAGGAGTGATACAACTTGAGTAAAATCACAATTGCAAGGGTTGGCTTATTTGGGAACCTTTAAGTTTCTATGTTCTAAGCAAAAAAGATGGTGAATAAGGGTGGGCTTTCAATTGCAGATGATTGAACAACAAATACGAAGGAGTTAGATGCTTGTTTAAAGACTTCAATTAGTACTTGACTGAGATAGTGATGTGAGGAACGAACGCTCATTCTTTCTAGAGTTTTCACCCAATTAGGGTTTCCCCAAGGTTTCTGGGTGTTGTGTGCTTGATATTGTGTTTGCATATACTCTGTTTTAAGTTAATTCACGTGGCTTCTTCTATTTGACCATGTGTATATTGTTGTTCGCATTCACTAAAAGTGAATAAACAATGGTTGAGGCTTACAGTGTGAGTTGAGTATAATCCGTGTTTTAGGGATCACTAGGTGAAGGCCAAACAGCAGTTAGGTAAATGAGACCCCCTTTGGAAATCCAATAAGGTTATTAATTTCAACTTACCTTACATATTGTTCAAATTTTCTTCCCTAGATTCGAACTTCGCGACCCTTACATGAAATTTTCTAAAAATGATATTTGAAAATGAAAATGGCATTGGGGACAGGGATGGAAGATCGATGGACGGTGGTACATAGCTTAAAACTCTGATACAGAAACCCTACCAGAAGCATAATATCTAAATTTTATCTGACATTTCAATCTCAATATATAAGTAATGTAATCTTACCCATTCTATTTATTATGGCCATTATTCTCTCCCTTTTGCAAGGATCCACTCCGTGGCTCTCCAAAAAACATTCGACCACCTTGCCTTCAACACCATTCCTGCACATTTAAAAGATCAATCCTCTCTTCATTTGAAAGGTTGTTAAAACAATAAAGCAATTTGAATTAGAAAAACAAATGGCATCCGATTAAAAATAAGAAACAGAAAAATGACTTATGACCTACCTTGCATACTTGTGATCGTCTATGCAGCAAACCGTGACAACACAGAGTAATAAATAGTGAGTGTAAACAGGGTTTCTAGAGAATTCTGAAAGGGGCTATTAAAGAATAGAGATAGGAAAAAAATACTGACCAATGTCGTGTAACAGGGCTGTCAGCTCAACCTGTTAAAACCATATGTATAAGCCTGCAGGACAAAACAATCAATTGATAATGAATAAATGAAAAAATTTGCTTACTATTTCCATGCTTTCTGGGGGCAACTGTTCTTCAGCAGCGAGTGAAAGGGCAAGCTTACGAACTCTGAGCGCATGGAAGGCGTCGTGAGAAGCGTCCCACTGCCCCATTACCGAATGAACCAGCGCCTCTGCTGCTTTCACCGCCTTGCTCATGATTTTTCTTCGAAAGCTGTTCTTCACACAAAAGAAGCATACAATACCATGCCACGATTCGAACATACAATACCATGCCATGAAGAACTGCCAACTAGATGATGATGGGACCCACATTTCGTGGGCGGTTTCAGATATGCAGTTTTCAAACGTTACTTCATTTGTTTTAATTCTAGAATTCAAATTTGAGTTGGAGACGATTTCGACCCCGACTCCTTAAGAAAGTCAAGAACAAAGAAGAGGAAAGTTTTAACCTTCAAAGGTTAAATATAGACTATAAGATTGATTGAACTTTTAATTTTATAACGGTGTTATAATAGGAATCAACTATCAAGATATTTACACTTGTTCTTGTTGTCCTTGAAGGCATCACACTCTAAAATGAAATGTTTTTTCTGTTTTCGTGAGCTTCTTTCAGCCCTTTTCTAACGTTGATGAGAATTAGTTCTTAACAAGGCAATAAGAATTTTGGCTCTCTAGGAAATATTAGCCACTATGTACTCTTTTTTATGACGATAAAAGTGGAATTGAACTCATTGATATAATATTTTTTCTTTCTCCCTAGCTCTTTACTCTGAATATGCTTGTAGAACTTATCCATTACAAAAGCCTTTATCTTTTTAGTATTCATGAGACGCGTATTCAAGTAGATATTCTTGTTTTGTTACATCCACTTGTCTTCTTCCTTTTGCACAATATGTCATTGAAAACAACCTTATGTCATCTACCTTCTTCCATTTGCTTTTTACTTTTCAAATAACTTATGAGACACACTATAGCAATTGCTTCAGTAGGAGTAGACCTAATTTCACTCAACATGATATCGTAAGAAATTGCACTTTTAATTTTGAACTTGTTTATGATTAAACATTTATTAATTTGCTCAATTAGCTTCCACTATGAATTAGAGGTACTACTAGCCCACAATTCACACTCATAAAGTACAATCAAAAGCATTAAAGGCCCAAAAAGTGTTTGGATAGTTTTCCAATCTCATAGCTCTACCTTTCTACGTCTATTTTGATGAGCATAAAATGATTTCCAACCTCCCAAGTACTATTCTTTCTATAACCTTCCCAGCTTAGATTTATGTTGAAGTCAACCCTGAGAAATTTGTAATTTGTAAATTCTTCAAGAATACTACCTTCAAAATATAACTTATGTTGGTTTTGTTTTCTTCTATTAGAGAAAACCATGACTTTTGTCTTATTGATATTGGCTTGCATCCCCACCACTCTACAAAAAATGCTCAAGGGCATATAAGTGCTCTTACGAACCAAGAGCCAATTTAGTAATCAAAATGAGGTCATCTGCATGAAGAAGAAGCCTTATCATAAACTCGTCAAAGTAGATACCATCACCATCTTGCAAATGTAACCACTCTTCAAGCTTGTCAATATATAAGCCAGAAAGGGTAGGGGATAGGAGGCACCCTTGCTTGACCCCAATATCACTCCTAAAACTTTAAAAAATGTCAGCTTAGGTTTTGATTTTGACTTTAACATCCTCGTAAAGCCTATGGACAACTGCTCTAAGATGCATAAGAATCCCAAGTTCTTCCATTTTATGCCAAATCTTATCTCTGGGGGCCATGTTGAAAGCATTTTTGAAATCAACAAAGCAACAAAAGGCTTTTTCCCCCAAAATTTTTAATGATGTTCCTCGAAGTAATACCATGATCAACTGTGGAATGCTTAGGTTTGAAACCAACTTGCCCTTTTACATGTTTATATTGTTCTTTCATCCACTTGCCAATTCTATCTATTATGTTGCCAAATAATTTTATAAATAGAGGATTTATCATCATGGTTTTATAATTGGAGGGATTATTGACATCACCACTCTTGAAAAGAGGCATTGCTAAGGTATCATTCAATCTTTAGGAAACATAGGCCAAATGTTGTTCAATATTTTCATTACGTGTGGTGCAAGAGTTTTCATACCCCACTTTAAATACTATGCTTGAACCTTGATAATGTCTTTTGTTTTTCAAACATTTCTCAATACCCATCTCAATCTCTTGTATAGTGAAAATATTTAAAGTAGTGTTGATCAAGGTCAGGAGTTAACCTCATAATCTTGCTCATAAAGTTGCCTTGCATAACTATTATAGATGGATTTGTCTACTCTGTGAATATGTATTGCTAGTTATCTTGTTAAAATCTCGAAGAATAGTATAAGTTATTTGGAAAAGAAATTATTGTTTTTTATGTCATCATGGAATTATGCAAGAAGAAGAATATAGGGCATGTCGTTTGCTTTAATCTTGCTATGATATGTTTTAAGTGTATGGTATAGCATTTTTTTATATTGTCAAGGTAAGGGTTTATCTATGACGTTAATGAAATTATCTTAGGAATTTAATTGTGTTTCATTATGAGGTAGGACGAATGATCTAGGGCACATTGTCTAACATCATTTTTTCTTTCTTATGTTATATTTTAAGTTTATAATTTTAAAAAAATCACTTAATACTACGAAGGCAAGGTTTACATTTGGTTTTCATGAAATATTTTAAAGGTTTTTCTTAAGGACTCTCATGAGGTCCTCTAAATCTTGACAATCTCTTATTTTGGATGGTCTTGCAAGTAATACAAATTGGATCTATATAATCCATCAAGTTAAAATTACTTAACTAGAAAATTGTAAACAGATGGACAAAGGTCTCATTTTATTTTTTAATTGAAATAAAGTAAGACATCTAGACACCCATCCTCTCTTCCATAAAACCCCCTGGTTTGAGGAGAGTGATGAAGTACATAAGGCAAAATCATGTAGATTGTAGTGGAAGTGAAGTGTATAAGTAAGATCAAATGTTGAAGGATGTGACCAACATTAGCCAAAGGACTTGAGTAGACATTCTAAACTATTTTGGAATTATGGATCTTGAGGAGCTAATAAACTAGATCATTGGTCTAGACGAGACTTTTGTTATGGTTCTACTATCATATATTTACAATTATATATTATGCATTCCTAAGTATAATAAGCTAAGCACTTGTTGCATGCTTAATCCTAACATAAATATTAGTTAAGACATTAATATCTCTTAATTGGGATGAAGGGGTATGCCCCTACATAGTTAAGCCTAAAAATAAGGAAGAGAATGCTCTCCCATATAATCATATCACCTATTATTGTATTCATATGTTATTATCTCAATATTGGATGGCAACCCCTGAATTCATATATATCCAAAAAATAGATCATAACATTTTTTATTATGAGGGGATCGTGGACTCAAATAGGGTGAAATTTTGAAGACTAAGTTGAAAGGTCATGTTATGATATGTTGGAAGGAATTATAATTAGAAAGGAATAGAAAAGGAAGGTTGGGCATTGAAAAGTTGGATTGAATGGTGGAGAAGTTGAAAGTTGAGCTCATTGTGGCCAATTACTAGTTAAAATTGTATGCACGAAAATAGGAAAATAAAATTAAAAAAATTTTAAAAAATTTAAAAAAAAAAACATAAAAAAGAAATTGAACCTAAATCATATTTACCAGTTTCACTGCAAACCTAAAAAGGAAAGATGTATTGATGTTGCTTCAGCTTGAAGGTATGTGTATGCATGATCTTTGTAGCATAACACCTGTGATTGGTTGATTTTGACCAAATGAATCTGCATAAGATGTGAGATTTTCAAATGATGAAGAAATGATCTTATTTAATGACTTTCAAATGAAAAACCAATGGAAAATGAGGAGAAGAATGATGATAATGAGTCAACTCAACTACAAATTAAAACTTTATCATTTTGAGTAAATGAGAGGATAATATTAAATTATTCATTTAATTGATGTATAATTGTGCACATACAATTTCCATTTAGAGATTGAGTTTGACTAAGAAAGAAAAATAAGTTTCTAAAATAAAAATGTGTTAATTTAGGAAGAATATTATGTTTCAAATTTAAAGAAGAGACAATTTAGGAAGAAAGTATATGTTTCTAAAATGAAGACTGGAGAGATGGAAATGGAAACTATGAATGGATAATTAGCTCACATTTAATTAAATAATAAAATATTATTTAATAAAATAATTAAATAAAAATGTATTAATCAGATAATTTTAAAAACTATTTAATTATAGAAGAAAATAACAAAGTAGAATAATTAAATAATTTAAAGTTATTTAATTAATTTAGAAGAAATGAGGAAAAACATCAAATCTAAATAATTGAATTATTTAATTAGTATTAGAAGAATGGAATTGATAAAACATGATGAAGAATTGTGTTGGTCGTTTTTAGGTGTGTACATTTTGCCCTCTTTGATACAATGTTTGAAGTAGCATTGTTCTTGTCATGCCTGTGAAGTGTATACCTGCAGCTGCAACACAAAAAACTCAATAGATCATTACAAGCATGGTTAATGAATTTAAAGCAAAGAAAGATAAAACCATAGCTAAGCGATCTATCGCCTCCTAGTAAATGCGAGTATGAATTTTGCTCTCAAATCTAGTTAGGCAAATTCTAGTGACTTGACTACACCTAGATGGAGGATTTAAATGATAAATGATGCATTTAAGCTAGCAATGATAATGATTAAGCTACATGATTCAATGATTATGCTATAAAATATCCTAAAATGATGTCATTAAGCTATGATAACAATGCTAAGATTGATAAACTAAGATTGCATATGCCTATAATAACAATGCATGAGATGCAAATGAGATGGGATGATTATTGAGATGCAAATGAGATGGGCCCTTTGTGCTCCAAAATGAGGTCTATTTATAGGATTTCCAAGGCCAGGGGGTGAGGTGGCAGGAATCGACGGTCAAGATTAAGTCTGAAGATATCAATGGTGAAATTGGAGGAGGTTGGCAAAGAGGTTGGATTAAAGGGAACATTTGTCATCTTTATGGTGACAAGTGTCAAGAGGCTTCTAGAAGAGGTTGGATGAAAGGGAACACTTAGTGACAAGTGTCACAAAGCTTTGCTCATGAGAGGGTAAAGTACTCAAGGAAAGGGGACATGTGGTTAGATGGAATGGGTTAGGTTTAGGAATGGTTAGGTTAGGTGGTTAAAAGTTAGGAGAATTAAATTTAAAAATTCAAATAATAAGAAAAGGCTAATTAATTTCAACAACTCATAATTGAATTATTTTAATTAATTAGGAGATTAGAAGAAATGATTTTGATGTAGAAGAATTAATTAATTTGAATTAATTAATCAAAGGGGATTATTGAAATGAACCTATTAAATAAATCCTTAGATTTATTAATAAGTAGATGAAAAGGGGGGATTTAATCAAATTGTTGATGAATTCAATTAAATTGGGGAGGGAGATTAATTAAATAATGGCTTGTTCAATTAATTATCTTCAGACCATTTTTAGGTGTATACATTTTGCCCCTCTTTGAAGTGAGGTGTGATGACGCATTGATTCAAAGAATAATCTCATTTTGATGATGATATTGGTTCAATAGGATGCCCCAACTCTTGATTGCTAAATTTGCAGTATGATGATACCCCCTCGGGAGATCAATTGAGATAATTGATCTTTGGAGTTTTTGGATCTTTGCGAAATTGATATCCTAATTAGAAATGATTTGATTTTTGCAACTGTGGTTGATGAAAATGTGAGTTCTTCGATTAGCTTGATTAATAAGATCAAGATTTAGTCTGGTTTCAGGAATGACACCTCCTGTAGAAGACAAAGATGATCAAAGTGTATGGTTTCAGGAACGATATATCCTGTATAAGACATAGATCAGAACGTCTGGTTTCAGGAAAGATACATCTTGTATAAGACATGATAAAGTCGATTATGTTTGATTGATTGATTGAATTAAGAAGGTTGATTAGATAAAGAACTGACAGTTTGTTGATATTAGGTTGTAGAAAGATTTGGATATGCTGATGTTGATTCTGTTGAGAGAGTAGCATAAGATTTTCGTTGGGTCGACAATATCTAAAGAGATATGAGTCATTAGTCTAATTGTGCATACACTTGTGATAATACCTTGATGATTCCTGCGATAAATTTAACCTTGGATAAAAGGAGTATGCGAGATCCCATGCAAGAATGAAATGCAAGCTATGACCGGACTAGTCACTGGATTATTGTGTTTTGTCATCATTGAGCTTTTGAAATGTGGGAAGTGAGTGTAAACATCGATGGTATAATTAAACCACGATGACTTGAGCACTTATTTCCTGGATTTTGATATAGCAAGTTAGCACAAGCATTGATGTATAATTAAACCGAGGTGACCTGAGTGTTGCTTACGTAAAACAGACAGTATTAATTATTTTAATATGTAAATCAGAAATGTCTTCAATGATACTCTGATGATCATGTCCCAAGACAAATTTGCACATATTAATGATTAATTTTCAGATAACAGACAAGAAAAATATCATGTTCCTTCCTTGTTCCTCTAGTCAAAGACATCCTGGAGTCACTCAGAAATCATGATAGCGAAGAGAAATATAGAAAATTTGAACAATCATGTTAAAATCATTATCCAGAAGATATTATCCACTGAAAAGTGTGTGATGTGCTTAGATTGACTTTGTAATAGCTTAATAATTGATAGTTTGATCTCGTGTTAAACATTGGATGTGTCTCAGTTTTCGCTTGATAAGAGTTGTCTAACTATTGTTCTACTTATTTGATTAAGCTCGAAATGATCAAGAGGTTTGCCCCCAGCTAGGTGTAGGATTTTGCCCCAAGCCTAGAAACAAAGTCGTTATGATATATCCAATGATCTAAACCATGGCAAGAAGCCACCTGGGATGCTTGTGTATGTACAAAGGCTTTATTATGATCAGCGCTGATGGAAAATGAATGAATGCAAGCAGAAATATGCATGAACTAATAGATGGAAGAGCTAGTGAACAGATAGCGCATGTTTGTCAGGTTTTCACCATCTGTTTTTATTGCACTTTTTCTCATATTTGATTTTTGATTTTTTCATTGTTTTTCACTGTTTTTGTACTTTTTGCTTTTTCACTGTTTTTGGATTTTTCTGCTTTTTCAGACATAAAACTTTTTCAGATGCATGCTATTGATAGGTTCCTCGAGCTGATCTCCATCCTGTGTTGATAGCTGATATGCTCCCGATCCAAACAATGTTGTGACCACAAATGGACCTAACCAGTTTGGTTCAAACTTTCCTTTCTTTTCTCGATTTGCCTGGTTGCGTGGATTTTTCTTTACCACTAGTTCTCCAACTCGAAAGACTCGTGGTTTGACCTTATAATTATAACTTTGGCACATTATTTGTTGATATACCTTTAAATGATCAAAGACATTTTGTCTTCGTTCATGGATCAATTCTAACTCTTGTAATCTAGATACTTGTTGTTCTTCATCTGGGATGAGACCTTTTAATGATACTCATAGAGAAGGTATCTCTACTTCTATTGGCAGTATTGCTTCTGATCCATAAACAAGAGAGATAGGTGTGGCACGTGTTGGTGTGTGGATACTGGTATGATAGGCCCATAAAGCAGAGTTTAATTGAATATGCCAATCTTTGCCAGCATCATTCACTCTTTTTGAGAATTTTCAGAATAGTTTTGTTAGATGCTTTTGCTTGCCCATTTCCCTGTGGATAATAGGGTGTGGAGAATCTATGTTGGATCTTGAACTTCTCACATAGCTCTTGTACATCCTGATTCTTGAATGGTCGCCCATTATTAGTAATAATGGTCCTTAGTATTCCATAGCGACAAATGATGTAGTTCAAGATAAATGCAGCAATTTGTTTTCCTGTGATATTTGTGAGAGGTATGGCCTCAATCCATTTTGTAAAATATTTTATAGCTACAAGGATGAATTTGTGTCCATTAGATGAAGAAGGATTTATCTTTCCTACTAGATCAAGACCCCATTGACAAAAAGGCCAAGATGTTGCTAAAGCATGAAGTTCTTGTGTTGGTGCATGAATCAAACTCCCATGGATCTGACATTGTTTGCATGTTCTAGCTATCTGAAAAGAATCTCATTCCATAGTTGGCCAATAGTAGCCCAAGCGTATGAGTTTTTTCAAAAGGGTAAGACCACTTGAATGAGTGCCACAAATGTCATTATGGACTTCATTTAAGGCCTTCTCAGATTCTTCTTGTTCGAGACATCTTAAAAGAGTATCGTCCAGACCTTGTTTAAACAGGGTATCCGCGACGAGAGTAAAATGGGAGGATTGGCGAATAAAGTCTCTTTTGGTTCTTTGATAAATCAGGAGGTAGGGTGTTGTCTTTCAAGTATGTGTAAGTTTGGCCATAGCGGGAGGAATCATGCCCGACAAGGTGACAAATAGTTTTGGGATCAAGACAATTATGAGCAGGGTAAAACAATTCTTCCACCAGGAATTCATAATGCTGTTAATTTTCTTGTGTTTGAAGGAGAGAAGCAAGTGTAGCCATGGCATCTGCTGCTTTGTTGTCATTTCTTGGAATCTGCTGAAAAGTTATTTCTACAAAGTACTTCTTGATATCATCAACCATCTTTTTATAAGGCATCAATTTTTCATCTTTTGTTTGATAATCGTCATTAATTTTATTGATGACGAGCTGAGAGTCTCCAAAGACTTGTAGTTGTGTAATGTTCCATTCTACAATTATTTTGATACCTGTAACCAAAGCTTCATATTTTGTTGTATTGTTGGTGCATGGAAAGCTTAATTTGTATGCCTTTGGAATTGTATAACCTTGTGGTGTGATGAATAGAATGCTTTCTCCTGATCCATGTTGTGTCTCATTATTGATGCTTGCTCCTAGACTTATATTCAGGTGATGTATTGTAAGATATGGATCAAACCCTAGAATGTATGTATATGACCAGGTAAAAATGATTTGCCATCTTCTGTGGGATTCAAAATAATTATGTCTTGCTAGTTCTGATAGAGAGGTTGTTGGATATAGATCAGTTGTGCCAATGTTAACTACCTTATCAGTTCTATTAGGATAGATGACCTCTCTTGATAAAATTCAGGTAAGGTGTCAAATCTCCCATCTTTTGGTGCCTCAAGGAGGTTTTCACCGTTAGATGCATCCTCTCTTTTTACTTTTTCTCGGTCTAATGTTGCCAAGAAATGGTTTTCAACATTAGATCTGATATTATTTTTTTTATATTCATTTTTGCGACTAGGAGATTTAACACCCACTTGACATGAAGATACATTAGCGAAATCCCCGGTGAGAGTTGTTATGGGTTCGATTGTGTTAAGATATACGGATATAGCATGGTCATTCGGAAAGGTATCAATGTTAGTATGTCCTTCATTTTCCCAATCCATAGGTTCAGGAGGGATTAAGGATAAAGGATCCTCATGTTGAATTATGTCAAAGATATTAGGGATCATGATAGAGGTGTCAGAGCTTTCAATATGTATTTCCATGTCTAGAACAATACTCTCATCAGAATGACCTTGCATAAGAAACTCCTGATCGTCCTCGGTTAAGTCCATGTCAGCCAAATGTGATTCTGATTCAAGTAGGCTAGTTCCTAATGTTTGTCCTGCATACATGTGAACTACATCGACTTCTATATTTGCTTCTTCCCTTTCAATTTCAAGTTTCTCTTGTTTGTTTTTCCATGATAGCAAATATTCTCCGGTCCCTTGATCTATTAGCTACATTTGTTTTTCCATGTTTGATAAAATTGATGCAAATGATTGTTCTTTAGATTGTGTGCTTGAATATGCTCCCTCTCTGTTATGTGGAACAATGACCTCTCGAGCTTTCAGATTACTACAACACTGCAATGGATCTAAGTCTGCTAATATTGTGATTTCTTGTCCATTGTATGGAAATTTTAAGCACTGATGACATGTTGATGTAATAGCTTGTATGTCTTGTATCCATGGTCTCCCCAAGAGTATGTTGTATGGTAGGTCCATGTCTAGAACTTGGCATGTTGTGTCTTTTTGTAAAGGTCCCACTCTAAGGGGTAATACCACAATTCCTTTAGAGTAATGTTCTTCTTCACCATATGCTTTGATTTTTATCCTTTTCCGGGGATCAACTGCATCTTCTGAATAACTTAGAGCACGAACAAGACTTAAAGAGCAAATGTTTAAGCTAGCTCTCCCATCTATTAGGACATGTTTAACAAGCGTTCTATGAACGAGGACTTCAATTTACAAGAGAGCATTATGGCGATGTTGCAATGAATTAATGATTGGATATGAAGGAGATGAGCTTTGAATAGGATCCTCTGAAATAGGTTTGATGGCAATTATGGATATCCCTTGGGGAACTGCATCTTTGGATGTATTCTTTGGTGATGATGCTATGGAAGGTTCTTGCAAGCTTTCAAGAGGTGTAGGAATAGATGCCTTTGGAGCGTCAATTTGCTTATAGGGGAATGAGCTATTGCTAGACATAGGTGCACAATTTTGATCTTTCTCAACCAAATCCTTTAGAGATCTCTTTAAGAGGTACATAAAAGAGTCGCCTTTCTTCAGAGATGTGTTTGAATCCTTGCGAGATTGTGATATACTTGGATTTTGATTTTGGACATGTTTTATTTCTCTTATATGTTGTCTTGTTACTTGTATTTTGCTTTGGTATGTCATGTTGATATGATTTTCAGCTATTTCAAATGTTTTTGTTTCTGTTTCAGGGGTTCAATTATCCAAATGTTGTTTTGATAATTGATCAACTATCAAGGTAAATGTGATGGCGCGATATGATACAAAAAGATGATTCAAGTGTTTAAAAGTTTGCAAGTTTTTCGATCTTCAGTTTAGGAGTGCAATGATGATGATTTGATAAAAATCAAGTCCAGTGGGAACGATATTTCCTACGATGTGGGACAAGATTGTCTTGACCAAGCATTGTAGTTTCATGATAAAGGATGATAGATCTTGATCAGAAACTATGTTTGAGTGATCAGTTTATCAAATAGGGTGATAATGCACTTTGAGATGTTTAGATCTTGAACTTGTTGAGGGTGAGCACTTGAAAATCTTAAGGTGTTTATCTTGTAGAGTCTAATTTTGACAGCTGATAACTTGACCAAGCAAACTAAGAAGACAATTTAATCATAACAGATGTTTATGATTACTGCAAATTGATCAAACAAGAATGACAGATCTGAAAAAGGCATGAAAGAAGAGCTCTGGACTGATAAATACAGAAACTCGTACAACAGAATACAACCCCAAACGACAAGAGATACAAGACCATACGATAAATTAGAAATTTCATGTAAAAAGCTCAGTTTCGTACGACATTTCTTTCTAAACCATACAACAAAAGATTAACCCCATACGACAAATCACCAGATAGTATGACAAAGAACCTAACTCATACGACAGAGAATAGGACAGAGATAAAAAAATATTTGTTTTGTCAAATTTGGATTAGTGAATTTTGATGTTTTGCTTATGTTTTCCAGTTTTAGATGTTTGATTTTTCAATTTAGGGATGAATACACAACAAACACATGATGCGATAAGTGACTCCAAGCATGCTAAACTCTAAGGAAATTGGCTGAGGAGAGAAAACCTTTGCTTGCAAATTTAGGTACACACCCAATAGCTAATCAGAATACGGCCGCTAAGTCTCACGCAATGGATTCTTAATGCCGTATTATCCAACTCCAAACGCTAATGGGGGCACGATATGGCAAGTGTCTTGGGAGAGTTACTATATCTCTTGCACGAAGATTATCACCCTTTTAGAGGTGAATCGGGTAGCTTCTAATTTAACCGAAACTAGTAAGGGATTCGTTCGACACGTCGGGGTATAATACTCAATTAAGAGGTCTCCCAGCCTTGAGAACCAAGGTTCAATATACCCAAAGGTACGGAGGAGTGCTATTCTTGAGCACTATCGTTGACTTGATTTTCATAAAATTACATTTATTTTATAGTGGGTTGGATTACTTGGTGTTAGCCGTTCCCACTTAGGTCGTTCCCCTCTCACCGACCTTAATGGCTAAGAGTTATTAGCTCCTCGGGAGGGCAGGCCTGCTAATGATATGCACTAATGAAAGAAAATGATGAGTCTAGCTTTCTGATCACCTAAGAAAGGTGAGAGCATACTCGCCTATCATCAAAAACACAAAATACATGATTGTTCATTCCTTTAGCAAAAGACAAGTGTGCCTAGAAATATTTAAGAGATACACAAAGTTTTGTTGAATTCCTTTAGGAAACCTACAAAATAGACGCATTAGTAGTCATGATGTGTTTTTATGCTGTTAGAATATTTAATCTTTACTTAGCTTAGGTTTATTTTTATTTAGTTTAGGATATTCCTTTGGAATTCCTACATTTAATTTGTCCTCTAGTACATGTGTGAGGACAAGTCATTTCTTTTATTTTCCTTTATTAAGGAATATTAGAATTCCTCCATAAGAGGATGTGGACACATGGCACACACATTTTATGAATGGTGGCATTCATAGATTTGGGAGTCACTTTGTAACTCCTCTCCTCATCTCTATTTAAGAGATGCCTCCTCTCTCATTTCTTCTTAATGACAATATTGTAAAGAGCTTCTTGCTCTCTCTCTCTCTCTCTCTCTCTCTCTCTCTCTCTCTCTCTCTCTCTCTCTCTCTCTCTCTCTCTCATTTTTAGGCATTGCCTCATTCATAATATCACAAGGGGTTTTTCTTTGCTTTTCCCCTTTCAAAAGTTCTTGTGCCTCCTTCTTCACATTTGGGTGATGCTCCAAGGTCTTTGCTTTTCTCATGGTAACAATTACTTCATCATAAACTTTCTTGGATTAATTTTCCTTTCCTTGCTCTTTTATTTCCTTTCATGGTATCAGAGCAGGTTTCTAATCTTTGTTTTAAGTTAACATTGATGAAGGTTACCATTCTGTGGAGTTCACCTTGTTGGAGGCATTCTTGAGAGGAGAAGAAGTTCTTTTACTAATATTTTCTATTGTGCAGGTTTTGGTTTCAAATTTTAACTTTTTTTTCAAACTTGTTAACAAGTTTGCCTGCAGGTTTAATCTCTTATTCTAGTTAGTTTTTATTAAAAAAAAAAAAAGGGCTTTGGAAGGCTTGCCGCCAAAGTTCCTTCTTTCTAGTTTAAATTTAATTATTTTTTAAAGTTTTGGAAGGCTTGCCGCCAAAACTCCAGTGCTAACTTCTTTTCCTGCATACTTTAGATTTCATATTCATTTGTTTTGGAAGGCTTGCCGCCAAAACAGTTTCTTCATAAAGTTGTTTCTCTGATTCATATTGCAGGTTCTCACATTTTGGTTACTTGCAAGCTTTTTTTTATTTAAAAAAAAAAAAGAAATTTAAGCTTCCTTGCAGGATTTTATTATCAAATTTTCTCATTTTCTAACCTCATTCACAGAATACTAATTTTTTTAATATCTATTGCTCTATTTCAATCTTTGTTTGTGCTTATTTCAGCCTGGTTTACTTTACATAATAAATCTTACATTTTATTGAGAAAATGCGTTGTTATGCATTAGATTATCAGCTACAATCCTAGCTTATTCATTTCAAGATAAGTTTGATAATCTAAAACTGTAGTTCATTCCTAAGATTCGGAAAAGATTGATTAGCTTTCCATTAGTTTTTTCAAATACGTTAAAAGAAGAGGGTGATTTTGCAGTCTAATTCAGAGTGACTTTACCTTGTAACTTGGGGTTTATGCAAAGCTGTCATGTAAATAAAAGACAACTATAAAAATCCACATCATTAAATAGTTAACTAGCAGATGAATGCCAAAAGAAAATTAATAGATTATCAATTCATTGCCATAATGTTCTCTTAGAACTAAAATTCACTCTGTTGTTTTGCTGCATTGGTAGAACCATCTGAAATAGCTGAATGTTGGCTGTGTGTAAGCAAAAATATGATTCAGAATTATATTAAACTGCACAAAAGAAGAAACTAAAGGCTGATGAAGAAACACTGTCTGCGTATGCTTCCTAAGTTTATTCAATTCATTTGGAACTTTGTAGCTCGTTCTATATTCCCATAGTATTGTTCCTACCAAAACCTGCGTTGAGTTATTTGTTCTCCTGAAGAAATAGGTGGATATAAGAAGTTGAATTGTTATGAGTTTATTGTATGCCAGAAAAAAAGATATAATCGGCAATCATCAAACACTTGTAAATCAAACACTTCATTGACCCGTGCCTCCTTAACATATTCAAACACTTCATGTCATTTAGCAGGTTCGAATTGTTCTTTCAAAGCTTCTGTGGATTTAAACAACCAAGTCTGTAACACCTCCACGCTTCCTTCAGCTGTAACATAAGTGCTCCAAGCTGAGTCATTCACCGTTACACCAAGTCATAAGCGCTCCACGCTGCATACCTCCTCGCTCAGTTTGGTCTTGAAAATCTTCTCTCCTTGCAATCTCGAGCTCCCTGTCATATTTTCCACCCAATTTTTAGGGCACCCACCGCTGAATCCAAAGTAGGCATTCTTAATTCTGAGGCTGTTTTCATTGCCAGGCTGTTTTCATTGACACTGTGCGCTGCATGTTTGTAACGTTGCTCATTCCCTGCAACTTTGTTTTTTCTGTTTTAACGTCTCTGCACCTCTGCATAGTAACGGCAGTTGATATATACAAAAATTTTAGATAGTTTATTAACCCTTGGGAATTTGACACATACGTCAGTTGATATAAAAAAAAAAAATTATTTTTGTATATAGTAACGCCAGTTGATATAAAAAAAGGTTTAAATAGTTAATAACGTTAAAAATTTTAGTTATAAAGTTTTTTTAATTTTCAAATAAAAGTCTTTGAATAAAGTTTTTCTAATAAAATTTTTTAATATAAAATAGTTATTAAGATTTACAATCTGTTTAAATAAAATTTAAAAAAAATCAATTTCAATTTGTTATTAAAGTTTGAATATAATTTTTTTTGGTAAATATTTTTTTAAAAATTTGTTATTTATGATTTAAATATAACATTTTTACATAAATTTTGTTATAATTCTTACTCAAATTTGGTTTTAAATCAAGGAGGTTAATTTTTATTTATTTTTAATCAAAGAGGTAATTTTTTTTTACAAACTATTATTTTGCTATCATGTCTACATTAATTCCAGAAATTAAATTAAATAGTTCCAATTATCATTCTTGGAAAACACATATCTCGTTTATTTTTCGTTTCAAACACCTTTTGGATGTTGCGACTGATAAAACATTTGAACCCGCTACATCTGCTCCTCAAGCCGACCTAGATAGATGGAAGGCTCAAAATGAGGAAGCACTTGGTTTAATTGGTATTTCAATGGTTCCTGATTTGTATGTTTTAATTGGAAATTGTACAAAAGCACATGAAGCTTGGGAAATTTTAAAAACTACTTATGATAGCTCAAATGAATCCCGAAAAATTCAACTTCAAGATCAACTTGAAGATCTAAGGTATACGGATTTTAAAACTATGGATGAATTCTTATTAAAGTTTGATTCTGTTAATAGTCAATTAACTGGTTTAGGAGTTACTCTTGCTGATTTACGTTTAATTCATCTTATTCTTAAAAAATGTCTTCCTCGTCAATTTCAACAATTTCTTACGAATATTCATGCTCAACTTGCTATTCCTAGTTTAGCTACTCAATTAACATATGATATTTTTCGTAATTTATTGCGTCAAGAGGAAGCTAAATTAATTCAATTTGGTACTCTTAAAAGTAGTGAACATGCTTTTATGTCTAAAAATCAAAATCATAATAATACTTTTAGATCCAATAATAATAAACATAATCATAATCATAATAATAATCATAATAATAATCACAAATCTTCTAATTATCAATCTCATTCTAAATCCTATCATAATAATTCTCATAATAATAATCATAATAATAATCACAA
The DNA here is from genome assembly GCF_030272615.1 of Cryptomeria japonica. Taxonomy (NCBI): domain Eukaryota; kingdom Viridiplantae; phylum Streptophyta; class Pinopsida; order Cupressales; family Cupressaceae; genus Cryptomeria; species Cryptomeria japonica. Next base: position 612,329,167 of record NC_081410.1, on the reverse strand, counting down.
TAATCAAAGGAATAATTCTCAAACAAGACCCCATTGCACATATTGTGGGAAAGATGGACATATTACTAATAATTGTTTTAAGAAACAAAATGGTAAAAAGCCCATGAATCAAAATAATCAAAATAATCAACATAAACCTCATTATAAGAAGGGTAATAATAATGGTAATTCATCTCGTCATGCATTTACATGTACTTATAATGTTTCTCAACCACTTGAGTGGATTATTGATTCTTGTGCATCTCAACATGTTACTTCTCATAAAGAATGTTTTGAATCTTTGCATCCCGATACTTCTAATATTCCTGTTCAATTAGCTAATAATCATAGTTGTAAAGTTGAAGCTATTGGTGATGTGAATGTTCCTAATGGGAAATTACATGATGTTCTTTATGTTCCTGAATTAAAATCAAATTTGATTTCAGTTCCTAAACTTTGTCAAGATTATAAGATTAACTTTTATAGGGGCGTATGTTATATCATTGATCCAAACACTAATCATGTTATTGCTACTGCTAAAATGGATAGTGATAACTTATTCAAGTTCTATGAATTTGCTCCTCCAAAGTATTCTTTGCTTACTACTGTTGATTTTACTATATGGCATGAAAGACTTGGCCATCTCAATTCTGATTATATTTCACTAATGCAAAAAGCAAATATGGTTGATGGATTGCCTACTATTGTTCCTTCTCAAATTGTTTGCAATGGTTGCATGAGTGGTAAGATGCATAGGGAACCCTTTCCTCATGGTCAATCTTGGAGGGCATACACTAAATTGCACCTCGTTCATAGTGATCTCTTGGGTCCCATGGAGAATCCCTCCATCCAAGGTTCAAGGTATGCACTTACCTTTGTTGATGATTTTTCCAGAAGAACATGGATATATTTCCTTCATAGTAAGGATCAAGTGCTTGATGTTTTTACTGAATTTCATATGTTTGTAGAAAGGCAATCTGGTTCTAAAATTAAGATTCTTCGTACTGACAATGGAAGAGAATATGTCAATAATGCATTTAATGCTTATTTGAAATCTTTTGGAGTTAAACATGAGCTTACCGTTCCTTATACACCACAACAAAATGGTGTGGCAGAACGGAAGCATAGGACAATTGTTGAAATGGCTAGATGTTTATTGCATGCTAAAAATATGGATTACAAGTTTTGGGCTGAAGCTATGGCTTGTGCAACATATTTAATTAATAGAACACCTACCAAAGCCTTAAAGGATAAAACTCCTGAAGAAGCTTGGTCTGGTAGAAAGCCTAATTTGCAGAATTTAAGAATTTTTGGTTCCATAGCTTATGTTCACACACCTAAGGAGAAAAGAAAAAAATTAGATGCTAAATCTTCTCTTTTTATTTTTGTTGGTTATGATGAAAATACTAAAGGTTATAGAGTTTACAATCCTATTACTAACAAGGTAAAAGTTGCAAGAGATGTTTGTATTGCAGAAAAAGGCATTCATGATTGTTCTAAAGTGGAGGATGATGACCTTGGTCAAACCAAAGTTGTGCTTGTGGAGGACCAACCTCCTTCTCTTAACCCTACTCCTAATGCATCTCTTTCTATTCCTTCTAGTGATAGTGATGATGATAATAATAACTCTACTCCTCATGACTCTTCTTCTAGTGATGAATCCATTACTTCTAAAAGAAGACCTAAATGGTTTAAATCTTTAATTCAAGATAGTGATGAATACTTAGCTAGAATGGATAAACTTCAAGCTAGGAGAGTTAATTATTGTAATTATGCTTTAATGACTACTATTATGAATTCTGATGATCCTAAAACATTTGATCAAGCTAAAAATCAACCACATTCGCAAAAAGCAATGAAGGAAGAATATGATACACTAATTTCTAACCAAACTTGGGATTTAGTTCCCTTGCCTCATGGTAAAAATCTTGTTTCTTGCAAGTGGCTTTATAAAACTAAATTGAATGCTAATAATCAAGTTAGTAAATTTAAAGCTAGATTAGTTGCTAGAGGTTTTTCTCAAATTGAAGGCTTAGATTATACTGAAACTTTTGCTCCTGTTGCTAAAATGCCTACAATTAAACTTGTGCTTGCTTTAGCTTCTAGAATGAATTGGCCTATTCACCAAATGGATGTTAAAAGTGCTTTTCTTAATGGTGATTTACATGAGGAAATTTATATGTCTCAACCTCCTGGTTTTATTAAAGAAGGTAATGCACACTTAGTTTGTAAATTAAAGAAATCAATTTATGGATTAAAGCAATCTCCTAGGGAGTGGTATTCAAAGATTAATGAATTCTTTCTTTCTCAAGGCTTTATTAGAAGTAAAAATGATCCTAACTTGTATATTAAACATAGTAAAGATGATATTATAATTATTATCTTGTATGTGGATGATTTGATTCTTACTTCAAGTTCCAATACTTTGATTTCTGATATTAAGTTTCAACTTAATCAAAAATTTCAAATGACTGATTTAGGTTTTTTACATTATTTCTTAGGAATGCAAATTTGGCAAACCTCTAAAGGAATTTTCTTATCTCAAAGTAAATATGCTCAAGATCTCATAGAAAAGTTTAAAATGAATGATGTTCATCATGTTTCAATTCCTATTGAATTAGGCACTAAGTTAATGCTTGATATGCAAACTCCTCTTGTTGATCCTACTTTGTATAGACAATTAGTTGGAAGTTTAAATTATTTAACTCTTACTAGGCCCGATATTGCTTATAGTGTTGGTTTGGTTTCAAGATTCATGTCTAAACCTCAACAAACACACTTTAAAGTTGCTAAAAGAATTTTAAGATATATTAAAGGAACACTTAATGTAGGTTTGTTTTATGATGCAAATTCTAATTTTACTTTAAAAGGTTTTACTGATTCCGATCTAGGTGGAGATCCCAATGATGGGAAATCTACTTGTGGTTATTGTTTCTTTGTTGGTTCAGGAGCAATTTCTTGGAATAGTAAAAAGCAACAATCTACCTCTCTTGGATCCACTGAAGCTGAGTACAAAGGATGCACTAATGCTTCCAAAGAAGTCTTGTGGCTTAGAAGACTACTTGAAGATTTGGGTTTACCTCAACATGAACCAACTCCATTGTATTGTGACAACCAAAGTGCCATTGCCTTGGCTAAAAATCCAGTTTTCCATGCAAGGACAAAACACATTGCTCTCCAACACCACTTTATTAGAGAACAAATTGAAGACAAGCAAGTTTCACTCCTCTATTGCAAGGGGGAAGACCAAGTTGCAGATATTTTGACCAAGCCACTTTGTAAAGAAAAATTCCAATTTCATTGTAAAAATCTTGGATTACAACCCATTGAAGGGTTTGATGTAAGCTCCCCAAGTAAAGCTTAAGGGGGGGTGTTAGAATATTTAATCTTTACTTAGCTTAGGTTTATTTTTATTTAGTTTAGGATATTCCTTTGGAATTCCTACATGTAATTTGTCCTCTAGTACATGTGTGAGGACAAGTCATTTCTTTTATTTTCCTTTATTAAGGAATATTAGAATTCCTCCATAAGAGGATGTGGACACATGGCACACACATTTTATGAATGGTGGCATTCATAGATTTGGGAGTCACTTTGTAACTCCTCTCCTCATCTCTATTTAAGAGATGCCTCCTCTCTCATTTCTTCTTAATGACAATATTGTAAAGAGCTTCTTGCTCTCTCTCTCTCTCTCTCTCTCTCTCTCTCTCTCTCTCTCTCTCTCTCTCTCTCTCTCTCTCTCTCTCTCTCTCTCATTTTTAGGCATTGCCTCATTCATAATATCACAAGGGGTTTTTCTTTGCTTTTCCCCTTTCAAAAGTTCTTGTGCCTCCTTCTTCACATTTGGGTGATGCTCCAAGGTCTTTGCTTTTCTCATGGTAACAATTACTTCATCATAAACTTTCTTGGATTAATTTTCCTTTCCTTGCTCTTTTATTTCCTTTCATATGCAATGATCCTTTGACAAGCGTAATCTTCAATAAATCGTCCTGCAAAAACCAGTTAGGCTGTAAAAAAGCTCACAAACAGACTAGGGTTAGCATTAGTAGTAATCAATTAAAGCATTAAACCCTTAAAATACGGTCAATTTTAAAATCACAGAAGCAAAGTGTCATACGACACTATTTACCATATCGTACGAGTACCTTTCTGAGACCATACGATACGAGTCAAGATGAGAGCTCGTACGGTACTGAAATTTTCCTAAAGGCTCGTACGAGTTAGGATCTCTTATCGTTCCATCTCACAAAGTATGTCGTACTAGGCCAAAAAGGGACTCGTACGACATTCTGATTCAGACCCGACAGAGATAAAGATTTGATGATGTTCAAGAGGCCGAAAATGAGTTTTCGGGCCCCATAGTGGGCGCCAAAATGTCATGTCTGTGAAGTGTATACCTGTAATGCCTGCAGTTGCAACACAAAACATAGATCATTACAAGCATGGTTAATGAATTTAAAACAAAGAAAGATAAAACCATAGCTAAGCAATCTATCGCCTCCTAGTAAATGTGAGTATGAATTTTGCTCTCAAATCTGGTTAGACAAATTCCAGCGACTTGACTACACCTAGATGGAGGATTTAAATGATAAACAATGCATTTAATCTAGCAATGATAATGATTAAGCTACGTGATTCCATGATTACGCTAGAAAATATGCTAAAATGATGCAATTAAGCTATGATAACACTCCTAAGATTGATAAACTAAGATTGCATATGCCTATAATAACAATGCATGAGATGCAAATGAGATGGGACGATTATTGAGATGCAAATGAGATGGGCCCTTTATGCTCCAAAATGGGATCTATTTATAGGATTTCCAAGGCCAGGGGGTGAGGTGGCAGGAATCAATGGTCAAGATTAAGTTTGAAGATATCAATGGTGAAATTGGAGGTTGGCAAAGAGGTTGGATTAAAGGGAACATTTGTCATCTCTATGGTGACAAGTGTAAAGAGGCTTCTAGAAGAGGTTGGATGAAAGGGAACACTTAGTGACAAGTGTCACAAAGCTTTGCTCATGAGAGGGTAAAGTGTTCAAGGAAAGGGGACATGTGGTTAGATGGAATGGGTTAGGTTTAGGAATGATTAGGTTAGGTGGTTAAAAGTTAGGAGAATTGAATTTAAAAATTCAAATAATAAGAAAAGGCTAATTAATTTCAACAACTCATAATGATTTGTTTTAATTAATTAGGAGATTAGAAGAAATGATCTTGATGTAGAAGAATTAATTAATTTAAATTAATTAATCAAAGAGGATTATTGAAATGAACCTATTAAATAAATCCTTAGATTTATTAATAAGTAGATGAAAAGGGGGGATTTAATCAAATTGTTGATGAATTCAATTAAATTGGGGTGGGGGGGAGATTAATTAAATAATTGCTTATTCAATTAATTATCTTCAGACCATTTTTAGGTGTATACAGTTCCAAATAAGAAAAAAAGTATGTAAGAAGAAAAAATAGAAATGAAGAAGATAATGATGATAGGCATGCCCTAGTGGAGTATGAAACAAAAATTTAGAAAAGAAGGTGGTTAAAAAATGCATGAGTGATATCTTAAAATAATAAGAAAGAATAGATGAATGTTATTTGAAAAATTAAAAATGATGAAAAAGAATAATGAAAGATGGATGCAAAAAATATGAAAATGAATACAATGATGATGAAATAATGGCGATGTGTTATGTTGACTTTGAGAATAGCAACCTTTATTTGATACCAATAAATTTTATGCACCAAGATATAAATGACCAAGGTGACAAGGTGGATTGACTCACAAGAAAACAACAAAAATATGATGTCCCAACACCACCCCCACACTCACAAGGCATTTGACATTTTTGTTGGGTTCGTGATGAGACAACCATCAAACATGACACACAAATTCAAAATATATTGTCGAATATATACCATGCAAAGCACACCACGATACGAACTGGTTTTGGTGTGACCTTGAGTAAGCACAATAGCCTAGGTCAAAAGATTAAAAAGAAAAGATAAATATCAAAATGATAAACCAAAGAAAAAGACAAGCAACTGTAAATAAACACACAACAATGCATTCTTATGCCAAGGTTTACTATGATCATGTCTAGTTTTAGGAAGGAAATATTATGTGTAAGACAAGTTATGGACTAAAAGGATAATGTTTGGTTCTAGAAAGGAAAAAACCAATATGAGACAAATGTTTGGTTTCGAGAATGAAACAAGTCGTATAAGACAAGTGATGAGCGAAAGGAATTTTTTTGTGATGGAAATTGATTGTTTTAACTACGTGTTATCTAGGTTGATGTCGATCTCTATGATTTTACATTGAAAGTGCATGTTTCAAGTGTTTTTCAATTTTTCGAAGCACATTTATATGTTGGGTGTTTGTTTGTGTTTATTGATAGATGGATATGTTATGATGTTTAATTTTTGGGGATATTTTGGTTTTTTTTGGACTTTCAAGATATTTGATTTTCTTTTTGAGTTTTTGGAATGTTTGATTTTTTTTAGGATATTTGATATTTTTGGATTTTGAAGGATATTTGATTTTTTTTGGGATTTTTGGAATATGTGATTTCATGGAAGACATCCAAATCACTAATTGAGCTAAAAGACATATATCAAAATTTATTCTAAAGCAAGATGTAGTCACTTGCCTCTGATGTCTAGAAATGCATGGAACACTATAACTGAAAGAATGGACTAATGCAAATGGATAAGTGAAGGATGGAAAGTAAATTATTAGGAATCAAAGTAGACTTGGTTTATGAGGGATATCCCCCAATGAGATACCATATTTTATCCAAGCTTAGGGATTGGATATAGCTATGTAGGTGATGTAATGATTTTAGATGACATGTGCTCAAAAGAAATGGACTTATCAAGAGTTTGCCTAAAACATGTTTTGAAGCATATGTCCTTAGTTTCAATCAAGCTCAAGGGATGGATTTGGATATGATGGAGATAGTATATGGATATGATAAGAAAGATCAAAGGTACTAATGGATTGTGGAGATAACAAATTGATATGATAAATGATATGAGCTAAAGCATGTGGATAAGGTGAAGTCGACAAGTAACATGATACTTATGGAGGATGTGGTAGGTAGGATGACGTGAATGAAACTTGCCCCCAAGTGTAGAGCACAAGAGGATCTAATGGATTACACATGATGTTTGTTTGCCAGGTTTTCATCATAAATACTTGCTCAAGGTGCCACAAGAAGTGGTTTTCGCCATTGAATGAATTATTTCTCTTTACTTTTTCTTCTTTTTTTAATTTTTTCTCTTTTATGGAGATCAACATGACACATATTTTCTAAGTTTTTATCATAATAAATTTATTTGGAATATATTATACACATGACAAGGAGATGAAGGAAGGACTCAAGCATCTGGTTCCTTAGATGGTATCCCTTTAATATGTACTATAATAGACCATGTTGATCAAATATATGCTCATAGATGTTGGTAAAATGATGGTAAGAGGGGGCGAAATAGACAACAAGATGAAAAGGATATGAACTTAGCAAATACTTCGATTAAAGGAGGATTATGGGGAATGAATGTTAGATAAGGAGTGCCCGATCATAGAAGACGTGTGGATGAGTGGATGGGAATACTTTGGTAAAATCAATATTGGCACAAACCTTGTAAGGTGGTGGAGTTGTGGATTGTGGGGATTTAGATGGAGTTGATGTGGATTTTAGTGTTGGCCATTTGGATTAATTGATTATGTGTTGCATTGATGTCAACACTAACTGTTTTGGATGCTTTATCGACACTCTTCTCATCCCAGTAGGATGTTTGGTTTCTGATTGGTTTAGATCTGGTATGCTCCAATACGTTTAGGTTATGGAATTGACTTATTCATATTCATATTCAGTCAGTTGGTTTTGATCTGGTGATCGGATGCTATCCTATATGCTGGCAAGCTTGGTTTGTTGTTCCGATGAGGGTTCACTGACAAAGCTTTGATGAAGATCTTTTGATGGTATGCATAAGTGGTGTTGATGCGGCATCTAGTGGAGATTCAGGATGCTGATGGTGATCATGTTAGAGACTTAGTTTGATTGGGATTATTGCTTTGGTGTGTATGGCCTATATTGGGTCTTGGTATTGTCTAGGTTATGGACCGATTTAATGTAACGTGTGGATTGGACCTCTCGATATATTTTCGAGATGTCTTATGGCTTGGATATTATTTGTTTGGTCTTTGGCCAACATGTTTTGTAATTATGTAATTGTTTTATTGTCTAGTGGCCGACCTTATTGTTTATGATCGAGGGTTTGTATATATATGATGTAAGATCTCATTATAGAACATATGGCATAGATATATCATGGATATATAATAGGAGTGAATAATGTAATAATCATTCAAGCAAAGGATTTGGTCGATCATTGGTGATTGATTTGGGTTGATGTAAGAATATTTAGTCCTCCGGTATTGAGCTTAATCGAAACTGTACTTAGGCATAAGAGATTCTATCCTTACAGTTCATTCATTTCTTCAGATTGTAGTCAGTAGGACTCCTTTTGTGATGAGCAGTGCGCTCTAGGTTGTTGGCCTTCCTGCAAGTGTAGGCCCCTCAATTGTAATTCACATACTTACTATAGAAGTATTATCTGACTGTGGGTAGGCTTCCCACCATGGTTTTTCCCTTTACCGAGTTTTCCACGTATAAATCTTGGTGTCATGTGGATGGTATTTATTCTCTGATTATTGTGTATGCTTAATTGGTTTATTTGCTATTTCAGTATTTGGTTTATGCATTCTGGTATTAATCTTTTGGGTTCCGGTAATCTGGTGACAACTGATTCAGCACCCCCCCCCCTCTCAATTGTCTTCTGGTTATTTGAACTGTCTAACAATTGGTATCAGAGCTTTGGTCCTCTCTGCAGAAGCTTAACCACTTGAGGAAGACCCTATTGCGACTAATAGTTCAAGTTCATCTATTTCATCTGGAGCTATCTTTCGGAGAGATATTCCTAGGCTTGATGGAACAAATTACAGAGTATGGAAGATTCATATGGAGACTCATCTGAGATTTCTTGGTAAGGAGATTTGGGAGATCATAGAGAATGGCATTACACCTCATAATCCTACATCTGGCAATCCTCGTCCAACAAACTTGGATAGGGAGCTTTAGAATGATCGTAGAGAAAGAGAAGCCTTCTTGTGTTCACTTTCTGATCATCAAATAATGGGATTAACTGACAAATCATCTACAAAGTCTATGTGGGACAAGTTGGAGACTCTTAATGAAGGTGACCCTACTGTGAAGATTGCTAAGCTTGATAGTTACCGGGTGAAATATGAAAACTTGAAGATGGAAGAAGATGAAAGGATTACTACATTCATGGAAAGGGTAAATGAGATTGTTATGGGAATTCAATGTTGCGGTGGAACTTTGAGTGAAGATGAGATTGTTTCTAAAGTTCTGAGAGCTTTACCACCGACTTACAAGATGAAGGCTACTACAATTAATGAATTGAGAAAAATGGCTAATACTTCTATCAACAAAGATACCTTGGAAGAGAAATTATCTGCTTTTGAGCTTGCAGAATTTGGACCTTCTGGATCTGTGAAGACTGAACCTGCTTTTCATGCATCTACATCATCAACCGACAAAAATGATTGGAAATATTTATATGCAAAGGAATTGGATGATATGAAGAGAGAAGATGAAGAATTTGAGTGACTTGAAACCCTATTTTCTAGAAGAGTACCTAAAGGACCAATAGGAAGTAATTGTGAAGGAAAAGCACCTTTTAAATGTTTTGCATGTAATAAGATTGGTCATTTTGCATCTAGATGTCTTGAAAGGAATTCAAGATTTGAAGAGAGAGCTAGAAGATCTTTTAAGCCTAACCCTGGATATCAAAACAAGTATAAGTATAGGAAAAATAGAGACAAATCATGCTACATAGTGGATGAGGAAGGTGTGACTGATTCTGATGATGAATCGACACAAGACTCTGCTAGTGCTTTCAACAATGGAAAGGAATGGGTGTTCCTAGCTATCAAGGAAGATGTTCTGGCACTGGAAGAGAATGTACCTGAAGAGAAGGCACTTGCTGCTAAAATTGAAGATAAGTGGATGTTCACATCATATGACTGGAGATAAAGGAAAGTTTCTATCTTTGCAAGAATTTGATGGCGATCTAGTTAGATTTGGAGATGACAAAGCATGTATGATCAAGGGAAAAGGAACTATATCATTGGATGTAAGCACAATAATGATAATGTTTATTATATTGAAGATTTAAGGCATAATCTTTTGAGTGTAGGAAAACTGGTGGATAAGGGATTTCAATTATAGTTCAAGGACGGAAAATGTAAAATCATTAATAGACCTGGTTTGGAGATTGCAACTGGTACACAGACAAAAGGTAATATATCTCATTTGAATTCCGGTGAGAAGACATGTTTGATTGCACAAATTGATGAGAGTTGGCTATGGCATAAAAGGCTATGTCATGTGAATTTTGATTTCATTGTAAAGATCAATTCAACTAAGGCAGTTAGAGACATACCTAAAATTGTGAAGCCCTTTAATCCGGTATGTAAAGAATGTCAAATGCATAAATAGCTCAGAACCTCTTTTAAAAGTATACAAGGCAAATCTAATGATGTTCTTGATCTTATTCATATTGATTTGTGTAGCCTTGCTAGAGTTAAAAGTTTTCAAGGTGATAGATATTTTACGATAACCATTGAGGATTATTCTAGAATGATGTGGGTTACTTTTCTAAGGGAGAAATATGAGGCTTTTGAAAAGTTTAAAATCTTTAAATATAAAGTTGAGACAGAGAAAGGATTGAAGATTGGATCATGATGGAGAATTCACATCCGGTGAGTTTACTAATTTTTGTAAGAAGCATGGTATAAGGAGGCAATTTCCTTCTCCCCGAACACCTCAGCAAAATGGAGTTGTGGAAAGGAAGAGCAAAACTATCTTGGATGCTACTAGAAAAATGATGATGGAAGCTAGTCTACCTCATATCTATTGCAGAGAAGCAATTAGCACATCGGTTTATACTTTCAACATAGTACATATCAAAGGAGAAACCGGTAAGACACCTTATGAATTATGTTTTGGCAATACACCTACAATTAAGTATTTTAGAATCTTTGGTAGTAAATGTTATATCAGGAGAGATGATATCATTGGAAAATTTGATCCTAGATGTGATGAAGGAATTTTTCTTGGTTATTCTAATGAAAGAAAAACATATAGATGTTATAACAAGATATTGCAGAGAATTGTGGAGAGTGCTAATGTTGAGGTGGACGAGTTGAATAGAAGTCAAATCAGAGTTTATGAGCAAGAATCAACAGTGGAAATGATCATAACTTAACCGATAACACCTTTACCAGAACATAATGTTGAGCCAGTTACTCGGGCAGTATCAAAAAATTCAACAGTAACTAAAGAACCGAGAAGAGGAACAGAGAGTCAGAAGACCTAGGTATGTGAGATTGAATCATTCAGAAGATTAGATAATTGGGGATTTGAACAATGGAGTGATGACAAGAAGGAGATTGGCATCTAATGAGGTATGTTTAATTTCTCAAGTTGAACTGGTATCAGTAATTGAAGCATGCAAAGATGAATATTGGATGAAAGTTATGGAAGAAGAATTAGATTAGATTGAGAAAAATAACACATGGACTTTAGTTCCCTGGCCTAAAAATAAGAATGTTATTGGAACTAAATGGGTTTTTAGGAATAATTTGAATGAAGATGGACAAGTTGTAAGGAATAAATCTAGATTGGTTTGTAAAGGATATTCTTAGAAGGAAGGAATTGATTATGGTGAAACTTTTGCACCTGCAGCTAGGATTGAAGTTGTAAGATTATTTCTTGCCTATGTTGCACATAAAAACTACAAGGTTTATCAGATGGATGTTAAGTGTGTATTTTTGAATGGGGATCTTGATGAGGAAGTTTATATTGAGCAACTTGATGGTTTTTCACTTTCAGATGATAAAAACATGGTTTTAAGGTTAAGGAAAGCTTTATATGGATTGAAACTGGCACCTAGAGCTTGGTATGCAAGGTTAGATAAATATATTTTGAAGCTTGGTTTCACTAAAGGTAATGTTGACAGTAATCTATATTATAAAGTCACTAATGATGATATATTGATTATTGAAGTTTTTGTTGATGACATCATTTTTGGAGGTGAAGATAAGTTGTGCATGGGATTTTCTAAGAATATGAAGAAAGAATTAAAATGTCTATGATTGGGGAAATAAAAAATTTCTTAGGTTTGTAGATTACTCAGACTGATAAAGGTATTTTCATCTGTCAAACTAAGTATTCTAGGGAATTGTTGAAGAAATTTGGTATGGTAGATTCTAAACCGGTAAGTACTCCTATGGTTACAAGTGAGAAATTGTCAAGGAAAGATGAATCTGCACTGGTAAATCCTACAAGATACAAATCTATGATTGGAGGTCTGCTATATTTGACTCAGACTAGGCCTAACATAATGAATGTTGTTTGTATTGCATCTAGATATCAGAGTGATCCTAGAGAAAATCATGAGAGTGCGGTGAAAATAATTTTTAGATACTTGCAAGGTACATCTGAATATGGTTTATGGTACCTTAAGGATGATGCCTTTACTTTATGTGCATATACAGATGCAGATTGGGTCGGTGATGTTGATGACCAGAAAAGTACTTTCGGTGGAGCTTTCTTTCTTGGTAAGAAGTTGGTTTCATGGATCAGCAAGAAAAAATCATGTACTTCTTTATCTATTGTTGAAGTTGAGTACGTTGTTGTTGCTACTAATTGTACACATTTCTTATGAATGAAGCAAATGTTGAAGGACATTAAAGTGCATTGCATTGGATCGATAGTTATTCACTGTGACAACTCAGGTGCTATTGACATATCAGATAATCTGACATTTCACTCTAAGACAAAGCACATATCTATCAAGTATAACTTTTTGAAGGAGAAGGTGGAAGAAAATGAAGTTAGACCGATTTATATGAACACTAAAGAGCAGATTGCAGATATTTTGACCAAACCTTTACCTAAGGAATCATTTGAGTACCTGAGAGATAGATTAGGGGTTTCTGTCCTTTCGGCAGAGAACTGATTGATGTTATTTGGCATCAGTCCGGTATGCATTATCAGAGATATCATTCATTTTGGCATTGATGTGGGGATGCTACTACTTAGGGGGAATAGTTATCCTTGTGTTTCAATGGTTCTTGTTTTTGCTTTGATATTTTTGTGATATTTATGACATTGATGTCAAAGGGGGAGAGATATATGTGAAAAAGAAAGCTTTACAGAGATATCATTCACAAGGGCAGTTTGGTCTTTGTTTCAGAACTTCACTGCTATATCTTTGAGTGGGATATTGTTGGTTGTCTTCTATTGGGGGAGACTTGTTTGGCATTTCTTGGCACTTGGATGTTTTTCACATCTAGCGTTTCCATCAATGCCAAAGGGGGAAATTGTTGGCCATTTTGAGGAATTGATTATGTGTTGCATTGACATTTTGTCATTGATGTCAACACTATCTATTTTGGATGCTTTACCGACACTCTTCTGGTCCTGGTAGGATGTTTGGTTTCTGGTTGGTTTAGATCCAGTATGCTCTGGTATGTTTGGGTTATGAAATTGGCTTATTCATACTCATATTCAGTCAATTGGTTTTGATCTAGTGATCGGATGCTATCATGTATGCTGGCAACCTTGGTTTGTTGTTCCGACGAGGGTTTCACCGGTAGAGCTTTGATGAAGATCTTTTGATGATATGCATAAGTGGTGTTGGTGCAACTTCTAGTGGAGATTCAGGATGTTGATGGTGATCATGTTCAAGACTTGGTTGATTGGGATTATTGCTTTGGCATTTATGAACCTATATTGGGTCCCGATATTATCTAGGTTATGGTCTGGCTTAATGTAACGCGTGGATTGGACCTCTCGATGTATTTCCGGGATGTCTTATGGGTTGGATATTATTTGTTTGGTCTTTGGCCGACATGTTTTGTAATTATGTAATTATTTTATTGTCTGGTGGTCGACCTTATTGTTTATGGTTGAGGGTTTGTATATATATGATGTAAGATCTCATTATAGAACATATGGCATAGATATAACATGGATATGTAATAGGAGCGAATAATGTAATAATCATTCAGGAAAAGGATTTGGTCGATCATTGGTGATCGAGTTGGGTTTATGTAAGAGGATTTAGTCCTTTGGTATTGAGCTTAACTAGAACTGTACTTAGGCATAGGAGATGCTATCCTTGCAGCTCATTCATTTCTTCGGATTGTAGTCTGGATTTCTATGTAGTCAGTGAGACTCCTTTTGTGATAAGCAGTGCGCTCTAGGTTGTTGGTCATCCTACAAGTGCAAATCCCTCAATTGTAATTCACATACTTACTGCATAAGTATTATCTGACTGTGGGTAGGCTTCCCATTGTGGTTTTTCCCTTAACCGGGTTTTCCATGTATAAATCTTGGTGTCATGTGGATGGTATTTATTCTCTGATTATTGTTTATGCTTAATTGGTTTATGTGCTATTTTGGTATTTGGTTTATGAAATCCAGTATTAATCTTTTGGGTTTTGGTATTAAAGTTTTAAATGCTTAAGGTTCCGATAATTTGGTGACAACTAATTCACACCCCCCCCCCCTCTCAGTTATCTTCTGGTTATTTTTACTATCTAACATTTAGGACATTGGGACCAAAAACGAATGAAGGAGATGATGAAGGATTTAAGACAGTGGATTTTGGGAGACACGGACCCCAAATAGATTTGAAAGGTGGGGTTTTTTTAGATAGAGGAGTGAAGGAATATTTTAGAATGGTAATCTTGGATGTCGTATTTGATTGTTCTTTGGAATGCATTGCTTCTACAAACAACTTTGGAATTTGAGTGATTGTTTATTTTTATTTTTTCTTTATGGGCCTTTGTAGCCTTTTGAATTTTACTTTTTGATTTTGGATCATATTTTTCTTTATTTTTGCACATCTTTTAGATGGAGCATGTTGATCCATGGATATATGTGGATTTTTGGACTTCTAGATTTTATGCTTTGCATCCAAATTGCTTCCAAGAGCAATAGAATTTGATGAATGGAGAGAAATAATATGGTGGTCTTATGGATAAGTTAATGTATATAGGATGTTGGAAGGGCTTCAAGGATGTGTTCCTTAGATGAAATTGATTTGTGATAGGATGAAAGGATTTTAAAATAGGGGTTGGGGACAATGGATGAAGGAATATATAATGACCTAATATGAATCGAAGGGATGAAGGACTTAGCTTTGGGACATAGGGACCCAAAATTGATATGAAGGAAGGGGAATATGAATGATTTTCTTAAGATGGAGAAATATAATGAACCAATATGCATGGAAGGGATGAAGAAATTAGTTTTTGGATATAGGGACCCAAAAATGGATATGGAGAAAGATGAACAAAAATGTTTGGATTTCGATGGAGGGATATAAGGACCCAATATGGATGCAAGGAATCAAGGACTTATCTTTGAGACATAATGATCCAAAATGGATATGAAGGAATGAGAACGCGATTTTTGAATTTAGATGAAGGGCTTTGAGATTTAGTGTTATAAATTAGGATAGTAATCATTATAAACAAGATATTAAATACATAAGATGACAATCATACAACCGTAATTTACACATTATACAGGATATAAATGGGGAAAACTCTTTAAAGTAAAAAATCCAATATAGCATCATTTTATTAAAATAATTGCATAATATAGTCTATCATATATTGATTGAACCTGGGGATACTTCTCCTTACTTCCGCATGGCCCATAATAACTTATGTGCATAGTGATATAATAACTAAAGATAAAGCTACAAATTCACACACTCTCAAATGAGAGAGAACCTCCTTAAATATGGAGGAAGGGTGGCTTCACTAGTCACACCTTTTAAATAAACCCCGTTCATAAATAATTAATAATCTAATAGTGGTTAGATTATGATTATTTTGAATGGGATGTGCTTAATAAAGCATATAATATATAAGGTTTTATAACCTTATATTAGAACAATATATAAATGTTATGAGGCTATTGCCCCCCAATAACATTATGTTCTAACACTCCCCTTAATGTTAATAGGGGGCATCACATGTCAATTTCCATAAAAGAAAAAATGAAGTACCCAGTAATGTACGTCTTCTTTGACAGTGATAAACATGGACACAAATATATGCCAACATGAAGATCATGCATCTTAGGCTACATGAAAGTCATCTTGTCATAAGTTATAATCCCGATGTTTAAAAAATAATGCTATGAGGTGTTATAAAAATATATATTGGAGTTGCACTCTCCTCAAATTAGCCTCTCCCTAGGTTCATTACATAGTTCATGTAGGTCTTAATACAATGTGTCGGTAGTACTTAATATAATGATTGTACAAGTGGAAGATTTACAAGGAGAAGAATTTACAATATGCTCGTAGGAATTAATATAATGTTCCTGTAGGACTTAAGAATGCCTAGAGGTCTTATGTTATGCTTGTTTGGTGTTACATCCAAGGATTTAGCCATCCTAAGGTGTTAAAATTCCCATAGGTCTTATTTATGTTTGAGGTCTTACATCTAGACGTGTCATTGTTAAACACACTCCCCCTCAATGACAACTCCTTATGGATAAACATTAAATTAAATTTGGAGTATATAATTTCTAAAGGTCTTATATTATACCTTTTAGGTCTCACATCTAGGATTTAGCCACTAGGTGGTGTCATGTATTCTCCCCCCAAATGTCATCACCTAAAATCCAATCAATTCACAAAGGTTTAATAATTGATGGCTAAGATTCAGATATTTAGCATGTTCCCATGATCTTTAATGTGCTTTTATCATGAGAGTAGAGAGAACTTTTGTGATGAAATACTTTCACTTTAGTGAGGTTCCCATCATCTTCAACATGATTTTCTCTCTTTAGAAATGATATTCTTTGGAAAAAGTAAAATATCTTCAAATAAGATGATAATTTTACACATATCCAGTTGAACTATTCCTTAAATCTTCAAAGCCATATTGATTCTTCAAGAGCTACTTTTGTATTTTACTCTTGTGATTCATAGAAAATAGATTTTTTATTAAAGTATTATACCATCCATCTAATAGCACTTTCACCATATGTTTTAAAGGTATAATCTAAAATAGAAACACCAATATGGTCAATAACATAGTAATAAATTAATGTTGATTCTTGGTGCAAATAAAAAAAACCTAATATTATGCATTTGTCATCTGCCAAAGATCATATAGTATTCCTCATAAATTTAGATTGTAGTCCAATTATTAGTAGCAAGGAGATCAAAATATATTTTCATGAGCATAAGCATGAATAATTAGTTGTCTTGTTTAAAAGAAAAGTAGACATGCTACTACATATAGTAATGATCCATAAAAAATAAAGCAATGGGTGAGCTATCCTTTCCAGGTTTATGGACAACTTATAAGGGTGATAGCCAACCATTATAATGATCAATATAGTGTGTTTAATTTATAATAGCGTGATTTAAATATGGATCAAATACAAAATAGAACAACAAATCTCTTCGATAAAAAAAAAGAGAAGCTAATGGGCAAATTTATCAATCTTTAAAATATTTATGCATATTTACTTGCATGTACATTCCATAAATAAATATTTTATCTTTTATTTATGGATAGATAAAGGATTTCATGTTTATTATTGTGATAATTTGATATTAAAGAATTTTCTTATCAAATATAATATAACTAAGAATATTCTCAATGCAATATAATTGTGTTTGCAGCTACAATCTATACGGGTCACAACCTAGTTTAAACAAGCTATGAACTCTACCTTTGTGCATGAAGGATTTCTTTAGCTATGATCCATTGTTGAGCTTTTTTGTTTTTTGTTTAATCAAATGAATGAAAGAAGATTATTCAAATTTGCAACAAAAATTTTGTTTTCATTGATCCAAAATTTTGAAGGCTAAAAATCTTTTACAAAATCTCATATGCTATTTGTGAAAGAGAAATGCCATTTGATCACGAAAGCAAGGCAATAATAATAATCATTGTGAGTTCAAATTCCCATTAATCATGTTGATTTCATGGTTTTATAGTTTCACATAAATGCCAACTTCATTGAAAATATTTTCATGTATATTTGCAAAGTTTAAGTTATAAGACCTTGTTGATAGGGACGGTTGTATTGACATGACTACACTAACCTCAAATATAAACTAAAGAACTTGTTTCAAACTGAAAAATGTACACTTCATTTGTCAATGGTGGGCAAAGGAGTTATGTCTTAATGGCAAAGGAGTTTGCAAAATCTTGAATGCTCCCAAAGTAGCTTTGATTTCATACTATTTGAAAATCCATACTTGTAGATGCCAAATTGCAAGGATGATGACAAATTTAAATTAAAAGTACTGTAATGGAACTTTATATCTTCTCCATCATACTCATATGTAATTTATATCTTCTCCATCATACTCATATGTAAATTATGTGATTGTTAGTTCTTACCAAGGCAACACACTATTGCATTCATTCAATTCTATTTTTTATTTATTAGTTTAACCAATCATTGCTTAGAATTAAAATTTTGGAACAAAAATTATATAGTCAATGTTTAATTTTTATTTTAAATGATTATAAAAATATCATTTTTTTTCAAGGCAACACACTATTGCATTCATTCAATTCTATTTTTTATTTATTAGTTTAACCAATCATTGCTTAGAATTAAAATTTTGGAAAAAAAATTCTATAATCAATGTTTAATTTTTATTTTAAATGATTATAAAAATATCATTTTTTTTTCTTCATTTTGGTTTATCTTGAAAACAATAAGGATAATTTTATTTTTTTCTAAAATATACATATTTAAATATATTTAATACATTAAATGATATGCCGGCTGCAATAATAAATGTCACATGGACGACGTGATGAATCATTGACTTATATGAATTTGGTAGCCCAAGAATTAAAACAAGAATAATGAATTTAATTTAATCCATGGAAGAATCAAATGAGTGGTGAAAACAATTGATGGCATATTTAAAACTACATTTATTACCGTCGATAGTTCAGTGTCCAAAACAACCAAAAATCTCCAACTCTCATGGTAGAAGTAAATATTTTCAGACTAAAAAGTTAGCACAATAACTAAAATATAGATTACCTATATATGTTTATAAAAGAAATAAAAAAAATGTTAGCATTTATGAAAACATAGATTTCGAATAAATGTTTTAGTTTATTGTTTATTATAATAAAATAATATATTATATGCAATTTTTTTGGTTTTATTTACTGTTTGTTTAAAATTAGTTTATGTAATTTTTATTTCTTATATTATAGAATAAAAATATAAAATGAAAAAGTATAATATTTTTTACATATAAATTATTGAAACTAATTTATATTATAAAATAAAATGATATAATGTAAATATATCACTTTTAAATATTTTAAAGTATAAGTGTATATATGTGTATGTGTGTGTACATAAACACATATACATATATGTGTATATATACACACATATATATGTATACGTGTGTATATATATACATGTATATATGTATATATATATATATATATATATATATATATTCATAAATGTATATGTGTATTTATGTATATTGTAGACATCTAAAAATGGTCAACGCTTGCGGAGTCATACTTTAACATTTGCGCATTGCCTTATTTTAGGGTTTTTGCGTCGCATTAACATTTCTTCTATGTTGCGCACTTGGTCTTTATCATTTGCGAGCATCGAGTCCTTCTTCGACATTCCTCATTTTTATCGTTTTCGAATTAGGTCTTGTCGATAACAATCTTTAGTCATGATTTTGGTCGATCCTTGTCCTTGGCAATTTTTGTCATTTTGTGATCGATTCGTCATCAATCCTTGTCTTCTTCAATCATGTCAATTGGTGCCTATCAATTTGGTCTCTTTATCAATCTCGGTCAATTTGTCAACCAAATCTCAATCATTTATCAACATTGGTCCTTTGTTAATCAGAATCATGATCAAATCAACATCAATTATCTTTTGACAAGACCTAATTGTCGTCCTTGCATTTCTAATTCATCTTCTAAGGTTTTATGATTTATTCATAATATCTTGTTTGTCATTTTCCCTCTAGGTTAAATAATTTATTTATTTATCCTAAGTCTTCTTGTCACAATTAAATGTTTATTTAATTGGCTAACTAATTCCTCCCTCTTTTTGAATTAATTAATAAATGAAAAATTGTTAATTAATTCACTTAATTCCTAATTTCCTCATTTTCTAATTTTCCTAATTCCTAATTTCCCTAATTCCTAATTTCCTAATTTTCATTAATTTCTAATTCCCAATTTCTAATTCCTAATTTCCTAATTTCTAATTCATCTAATTTCAATTCTCTCCTATTTTTCTCCTAATTTCATGGGAATGACATTTCAAGTTGTCATAATTTGTCATAATTGACAATCAATCAATTTTGACATAGAAATTTGTCATAATTTTGTCATGAATTATCAATCAATCAATCTTGCATAGAAAGTGCAAATTTGTCATAAATTGTCATATTTGTCATTCTTGATTTGCAATTTCCATTCGAATCTCTTCATGCTAATTTGATCTTCTCTCCAATTTGTCTATAAATTGGATGAATTTCTTCAATCCCAACTAATCACTTTGTCGAATCAATCACGCTTCGAGTATTCTTGCGCTACCATCTTATCTACTTGCTTTCACACCATGCTTATGCACTAGTAGGTGAGATCCACAAACAAAGCTATTTGAAGGAGAAAGAAGGACAATGGAGCCACATGAAGGACATTCAAGTTTGCAATGGTTTTGCGTTTGAATTGATGTCTTGTTTTCATGTCTTTATTGAGTGTAATTAGGATTTGTCACTACATTTTAGTTTTCGTGATTGAGCTATGACTAATATCTACTTGCTTTGATGATTTCCAAATTCCTAGCTACATATATATATGTATACACACATATATTTATGATATAACACACACACACACACACACACACACACACACACACACACACACACACACACACACACACACACACACACATATCTAAACATATATAAATTTAAGTATATATACAAATATATGCATGTATATATGTATACACATATATATGTTATGTGTATGTATATATGTATATATGTGTGTATGTATATATATGTGTATGTGTATGTACATGTTCCTTATATTGATTCAAGGAAAAGGAAGATATTACATAACAATGATCTCATTGTGGAGGAGATACCTAGACGACCAACCTTTTTCTATATACAAAAGACTCAAAATCTATATTCCCCTCCACCTTAAGATGTAAACATTGGTTTTCAAGTCCAGGTGATATTTGAAGAGGGTCATCTCGATGCCCATAATAATATTGTATATTTAACTATTAATTTATTATTTATATAAATTTATTTTTTCAATTATATTTATTTAATATTTACAATATATAATAATAATTATTTATTATGTTCATTTATTTATTGAAATTTTAATTTAAATTTGAAACCTTTTTTATTTTAAAAATTTCAAACTTAGATTTCTATAATTTTTTAAAAATAGCATATGTAAATAATAAATAAAACATATAAAGACTTAATTATATAATTAGAAGCTTCGCTCTACTCCTTTCACGACAATATTGTTGTCTTCGGTCGATGTGATTCCTCATGGCTCTCGATATGGTATGTTTGGTGCTATTGGTGTCTCTACACACAAGCTCTCCTTCTCAGACACAGTACGGTCAAGTGTGGGAGGATGCGATTCTTCTAGCACGCCCATTGATCCTCAACAAAACCCTAGCCCATGTGGTAGGGTTCTTCTAGTATTTTGGCAAGCAATGGCCTCAATGGGAAACCTAAGGGTGGTGCTCTCCCCTGTGATTCCTCCTTTGCTTAGCATGACCATACTGAGTCTGCTTCCAAAGGTTGATTCCAAAGGTCTAGATTGAGGGTTCCATCCTCGATAGGGAAGAGTTTTTGCAAGACCATGTGCTCGTATGTATACTTGTGCTCATATGTATACTTTTTAATTTGTGGCCTAAATTGATCAAGATTCATGCTTGGATCACATCTACCTGAAAAGATGGTTTTGAGGAAGAAATTACCGTTTTTCCATGTGCAAAAGGTTTTTTCATACTTGAGTTTACCTTTATCGAAGATAAGGAAAATGCGTTGAAGATTGGTCCTTGGGTTTTTTAGGGAGATTTCCTACGCATGAAGCCTTGGTATCCACCATTTGATCCACGAACAAAGGTCTTTACTTTTTCTTTTCTTTGGGTTCATTTACCTTATCTTCCCTTCCAATTTTCAAAGTTGGAGAGCTTGTGAACTATTGGCAAAGGTTTGGGAAAATACTTTTGTGCCTCAAAAAGCTCCACCTATGCCTGAATTTTTGTGGAGATGGACCTGTCCAATGGTCTCCTTGTTGAGATTCTCCTAAAGGTTGGCAATCAAAGTTGGAAGTAACAAGTGGACTATAAAAGAATTGCTTTTAGATGCAAATTGTGTTTCTCAATAGAGAATACCTCTTCGTAGTGTCCAAAATCTAGAACCCATGGTAATGGGATCTTTACTTCTCGAGAAACACCCACTTGGTGGATTGGTGCCAAGCCTCACCATTATGTTGTTCCTCCTCCGATGGAGTCCAGCTCTACAATGGCTACAACTTCCACAAAAGTAATACTTCATTCTTCTTTACCTGCCACTACCAATCATCATGATTCTTTCCCTCAAGCTTTTCCCATGGAATCTGAGATTATTGCATCTGTTGATGCTTCCAGGATTATGCTAGTACAGAGAATGAAAATCTTAAAGGGGTTGTGTGCTCTACCATTTCACTGTCATCTCTATCTGTTTCTGGTTCGGAGGGGCATTTTAACATAGGTGAAAACTCAAATGGTGTTATGGAACTAGGATTACATTCCTCTCCAGCTCAAGATTTGATTGAAGTTAAGAAGAAGAAATATTCCTTTGCTAGATCCACTCATCGTATGGCTCTAAGATTTGGAAAAATGAGTGATCTCTCATATGGTTATGTAAAGATGGTTTCTTATGGGAGAATAGTTTCAGTCTATGGGTATTCTTTGTTTTGTGTGTTGAAGTATACTAGTTTGGTTTTTTGGTCTCTAGGTGTGCTTTGTTTTGTGGGTTGGAGCACTAGTTTGGTTTTTTTATATAATATAATGAGAGTTGGCCCATACCAAGCATTGAATTAACAAAATAATAATTATATAATTATAATTTTTTATATATTATTTTCATTTTTAAGATTTAAATAATTAAAATATTATAATACATAATTAAAGTTTAGGCTTTATTATTAATGTATTGACCTTTTTAATATGTTTCATTTTTAATTTAAAACTCAAAACTTATTTATTTTAAACTTTTTAAAACATATATTTTTAGATTTATTTTAATTATAACATATATTAAAAATAATAAGTATAATGTATAACTAGTTAACTATATATTTAGAATTTTTACAACTATATATTTAGAATTTTTACATATTGTTTTTATTTTTAAGAATTTTATAACTATTAGATTATAATATATAATGAAAGTTTAGGTTCCACTATGTAATTATGTATTAACATTTTTATTACATGTCATTTTAAAATCAAAAACTTTTTAATTTTCATTTATTTATTTCAATATTTATTGTAATGGGCTCCTTCCTACCTATCTCACTCCTTCCTCCACTTCATCCCTCTCTTCTCTTTCGCTTGTGGTCCCTCTTTCTACATGTCTCCATTTTCTCCCTATCTCCCCCCCCCTATCTATATTTTTATCTCTCTCTCTCTCTCTCTCTCTCTCTCTCTCTCTCTCTCTCTCTCTCTCTCTCTCTCTCTCTCTCTCTCTCTCTCTCTCTCTCTCTCTCTCTCTCTGCACCTCGTCCTCTCTATTTGTCTATTTCTTTATCTCTCTCTCTACATGAAGATATAGTTGAGAGTGAGGCCAAAGATGCATTTATAATTGAGCGAGGGTAGTCTTGGTTCATTTATTCACTTTGGAGCAACAATAAATATAACCCATTTGAGGTGGCAAGTGAATTTGCCCATTGAAGCTACTTTGGAGTACTAGTTAATGGTTTCATTTGAAGAAGTTTCCATTGTTGGTTAGTCTAGTTTAGGTTAGTTTTCTTTTCCAATAAATGCAGTTGTACAAAGTTTGATTCTTGTGTTGGTAGGTTGTTTTTAGTTAGTCATGTCTTCCTTTTTGTCTTTTGTATCTTTTGTTGTTTGAATCTATAGCCCAATGGATGGATAAAGGCACTTAGAGTTCTAGATCATTCTTCTCCCTTCAATTGTTCCAATGATCGAAGGAAGTTCCCCAATCAAAGACAACTATTATCACCAATTTTAGACTTGACAAAAACATGGGATAACCCCTACAAAATTTGTTTGTTTCATAACTCACATGCTCTTGTTGACTTCTTTTTTGTGTTATTTGTCCTTTATGTCAAAATTGTTGTTTGGATTGGCACATTGATCTTGGCATATGACATATTCAGTTTTTGCATTCAGTTTTTTATTCATGGACAACATTATTATGTTAATTTACTTTCAGATTTACATTGTTGTGGTACTAATCTTGTTGGCTCCATGTGCAGACAGAAAGCTATCTTGCTCACAGAGTAATGGTGTTGATCTTCATAGGTGATATCATTCATATGTTTTGTCACTGTATTGGTTTGATACTAATAACAAGTTGGTACTCATTTTTCATGATTGGCTTTTAGTTTTACTTGGTTCTATGGTGAGACATACAGGTGATGACATTTCAGTGTAAAGGTATATCTTGTTATAGTTTACATGACTTCCACTGACATATCATTTACATTTGGTATAAAGGGCAGATTGTTGACACAATACATATTTTGTTTGAGATTACTTGACAATGCTAACACTTGGCATGTTGTACACTTTTCATAAGTGTTATCAAGTCCATTGATTTTACATGGCAACATTTTATTGTTCTCAAAGTGCATTTCACATAGCACTTAGCCGACCATATCATATGATATCAGGTTCACTTGGTGTTGGCGTCGACTTTACTTTGGATAGTCGATATATTTTTGATTGGCATCGGGTTATATTATTTACATGTGTTACATGAACTTTGACAACGATGATGATATTATATATTGGCAATGACATTGTGAATTTGGTGACTTAAATAGTCAAACGTTAGAATGATGACTACTTTGACAACAAACATGGGCAGTGATTTGGCACTTGAGTAAAGCATTATGATGTCAGTGGTTTTAAATTTCAATATCATTATGTTTTTGTTTACGGAATTGAAATGTTTATAAATTTTCATTAAGGGCTCAGTGGTAAAGGAAAATAGGGCAAAGTTTTGTTGTATTGTTTTTCACATTACAAACTTGAACCCTAGCCGCCATGACAAAAAGACAGTTACAAGTTTGAGGAGTTTGGTTGAGAATATTGACTCAAATATGAGGTATGATGGACTATGAGCTATGGATAATTGGTTGGTGGACTTTGCTTGAGCTGGAAGCGGAGGTGAATTTGGAGGATTTCATGGGATTTTGTTTTTGGCTTCAGACCACCATGAAGGTAATATCTGAACATTCTTATTTTTATTTGAAGTGAAAATCATAGGTGAAAAAGGAAAGCAAAAATTTGTTCTTTCAGTTCTTCGAATAGATTTTTTTGCAGAGATTTGATTTGGTTCATTTGATAGTAGAAATGAAGGAAATAACTTCTGTTGGGCAGTAAAAATGACGAATCTATTTTTTGGTTTTTGGAAAATTCGAAAACGAAAGAAATTGCAGTTGTTTATTTTGAAAAAGAAAAGAAAATGATTCTTGTGTAACTATATTTTCAGTTTCAATTTGAAACCCTAACTCGAGGGTTTGCTTAAAGAGTTTTTTTTTTCAATAAGGGTTTCAGTTTTGTCACATTGTATAAATGCATGGCTATAAGCCATTATCTTGTTTCGAGTTTTTAAAAAAAGACAAAAACAAAGTTTGCAAAATCTGTGAAAAGTCTTATGAAGAGGTTATCTTTATGTTGCATAAATAGATGTTCTGAGATTGTATTATTTCTCTGGTTCTACACAGAGAATACTATCAAGTTGCAAAATATTTTTAATCTGGTATTGGCATAAACAATACATATTGTAATGGGCTTTAATGCAAATTATTCTGATGTATACTATTAATATGTTGTGATTGCAAAAGAAAATTTCAGTTACATGACCTTGATAGTATACATAGTTTATTGAGAAACATTGAAAGGGGTTGGTGCTTCAGAAATTGGTGTTGAGTTGTTGCTCCACCGTTGTAACATAGTTGGTGCTCTTTGGATTAATAAAAGGGAATTTTTACGAGTGATTTTTAATACCCCATGAGGATTTTTCCACTCAGGAAATCATTGTGTTATGTGATGTTATTTGTCTTTCATTCTGTTACATGTTATTGTGTCAATTTGTTCAAAAGGTCCAAAAGTTCATTTGTTCAAATTTGTCATTCAAATTTCAATGTATGAATGTTAAAGAAATTTGTCATAGAGAAAGTTAAACCTACATTTTGTGAGTATTAAGTTTTATTTTAAAAAGCATAACAAGATTGTTCATTCAACATTAATTGAACAATCTCATATCATGCTTTTAATATGAGTTGTTAATGTCATTCAAATTGTATATCTTTTTGCTAAGTTTTAGGGTTCACTTTGTATAAACAAATCACTCTCATTTGTTTAAGGCCAACAACTTAAATCTGCATTTCAAGTCAACAATTTAAATTTATACATTACTCTGATTCACCCCTCCCTCTCAGAGTAATTCCACTTCCAACACCTCTAAGCACGTATGTTGAGGCACTTGTCAAACCCACTCATGTGTAGTCAGGTTCTTGAGAAATTATCTTACAACCCCGACCTACAACAAAGTCTGTTGGCATTTTTGATGATGTTGTTGTGATCGTCATTGATGGACACAAACTTTCTTTGAGATCACTTTTTGTATGTATGAGTTATGCTCAACCGGTATTATGTATTATAGTCTTTAGACTATTGGTGTTTTTGCAGAAAGTGTTTACCAATCCCAAGCAGTATGAAGACCCAAGCGGTATGAAGACCTCAAGCGATTCGAGGATCCCAAAGTGGTACGAAGAAACAAAGCGCTTGTTGTCATTTTTCCTAGTCTTCATTTTGGCAAACCGGTAATTGGTAAAATGTGTGAACCGGTAATTGGTAAAATATGTGAACCGGTAATAGGTAAATGTATGAACCGGTATTACTCTGTGATGAGTTACCAACCGGTATTATTTATGTGATGAGTTATCATCCATCGACACTTTGGTGGTGATTCTGTACCGTGTTACCAAATGTGTCCAGATGCACTAAACCTAGGAACTTGCAATGTAATCCTATTGGACCGACATAAAATCAGATTCCTTTATAAGGACATCATGTCTAGGGTTTTAGAGGTTGTTAGGGTTTTGTGTGGTTGATGAGGTTTTTGCATGTGCGATCACAAAAGAAGATTAGGTCCGTGTGAAGAAACAGAGTGTGAAGATTTTGAAGACTGAAGTAATGCTGAAATGCATTAACAATGAGCTATCAAGGATCTAACCAAGCATACTGTGCTAGTATTCAGATCACTCACTTTTTGATTACTCACATCTTCGACAAGTCTGTAACCCTTAACTGGGTAGGCCTGGCAAAGCCTTTGTAAATCCTCTAACAAGGTGGTTCACAACTGTGGATCTAAAATCCTCTCACAAGGTAGTCTTTAATCAGACTTATCTCCTAACAGAGATTGAGATTCCTAACAGGATCTGTTTTAGTAAAGAACATTGTATGACCTTAATCGGTCTGACCTTAACCATTCTGGTTACTATTCTGTAGATAGTTACTTGTGAGTTTCATATCACCATGGTTTTTCCCATTTGGGTTTCCATGTCAAAATCTCTTGTGTTATGGTGATTGTGCTTCTGTGGGTGAATGCCTTATTTGCTGTTTGGTTTGCATTTGTGTTAACTGGTTTGTTAGTAAAACTGTTATACCGGTTTACTGCTAAACTGTTTAAGTGTTTAAGTTCAGTATTTTTTGTTATACTAATTCACCCCCCACCTCTTAGTATTCATCAATTGGTATCAGAGCCAACTTTTCTATAAGTCTAACCACTTGGAAGGAGATATGAGGGAATACATTATGAGGGAACTTACTCATCGTCTCACTCAGACTGAGAAAGCCTTTGATGAACTCAAAGTCAAATATAAAGCCTCTCTAGCAAAGAGAAGAGAGCATGTTGAGAAACTGATGGAGCTTACTAAAAATAGTTCTTCTGATGAAGCAGACATGGAAGCCCTAGTTGAAGAAGTTGAAAAACTAAATGAATCTAATGCTAACCTAAGAAGGGAACTAGAAGGACTGACTATCAAAATGTGTCAAGGGCTTGAGAACCAGAGGAAAGCTGAAGATCTGGTAAAAGACAAAGATCATGAGATCTCCAAGCTAAAGCAAGAAATCAGTGCACTTACCGCTCATCTCCAAGAGAGTAAAGTGGAAAAAGAAGAAATGCAAGCATGGCTATTTCTGAGAATGCAACCTTGAAGGAATCCAATGCTGCTATTTCCAAAGAACTCACTGAGTTGAAGGAAATACTTGCCAAATTCAATAAGAGCACTATTAAGCTAGAACAAAAGCTTGAATCAACAAAACCAGTGAAGAATACCACTGGACTTGGTCTTTCTAGTTATAAGGAAGGTGAGACCTCTGGAACAAAAGATGGAGCATCAAAGAAGCAACTGACACCAAAGGATAAAGGTAAGAAAAAGTTCAAGCCTGTTTGCTTTAATTGTCTCAAGGAAGGACACACTGCCAATGTATGTAGAAGTAAGGCTTACAATAATTTTCCCTACTTTCTAAACAATTAGCCTAGATCCAATAGATTCACTCGTAATTGTTATGCATGCAACAAGTTTGTGTATAGAGCATTTGAGTGCAGGTCTATTATACACAACACTGGAAGATATCCTCAAAGGAGTCAAGGAGTTTCTCCCGAATCCTCTGTGAACCAGAATCCAAACCGGTATAATGCCTATGACCATCAATCAGGTGGTGGTGGCTATCAAGTGGCAACCGGTTGGAAAACAACCTGTTTGATTTGTCATGGTAGTGGTCACACTGCTGCAACATGTAGGAGGAAGAGTGGTAGAATGAATAATGGACCATGGAGAAAACCTGGAAAGGTTTGCTATCATTGCAACAAACCGGGACACCTTGCCAGAACCTGCAGAATGAGAAAGAACATATCAGATGATATACCGGTCACTCCAGAAAGAAAGATTGATGTTGAAATTGTTAAAACAGATATGAAGACAACATGGAAGAAGAAACCTGAAGAAGTGTCACAAGAAGAACCGGTTTCTGTACCTAGTGTGGAAGTCGCTGAACCAGCAAACTAAGCTTTGGAAAAGCTTAGGGAGAGCAAAACAGTGAAATGTTTCGAACCCTCGGTTTACACTAGTAAAAGACCTTAACTGGTATGTGATACCTATCAATTGGCAGAAGACCAGAAACGGTAAAAGGCAAATTGGGATTTACGCCCTAATGGTGGAGCATTTATTATGATAGGTGAAGAATTCGTTTAAAAGGGATTTTCAAGTCATTTTCACTTATCATTTGCGAGCAAAGAAATTTTCAAGTGCAGAGCGACAAAAGGCAATTTGTCTTGTGATTCAGAGAGATTTCAAAACTTTGAAAGAAGAATCCAGACATAATATTGTAGCATCGTAAATTGTACGCACTTGCTAGGGTGGTACAATTTCACACCTAGTTTAGCACCCGCCTTGGCGCATTTTGCATCTTGCATTGCATTTCCCCTTTAGCACTTAATTAATTAAATTAATTGGGTCTAAGGTCCTATTTTATCATTTCCCACATCATAAAGTTGGGCCCTTTCATTAAAGTGTGCCCTTTTCATTTTATTCCTCCTATACATCATTTAATCAAAAACCCTAATTAGGCCCTATTTCGAACTTGGGGGCTTGGTTTCGGGGGTCAAAACATCTCGAAATCACCTATAACTTCGGGATTCTCTCTAAAATCATCATATCCGACGGCCCTGAAAATTTGGTGAAAAGTTGTCGGGACCGTGGCGCCCGGTGCACATGGTCCCGGACATTTTTCCCGAAATTTTGGGAGCACGATCCAATCATAAAATAAAGCTTAACCCCAAGAAATTGGAGGGATATTCAATCTCTAGGTTGGCCAAAATGTGAATTTACGATCTAGGGTTTCCTATATAAGAGCTCTCTTTCTTCATTTGAAGGGATCCGATTTTGGATTTCAGGACCTCATATGCAGCGAAAGAGCAGATCTTTGAAGACTTCAACAACATTCAACATCCTTCTATCAAGCATTTATCAATTTCATTCATCCATTTAGGGCTTGGAAGACATTGAAGAACAATAGGAGATTACCGACTGAAGATTGGCTTGTACTCCTCCCTTGAGGGTTGGGTATGATTTCATGTTGTTTTCATGTCTTTGCATAAGCTTCAATATATCCTTTATTCATGCTTTAGATCACTTTGCATCTTGATTTAGAGCATTTACATTATCATTTACAAGCAATTAGGGTTTACTTTCTAGGTTGCTCTAGTTTGCTTGCTTGCATTTTAGGACCTTGCACACACACTAGGTCCACACACACAATACATTTTACAATACAACTTGGCTATTCGTGGAGGTGGAAATCACCGAAGCGAGGATTTGAATAAGGCAAAACCCTATATAGCCGCCCAAACACCTTTTCAGATATAAGTGCAGGTTTCGGGACTCGGACGACGCCGCAGGTTGCAGATCCGGGAGAAGCAGACGGAGACCGAGCAACACACCAAATTGCAGAGCAGAAACCCAGGACAGGGGCGTGGGGCGCCCTGGTCCTGCCAGGACAGGGGCGTTGGGCGCCCTGGTCCCTGGGATAGGGGCGCTGGGCGCCCTGGTCCTCCTGACAGACAGCATTTTCAGCATTTTTTGACAGCTTTTCCAAAGTGCAAAAATAGCAGTTTCAGGTGCAGTTTCAGGTGCAGAATCAGGACAGTGGCGCCCGTGCCCCCGTCCCGAACATTTTTAGTCTGATTTTAACTCTGGGTATGCATTTACATTCTTGTCTTGTCCTTATGTTTACAACTTTCCATTGTTTAAGTTCAATTCTGCAATTAGTTCATACTTGCACTTTGGGGTTAGGGATTGAACTTGCATCATTTTATCTTTCAATTACAACAAAGGAATAGAAATCCTAATAGGTAGCCCGTGGCTCTCTCTTCCACAAAAAGAAGTAGCCAATTGTGTGATACCTCTAGGCTCTTTCGTATTCCACAAATGTGTGATTGAAGGTGAGATTAGGGCATGTTTGCTTAGTGTCACTTTTTCTCCCACACATTTTGGTGAACCCGACGTGAACTCCAATCTTCTCTAATTCTGATTTATGTTTTCAAATTTGAGTGTTGATGCTATTTACAAGTTTTAATTTCTTGCAAGATTCAAAAATTTAGAGGAAATTTTTGCCAAAACCCTAATTTTTCAATTCAAAGTTGAACTTGTGGATAGCTTAATTGGGATCAATAATTTCAAACCTGATTTAGGAACTCATTTGAATCATAAATTTCATTTTCTAAATCTAAATTCTAAGTGATTGCATTGGTTAAAATTAAACATTTCCTTCTATTTTGCATGTGTTATCATTTGAAAGAGGAAAATTGTTGTCATGATGCATTCATTTCATAGATGTGATAATGGGTTAGCTTCCCTTGTTTCAATTTTTCCTTCTCCTAAAGAACCTCCCCCCATCTATAACAACATTTTAGTGCCTAAAAGAGTTGCCTCCAATCCCTTTGAGACTCTCCTGTGCTCTAAGGATGAAGACTTTAAGAGTGATCTTGACAATTCTCCTAAAATGTGCCCTTCCTATTTAGCCATCCTAGAGGAAGAGAATGATATAATAAACACCTTTCTTAATGTTACTTCACCTTCCCTACATGATGCCTCTCTAAGTGAAAAGGTATTGATGGACATTGACTTATTTTCTCCTAAAGTTGGTCCTTCCAATGGGGGCATGTTAGTGCAACAAGAGGTTATGAACACTTTTTTCAAAGATCTCCTTCCTAAGCATGAATCTTTGGAGAAATATGTTCATGTTCCTCCTAAAAAACACTCCCTTCATGAGGATCCTTTTGTGCAAGAAGATGACATTATCCCTACATTTCCTAGTGATGGCATTTCCTTTTCCAACAAAATTCCCATTAGAGATAATGAATTAATGATAAATGCTTACCCTTCTCCTAAAGTTTGTCTTACCCATAAGCATCCCTTAGAGAAAGAAGATGAAATAATAAGCAATTTCCTTAATTGTCTCTCCCCTATTGAACATATTTTGAGGAAAGAGGATGAGTTTAACACATCTATTGATTCTCTCCTTCCTAAGGATGAGGAATTAATAAACAATGTTATCTCTTCTCCCGAAATTGACAATACTTCAAACATTCCTTTCAACAACCTCACTATTTGGGATGAACCATTAGAAGAAGGTATAGATTATTATCTACCCCTAGCCAAAGGGGATAAAATCAAGATTGAAAACTCCCTTGATAGTTTCTCACCTTCCTTGAATCTCAATTATTCTCCCTCTAAAAATAAAGCATCTCCCTCTCCTCAATTTGGTTCTACTCATAAGGATACCCTAGTTCAAAGCAAGATGGTTAACATCTCTTTCAAAGATCTTCCTCTCAAAAGTGAGACTTTAGAGAGTAATGTTGATCCTTCTCCTAGAGAGTTTATTCCCCATGTAGATCCTTTGATAGAGGATGATATGACCTTTCCTAGTATTACCCTTCCTACTAGAACATCAATGCCTATCCCTTGTCTCTCTCCTAAAATTGATCTAATCTGTGATAAGATTTTAGTGCAAGAGAAGACTATCAATAATTCTTCCAACACTTTTGTTCATTCCTCTAAACCATCCTCAATCAATTTGATACATGTGAATGAAACACCTAACAAACCTCTCTTCACTGTCCAAGGTGCCTATCCTTCTCAAAATTGTCAACCTTTAAATAAGCCTATCTTAGTGGTTCAAGGTGGTTATGCTAATGATTCTTTTTGCACTCCTAAGAAACCTATTATTACTGTGCAAGGAGGTTATTCTACTAAGAGCCCTTATGAGTATGCTAAGCAATTAACTAGAGAGAGTTATCATGCGGTTGCCCATACCTATAACACAAGAAGCAATAGGCAACCTAATCCTCCTCCAGTTATCCCAACTTCCCTTCCTCCTTCCCAACCTATTCTTCCTCAAGCTCCTCGTATTTCACAAGTTCTTGGTAAGGAATATGATCTCATAGAACAACTTAAAGCTACCCCTGCTAAGATATCCCTTTGGGATTTGATCCAAACTTCTTCCGCTCATCATGGAATGTTACAAGATGCCTTGAAAGATTTGAATGTGCCTCCACCTAATACATCTAGTAATATAGTGTCTTTGGTTAACTCTGTGATGAATCCTAAAGCTCAAATTGTGTTCACACAAGATGAGTTGCCTACTAGTGAAATTCAACATCAATATGATCCCTTGATGATTGTGGTTATCATAAATGACACTGCTATAAGACGAACACTGGTAGATAATGGCTCTGGCCTTAATGTGCGTAGCATTAATCTATTGCATAAGATGAATGTGGATACATCCCTTATTGAGCCTGACTCTCGTCCCATTCGAGGCTTTGATAATGTGGCTAAGTCTTCATTAGGTATTATCACCTTACCCATCACAGTGGGACCTGTTACTTTGCCTACTCCTATCCATGTTATGTCGGGAAATCTATCATACAACTTGTTATTAGGGAGACCTTGGATTCACAGTATGCAAGTTGTCCCCTCTACATTGCGTGGACAAGTTAAATTCATTTATAACAATAAGACATATACCTTGATAGGTGATACTAAACTTCAGGCTTGTTTGCAAACATCTACTTCCAAAGGGAGTTCTTCTAAGCCTTCCTCTTCTAGTGATGACTCGTTAAACAAGATACCTATGGATGGATCATCACCCTCTAATAATCAAAATTCTTTGGATGAGTCTGAAGTTCCTGAAGAAGATTCTTCTCAACTTGAATCTACACATGAAAAGGCTTTTGATCCTGAGAAGGTTCTCGCAGAAGACGATTGGGGATCTCTTGATTTTAATCCCACCTTTGTAGGTGAGTATAGGGTTCCTCCTAGAGATCTTAAAGGTAAAAAGAAGGAAGAAACTAGAGATCAATCAATCTTACCTGAACCTATGAGCAATAATTTTGTGGCCGCTTCTCAAACTTCTTCTCCTCACACCTTTAATTATGAAGAGTTTGATTCTTTGTCTTATGAAAAACCACCTTCTCTTCCTGAAATGGCTGATCGTTATGGTCGTGGTTTTCGCATTTTTGCTAAGCATGGGTATCATGGAAATGGTTGTGGCGCTCATGAACAAGGAATAAAAGTTCCTCTAGAGACTAATTTTCACAATTATGCCTTTGGACTTGGCTATAATCCCTGCAAGCCCACCAAAGCATCTAAAAGACCATCTCTCAATGTGAATGCTATATTTAGTAGTGATGATGATCTCACTTCAACTAAATCATCTTCTACTTCTATCAACTCTCATTCCCCTCATAAGGAAATCTTGGCAATGAACAAATCTCTTTATGAATCCCCTCAAATTTTTAAATCCACTTATGAATCTTTATCTCCTATTCATCATAAAGTCCTTTCCTCTAGGGATAAGGCTCTAATAAATTACACTCATCCCTCTTCTAAGATTTCATGTGACTTTTCTTCTTCAATTTTTATCATTTTATACATGTTTTTGATCTCACTTATAGTTGAGCATTTAACATGTCATATTCAAATACCTCATTTAGTCTATCATGTCTTTAAATAACATTAATGGCTATTATGTTGCTCATCATTATGTGACATTGGTAGCTCATTTACTGGGGGCTCATTGTCATTCATAATGGTACAATTTCAAGTGCAATCATATTTTTTGAGGCAACATAATAGCCTAATTTTCTTGTTCCTATGGGGACAAGAGTGATTTCATATATCTCTTCTTTTTCTTATGTCCGAATCTCTTCCTAGAAGATTGTGTAAGTCCTCATTGAGGCAATGATCTTTCCTTATTTTTATCTAAGGATCCACTTTTTCCTATTTCGTGGATGGTGTGAAATTTATTACTTGATGTTATTCCTTGTATGCATTTGTTGTTGTTTGTTCAAGGATTCTCTCTTACAAGAGGTGTAAGTCCTTGACTACAACCTCTTTTGCACTTGGTAAACTACATCCATAATGAATTCACCCTCCCGATTGGGTTAAAAAGAGCATCATCCTTCATTAAGAATCACTTTCACCTCGCAAAAGAAGGAAGTATTGCATTCTTATTCTCTTCTATGTCTTATTCTAGAAGATGTT
This sequence comes from Cryptomeria japonica, assembly GCF_030272615.1. NCBI lineage: Eukaryota > Viridiplantae > Streptophyta > Pinopsida > Cupressales > Cupressaceae > Cryptomeria > Cryptomeria japonica. The sequence continues at coordinate 612,293,642 of NC_081410.1, read as the reverse complement.
ATATTTGTCTAAGACAATTCCTCTCAGGGATAGGTGTCTTTTGTACAAAGATCTCTTCTCCTCTAAGGATCTCCTTTCACATACTACAAGATATCCCTTTTCAACTATCTTATCCTTGCTTAAAGAGTGTAAAACTCTCTTGCTTGGATCTATGACATTGTTGCATTTTTGGGGTATCTTCTTTTGTGATGAAGGTAGGTATCCTTGTTCTACTTTGCTTATGACATAAACATTACACTTTTTGAGCAATGGGTCATTCTCGGAACCAGAGCACAGACTCTTAGAGCGAGATGTCTCCATTTTTCTTTTATGCAAGGTGATTATTCTCGGAACCAGAGCACAGACTCTTAGAGCGAGATGTCACGCTTTTTGTACTATACATATACAGGTTGTAGCATACTCGGGCATAGACTCCTATGAGGTGCTTCTAACCTCCCTTACACACACATGCACGAGGTTGAGTGGAACTAGCGGCATAAGGCTAGACTTTCTCACTCTCCTCCCTTACATGGATCACCTAGACAAGATCTAGGGGCGAGAAGTCCATGTTTTCTCTCTCACTATTCTTCTCATGGATCGCCAATGTGTGTATTCATGCTTTTCCTTTCTTTTCTTCTCTTTGCATTTTGTTTCCATTTACATCCTTCATCTTGTGTTAGAGAGCTCTCAAATCCTCACACTCTTTGTTGTGTTGGAATTGAGGTTTAGTCCTCTTTCTTACCAAATGATTCTCCATTAGTTTTTTGATCTCATATCAAATCTTCTTGTGAGCATTTGTCATCAATATTCTTTAACAATTCGAAGTGGTAAACATGATACCCTGTTTCAACTCACTAAAATTAGCAAGCCGAAACAGGGGGGGGCATATAGCTACCCTCGAATTTTCATCAACTTCCTTAGTAAGCATTAGGTGATTTTGTGATCTAACGTGTGGTTTTGTAGGGTGCGGTTCCTAACTGTGTACTGCGGATACCGCTGGGGGCTTCGTTCAACGGACTTATGGATATATCCTTTTTCAAATAATGTTTACTTTTCTGTACTTTAGCTTGCATATGCACGTAGTGTTCATATGACCGCTAAAGTGGGGGCTAAATGTAGCGTCGTAAATTGTACGCACTTGCTAGGGTGGTACAATTTCACACCTAGTTTAGCACCCGCCTTGGCGCATTTTGCATCTTGCATTGCATTTCCCCTTTAGCACTTAATTAATTAAATTAATTGGGTCTAAGGTCCTATTTTATCATTTCCCACATCATAAAGTTGGGCCCTTTCATTAAAGTGTGCCATTTTCATTTTATTCCTCCTATACATCATTTAATCAAAAACCCTAATTAAGCCCTATTTCGAACTTGGGGGCTTGGTTTCGGGGGTCAAAACATCTCGAAATCACCTGTAACTTCGGGATTCTCTCTAAAATCATCATATCCGACGGCCCTGAAAATTTGGTGAAAAGTTGTCGGGACCGTGGCGCCCGGTGCACATGGTCCCGGACATTTTTCCCGAAATTTTGGGAGCACGATCCAATCATAAAATAAAGCTTAACCCCAAGAAATTGGCGGGATATTCAATCTCTAGGTCGGCCAAAATGCGAATTTACGATCTAGGGTTTCCTATATAAGAGCTCTCTTTCTTCATTTGAAGGGATCCGATTTTGGATTTCAGGACCTCATATGCAGCGAAAGAGCAGATCTTTGAAGACTTCAACAACATTCAACATCCTTCTATCAAGCATTTATCAATTTCATTCATCCATTTAGGGCTTGGAAGACATTGAAGAACAATAGGAGATTACCGACTGAAGATTGGCTTGTACTCCTCCCTTGAGGGTTGGGTATGATTTCATGTTGTTTTCATGTCTTTGCATAAGCTTCAATATATCCTTTATTCATGCTTTAGATCACTTTGCATCTTGATTTAGAGCATTTACATTATCATTTACAAGCAATTAGGGTTTACTTTCTAGGTTGCTCTAGTTTGCTTGCTTGCATTTTAGGACCTTGCACACACACTAGGTCCACACACACAATACATTTTACAATACAACTTGGCTATTCGTGGAGGTGGAAATCACCGAAGCGGGGGTTTGACTAAGGCAAAACCCTATATAGCCATCCAAACACCTTTTCAGATATAAGTGTAGGTTTCGGGACTCAGACGACGCCGCAGGTTGCAGATCCGGGAGAAGCAAACGGAGACCGAGCAACACACCAAATTGCAGAGTAGAAACCCAGGACAGGGGCGTGGGGCGCCCTGGTCCTGCCAGGACAGGGGCGTTGGGCGCCCTGGTCCCTGGGACAGGGGCGCTGGGCGCCCTGCTTCTCCTGACAGACAGTATTTTCAGCATTTTTTGACAGCTTTTCCAAAGTGCAAAAACAAC